>NW_016804119.1:1121724-1154575 GCF_001698545.2 Rhinopithecus bieti | reverse complement strand
TATATATATATATATATATATATATATATATATATATATATATATATATATATATATATATATATATATATATATATATATATATATATATATATATATATATATATATATATATATATATATATATATATATATATATATATATATATATATATATATATAGCCAGTTAACTAGAATGGTAGACAGGCCCCAATACCAGGATTCCGACTGTCATGGAGTGGCAGACCAGCCACAATGAACTGAGGAAGCAGAGAGTGGTAGGGCTTAAAACCACTTTATCTATGCCAGAAACTGCAAACTGAAGGAATGGCACACTGTGGAAGCCAGAACTTCTCTCTCGAGCTTCAGGCCTGGATGTCCAACACTTGGATGTATTTATTGCCATCCCCACTGGGTGTCCCACAGGGACCTCAAACCAGACAAGTCACAAATCGAACTCATCTTTCTGCATCCCTAGAATGGTCTCATCTGCCTTTGTCTCTATTCTGGTTTGTTCTCCACATTGCAATGAGAGTGGTCCTTCCAAGAAATCTAATTTTGTCCCTTCCTTGTTCTAAATGTGTTAATGGTTCCCCCTACATACACAGGATAAAGTCTGAGTTCCTCTGCATGAATGAAAAACTCTCCATGATCTGACCTCCACCTAACTTGTCTAGCTTTATCTCCAGTTCACTGCCTTGTTAATTTACATCCACACTGAACTTCTTTGTTTTTCTGAACATGTTACGCTCCTCATTCTCTTACCTTTTCATATTTTACTCCCTTTGGTCAGAACCCATTCATCTCCCTGACAGACCCCTATTCAGTTTCCTAGCCTCAGTTCTGGGGCCACTTTCTCTGTGAAGCCTGGAAAGACATCACAGGGCAGCCTTCACAGACTCCCATGGCTGGCTCACGGGACTTCCCAATGCTTAGATTAAACCACGTATGCTGCCATTTTTGTGCTGAACATGGTTATCATTATAGTGATTTTCTCTTGATGCCAGGGTCCATGTCATGCCGTCTTTGAACTGCTAGCCCCTCACAATGTCTTGCTTGTAGAAGGTGCTTTTGGAATGAGGGAGAGCTGAGTAAGACTAGGGACAAGGAAGCTATGAGAAGAAAGACAAGCGGGGACACTGTGGGGCTGCATCCTGACATTAAGGCAAAAGGACAAGTTTACTCTCTATAAATGCTGGTGCTGCACCTGTGTCATGGCTCCACCTTATTCACCCTGTGGTGGAGGAAGCTAGTGGTCCAGCTGTATTCATTCTTCTCTTCTTCCTTTCATAATCAAACTGGAGAGTTTAGCTGGGCATGGGGTTTCCCAGCCAGAGACAACATCTCTCACATTCTCTTACAAGATATGGTCAAGTGGCAAAGTTCTGGCCCATGGGAAGTGAGAGGAAGAAATGTGTGGCAATTTCAGGTTGTGCCCTTAAAAGGCATAATGCACACCCTCCTGGACATTTTCCTGTTCTACATTGCATATTCTGTAGATGTGGTGGTGGGTGTTAGAGATGGAAACACTGAGTTGCACATGGCAGAACTGCCCCAGTAGCCTGGGCACCAGCCCATTGACTGTGAACATGGAAGGAAAGCTTCCTTGTCTGACCCATAGTAGTTTCAGATCTCTGCAGAGACTTTACCTAAACACCCTATGTTTAAAAATCATGAAGCATTTCAAACACACACAGTTTTGATACTTTTGTCATAAGTGCTTCATATATTTTCTTTTCCATTTCTTTTCATTTTCCATTTTAAAAGAAATAATATTATATTTGTAACATTTACGTGCGTTTTAAACACAAAAATCATTTACAAAAAACAGCATACTTTTCCAGTCCCCATCTGGTTTTGAGATTTGTCTGTTGATTTACATATGGTGGGATCAATATTTTAACTACTATGTACCATTTCACTGAATGAATAGAATTCAATTTTATGTAGAATATAATTCCACTTAAATAACAGGATTCAGTGATCCTTTTATTGAGGTATCTTGAGGTTGTTTCCAATTTTTAACTATTATAAATAATTGCTATAAAACACCCTTGTACATGTCTCTCGTGCTTATGTGCAAGATTTTACGTGCAAGATTTTACCTAGAGACTCTTGGGTTTCAGAATGTACACAGCTCCAATTCTATAGAATTTTGCTAAATTACTCTCCAAAGCCTTTTTGTTAAAGGATAAAAATGAGCATTATAATAGAGCTGCTATTGTTCTACATCTCTGCCAATGTGTGATATTGCTAGGCTTTAAATTTTTTGTCCATTTGATGAGTTTTAAAATTTATATTTTGATTACTACTGAAGTTAAGCATCACTTTGTTTCTTGACCATTCTGTTCCCCTCAACTATGAACTGAATTAATTGTTATTATTAATTTAAGGGAGCTTTATTTTATTTAATTTATAATTACAACTTTTATTTTAGATTCAGGGGTACATGTGTATGTTTGTTACATGGATATGTTGCATGATGCTGATATTTGTGGTATGATTAATCCTGTCACCCAAGTAGTGAATATAGTACCAATAGTTAGTATTGCAACTCTTGCCCCTCTCCCATCCGTTCTCACCTAGTAGTCCCAAGTTGGGGACTACTTAGTCCCAAGTAGTTCTCTTGTTGCCATCTTTATGTCCATGAGCATCCAGTGTTAGCTCTCACTTAGAAGTGAGAACATATGATATGTTCTTTTATTTTCCTGAATTAATTCACTTAGGACAATGGCCTCTAACCTGCATTGGTGTTGTTATAAAGGACATGATTTTTTTCTTTTTAATGACTGTTTAGTATTCCATGGTGTATATATGCCACATTTTCTTTATCCAGTCCATCATTGACGGGTACCTAGATTGGTTCCATATCTTTGCTATTGTGAATAGTGCTATCATAAACAGACACACCCATGCATGTTTTTGGTAGAATGGCTTTTCTTTTGGATATATACCTAGTAATGAGATTGCTGGGTTGAATTGTAGTTCTGTTTTTTTTTTGAGACAGAGTCTCACTCTGTTGCCCAGGCTGGAGTGCAGTGGCATGATCTTGGCTCACTGCAAGCTCTGCCTCCTGAGTTCATGCCTCCTGGGTTCTCCTGCCTCAGCCTCCCAAGTAGCTGGGACTACAGGTGCCTGCCACCATGCCCAGCTAATTTTTTTTTTTTTTAAGTAGAGACGGGGTTTCACTATATTGGCCAGGATGGTCTTGATCTCTTGACCTTGTGATCCACCTGCCTTGGCCTCCCAAAGTGCTGGGATTACAGGTGTGAGGCACTGCACCCCACCGAATGGTAGTTATGTTTTAAGTTCTTTGAGAACTCTCCAAACTGTTTTCTACAGTGACTGAACTAATTTACATTCCTACCAACAGTGTGTAAGTATTTTTTAAATTATTTTTTGAATTTTTTATTTCCATAGGTTTTTGGGGAACAGGTGGTGTTTGGTCACATAAATGAGTTCTTTCATGGTGATTTCTGAGATTTTGGTGCACCCATCACCTGAGCAGTACAGTGTATAAGCATTCTTGAGGAAGTTTTAAAGAAAGATAATTTATTAATTCCTTGTTAGTTATGTTTGAAAATGTTTTCTCCTTATCTATGTTTTTATCTCCTGGTATTTTTTGCTATGCAAAATTTAAAATTTAGTATAGTCAAATTAATGCATCAATTTTTCTTAATAATTTCTGCTTGTTGAATCTTGTTTAAGAAATGTTTCTATACCCCAAGGCCATGTTGGATGTCAATTACAGTATGAGGTATATGGAGGCTTTTGTACTATCTTTGTAATTTTCTGTAAATCTAAAGCTGTTTTAAAATTAAAAGTTTATTTAAAAATTACTGTGATTAGTATGTTAAAGAATAGATGTGAAAATGGAAAATTTTACCAGAAAATGAGAATTTATAAAACATAATTAAGTGGAAATTGTACAAATAACAATATAATAAGTGAAATTAAGAGCTTCATATATGGATTTAACAGCATATTAGACTGTGAAAGAGATGAGCAATGAACTGGAAGATAGGTCAATAGAAAATATTCAGACAAAAACATGGAGAAAAAATGTATAAAATAAAGCATAAATGTAAGAGACATAGGGAACAAAGTGAAATATGTTCAATTAAAGTTTATGAATGAAAAGAGGGAGATAATGAGATAGAACCAATGTTTGAAGAGCTACCAACCAAGGTTTCCAAAAATGAGAAAAGATATGAAATCAGCTAAAATTAAAAAGGTTTATGAATCTCCAAATAGAATAAATTTAAATAAAATTACATCTAGGCCCCTATTAATGCAACTGTAGAAACCACATGCAAAGAGAAAAATCTTAAAAGCAACTACAGAAATTCTTTCAACAAACAACAAGACATACAGTTAACTTTTCAGCATGAATAATGGAAGTCAGGAGTTAATGGAATGAGATCTTTAAAGTACTGAAAGGAAATAGGAGCATTCTGGAATTACATATTGAGGAACAAGAAAAGAAATGAGCTATCAAGCTATGACAAGACATGGAAGAATCTTAAGGGCATATTCCTAAGTGAAATAAAACAGAGTGAAAAGGCAACAAACTGTATGATTCCAACTACATGACATTTTAGCAAAGATAAAATTGCAGAGACAATAAAAATATCAGTTTTGTCAAAGGCTTTGAGGGGAAAAAGTCAGAGGAGCGGGGATACATAGGTAAAACAGAGAGGAATTTTAGGGTGGTGCAACTATTCTATGTGGTACTGTAATGGTAGATACATGACATTATGCATTTGTCAAAACCCATAAAACTATGCAACAGAAGGTGTGAATCTTAAACTATAGACTTTAGTTAATTAAAAAAGACCACCAGATATTTCCTTTGATCAATGCCAGACATTTATTAAAATGACTCTGATCATATCTGCATACATGTACCAATTTTGCAGGGTTAGGAATGGCATGAATTAAAATCAGGCAAAAAATGGGTTAAGTGGTTGGTTACATAAAAAATATCGTGCAATCTGAAGTCATTTTTTGTCTTCTACCTCAAATGATTTGTGTGTAGAGATATAATCCGAAAAGCACCTATTTATTGATATGGTCAGGTACAACAAATTACCAGCTAATATTTTCTAAAAGAGTCCATGTAATCTTCAGAAAGTTTAATTAATTTGAACACTAGCAATTTAAGGCACCTTTCTAGTATTTCATAACTTAACACCTCAATTAAACTCTGAATTTTAGGGCCTTTTGCTTTTATCTCCTCTGCAAACTGCCTGTCTTTAACTGTTTTACCTTTTTCCCACTGGCAGCGATATCTAAATAGAGCACAAGCTTGTAAAACCAGACAGTTGTGCTTTTTGTCAAAAGCACTGGAAAAGGCTGAGGAGAAAATAAAACACTAGTATAGCTCTTAACCTTGGGTAGACGTTAGTTAGAATCACTGGTAGAACTTTTAGGCTGCACCAGTACCTGGGTTCCACTCCCAGAGAATTTGATTTAATTGGTCTGCAGTGGGGCCTGTATATCAAGGGTTGAGGATGGAGTCTTGCTCTGTTGCCCAGGCTGGAGTGTGGTGGTGTGATCTTGGCTCACTGTTACCTCTGCCTCGTGGGCTCAAGTGATTCTCCTGCCTTAGCCTCCCAAATAGCTAGGATTACAGGTGCCTGCCACCACGCCTGGCTAATTTTTGTGAGATGGGGTTTCACCATGTTAGCTAGGCTTATCTTGAACTCCGACTTCAAGTGATCTGCCTGCCTCGGCCTCCCAAAGTGCTGGGAATACAGGTGTGAGCCACCGTGCCTGGCCTGGACTGAGTCTTAAGTCTGAAATTTAATATTCTTTTTCTGGTTCTAATTTACTAGTACTGTGGTTAATCAAAATACAGTTCTATGAGTGTTTAAGGATTCCAGCTTTGGAGTTAGAACAGGGGTTCTAATCCTATCTTTGGCATTAATTGGCCATGTAATTATTGGCAAAGTGCATCTTAAGGCCAATTCTTCCCCACGAAATTAGGAATTTTTTTTTTCAGTGTGAGAATTATATGAAATAATAAACATGCAATGAGAATGGTGTTTTTAAAATGTTAAATCAGTGTTGTTGCCAAGATCATAATTGTCCTATGATTTCCCATCCATCGAATTAACGGCATTTACTTTTTTCATGGGAGAGCATGTAGTATCTAGGAACATCTTTGATTTTTGTGATGGTCAGTATTAAGCGTCAACTTGATTGGATTTAACGATGCAAAGTATTGTTCCTGGGTGTGTCTGCGAGGGTGTTGCCAAAGGAGATTAACATTTGAGTCAGTGGACTGGGAGAGGCAGACCCACTCTCAATCTGGGTGGGTACCATCTAATCAGCTGCCAGCAACTAGAATAAAGCAGGCAGAAGAAGATGGAAAGAGCAGACTTGCTGAGTCTTCTGACCTTCATTTTTCTCCCATGCTGGATGCTCCCTGACCTTGAACATCAGACTCCAAGTTCTTTAGCTTTTGGACTCTTGAACTTACACCAGTGGTTTGCCAGAGGCTCTCAGGCCTTTGGCACTCCGAGCCCCTAAGGAAGCCCAGGGAATCCATTTCTGACTTTATCTCATTTGGGCCCTTGGGGAGGGCTGTCAGTGGAACTGGCGAAAGACCACAGGGAGAAGTAAACTTCCAGCTGAACTTTGTAATAATTTTGATAGAGTGTGAATTTTCCAGGCAGAATCTGGGAGTTGAGGGGCGAATGGGAAGTACAGATACAAGCACAGAAGCAGTGGCGGGGAGGGGCGAAACCCGAAAGCTGTGCTTGCTTTCTTAGCGAGGAGACTTGAAGCCTGGGTCAGGATCTCAGCCCTGCTCACCAGCTGCCTGGATATAAACTTGGTGCTGTTGGAGAACACAGTGGGAGTGAGACTGGCCTTTCTGTTTGTGTGGGAGTTGAGTGAGGCCTGTCACTGCTGGCTTTCCATCACTTCCCTGGCAACCTGTATGATACAGCAGGGGCAGCCATAAGCCCCATGGGAGCATAACTCCATTGGCCTGAGAACCACACCCCCATTCCCCAGAGTGGCCTCTGCAAGCCCCGCCCAAGGAAAGCCTGAGCTCAGATCGTCCTAACCTATCCCCACCTGACGATCTTTCTCTATTGCCCTGGTAGCTGAAGAAAAAAGACATAATCTCTTGAAAGCTCTATGACCCTGCCCACTGCCTGGGAAACCTGAATACATATCCAGGTGACCCTAGAGCAGGCTTGTATCCTCCCTATACTACCACAGCTGATGCTCTCTTTAAAGTGCCACCTCCTAGCTGGAGGCCAAGTAACACAAACTATTACAGCAACTCATAAAAGAACAATCCTGCCCCAAGAAGGGAGAAAGCAGCAGCTAACTCCACCATCTGTAACATCCTGGCTCCCACCAGAGGTCCTAATTCTGTCAATGTGACACCTTTACTACCAACACAACCAGCATCCAAGAAAACTAGCACACTAAACAAAGCTACAACCAAGGACCCTCATAGAGTCTGCTTCACTACTCTGCTACCTCCACTGGAGCAGGTGCTGGTATCCATGACTGAGAGACTTGAAGATGGATTACATCACTGGGCTCCTTGCAGATACTCCCCAGTACCATCCCAGAGCCTGGTAGTTCTACTGGGAGGCTAGACCCAGAAGAGAAATAATAATCACTGCAGTCCAGCTCTCAGGAAGCCCCATCCCTAGGGGAGGGGCGAGAGCACCACATCAAAGGAGCACCCTGTGAGAGAAAAGAATCTGAACAGCAGCCTTGAGTCCTAGCTCTACCCTGTGACATAGTCTACCCAAATGAGAAGAAACCAGAAAAACAATTCTGATAATATGATAAAACAAGGTTCATTAACATTCCCAAAAGATCAGACTAGTTCACCAGCAATGGATCCAAACAAAGAAGAAATCCCTGAATCGCCAGAAAAAGAATTCAGAAGGTCAATTATTAAGCAACTCAAGGAGGCACCAGAGAAAGGTGACTATCAGCTTAAAGAAATTTAATAATGATACAGGATATGGATGGAAAAATCTCCAGAGAAATAGATAGCATAAATAAAAAACAACCACAACTTTTGGAGATGAAGGCCACTATTGGGGAAATGCAAAATACACTGACAAGTTCCAACAATAGAATCAAACAAGCAGAAGAAAGAACTTCAGAGCTATAAGACAAGGCTTTCAAATTAACCCAATCCGAAAAAGAAAAAAGAATTAAAAAATGAAGGCCAGGGTCGGGCGCGGTGGCTCACGCCTGTAATCCCACCACTTTGGGAGGCTGAAGCAGGTAGATCACGATGTCAGGAGTTCGAGACCAGCCTGACCAACATGGTGAGACCCCCCATCTCTACTAAAAATACAAAAATTAGCCAGGCATGGTGGCACGCGCCTGTAATCTCATCTCCTCAGGAGACTGAGGCAGGAGAGAATCACTTGGACCTGGGAGGGGGAGTTTGCAGTGAGCCGAGACCACGCCATTGCACTCCAGCCTGGGCGACAGAGCCAGACTCCGTCTCAAAAGAAAATGAAGGCCGGGCACGGTGGCTCACACCTATAATCCCAGCACTTTGGGGGGCCAAGGTGGGCGGATCACCTGAAGTTGGGAGTTCGAGACCAGCCTGATCAACATGGAGAAACCTCGTATCTACTGAAAATACAAAATTAGCTGGGAGTGGTTGTGCATGCCTGTAATCCCAGCTATTTGGGAGGCTGAGGCAGAAGAATCACTTGAACCCAGGAGGCGGAGGTTGTGGTAAGCTGAGATCGCACCATTGCACTCCAGCCTGGGCAACAAGAGTGAAACTCCGCCTCAAAAAAACAAAACAAAAAACAAAACAAAGAAAAACCAAAGCCTCCAAGAAATTTGGGATCATGTTAAATGACCAAACATAAGAATAATTGGTGTTCCTGAGAAAGAAGGGAAATCTAAAAGTTTGGAAAATGTATTTGAAGGAATAATTGAAGAAAACTTCCCTGGCCTTTCCAGAGATCTAGACATCCAAATCCAAGAAGCTCAAAGAATACCCGGGACATACACAGGAAAAAGATCTTCACTTAGGCACACAGTCATTAGGTTATCTAAAGTAAAGACAAAGGAAAGAATCTTAAGAGCTGTGAGGCAGTATCAAGTAACCTATAAAGGAAAACCTCTCAGATTAACAGCAGATTTCTCAGAAGAAATCCTACAAGCTAGAAGGAATTGAGGTCATATCTTTAGCCTCCTTAAACAAAACAATTATCAGTCAAGAATTTTGTATCCAGCAAAACTGAGCTTTATAAATGAGGGAGAGATATAGTCTTTTTCAGACGAACAAATGCTGAGAGAATTTGCCACTACTAAGCCAGCACTACCAGAACTGCTAAAAGGAGCAGGAATCATGAAACAAAACCTCAAAATACACCAAAACAGAACCTCCTTAAAGCATAAATCTCACAGGAGCTATAAAACAATAACATAATGGAAACAAAACAAAACAAAAAAACTAGATATTCAGGCAACAACTAGCATGATGAATAGAATAGTACCTCGCATCTCAAAACTAATGCTTAATGTTAATGGCCTAACTGCTCCACTTAGAAGGTACAGAATGTCAAAATGGATAAGAATTCACCGACCAAGTAAGCGCTGACTCATATAAACTTATGGTAAAGGGGTAGAAAAAAATATCCCATGCAAATGAACACCAAAAGCAAGCAGGAGTAGCTATTCTTATATCAGACAAAACAGACTTTAAAGCAACAACAGTTACAAAAGACAAAGAGGGATATTACATAATGATGAAAGGACTAGTCCAACACGAAAATGTCACAATCTTAAATATATATGCACTTAATACTGGAGCTCCCAAATGTATAAAACAATTATTACTAGACCTAAGAAATGAGATAGATGGCAGCATAGTAATAGTGGGACTTCAGTACTCCACTGATAGCACTAGGTCATCAAGACAGAAAGTCAACACAGGAAAAATGGACTTAAAATATACCCTAGAGCAAATGGTCTTAACAAATATTTACAGAACATTCTACCCAACAACTGTACAATATACATTCTATTAATCAGCACATGAAACATTCTCCAAGATAGACCATATGATAGGCCACAAAACAAGTCTCAATACATTTAAGGAAATCAAAATTATATCAAGTACTCTCTCAGACCACAGTGGAATGAAATTGGAAATCGACTCCACAAGGAACCGTCAAAACCATGAAAATTCATGGAAATTAAAGAATTTGCTCCTGAATTATTATTGGGTCAACAATGAAATCAAGATGAAAGTTTTAAAAAGTTTTGAACTGAGCTATAATAGTGACACAACCTATCAAAACCTCTTGGATTCAGCAAAAGTGGTGCTAAGAGGAAAGTTCATAGCATTAAATGCCTATATCAAAAAGTCTCAGAGAGCACAAATAGACAATCTAAGGCCACACTTCAAGGAACTAGAGAAAGGAGAACAAACCCAGCAGAAGAAAAACAAAAGAACAAAGATCAGAGCAGAATTAAATGAAATTGAAACCAAAAAAATTAAAAAAGATAGATGAAACAAAAAGCTGGTCCTCTGAAAAGATAAAATTGATAGGCCATTAGCGAGATTGATCAAGAAAAGAAGACAGGAGATGCAGATAAGCTCAATTAGAAACGAAGCAGGAACTATTACAACTGATACCATAGGAACATGAAAGATTATTCAAGGCTACTATGAACAACTTTATGTACACAAGCTAGAAAACCTAGAGGAGATGGATAAACTCCTGGAAATATACAACCATCCTAAATTAAAGCAGGAAGAAATAGAAACTCTGAACAAATAACAAGCAGTGAGATTGAAATGGTAATTAAAAAATTGCCCCCAAAAAAGTCCAGGACCAGATCGATTCACAGATGAATTTTATCAGACATCCAAAGAAAAATTGGTACCAATCCTGTTGACACTATTCCAAAAGATATAGTAAAAGGGAATCCTCCCTAAATCATTCTGTGAATCCAGTATCACCCTAATACCAAACCCAGGAAAGGGCATAACAGAAAAGGAAAACTATAGACCAATATTCCTGATGATCATAGATGCAAAAATCCTTAACAAAATACTAGCTAAATGAATCCAACAGTGTATCAAAAAGATAATCCACCATGTTCAAGTGGGTTTCATCCCAGGGATGCAGAGATAGGTTAACATTTGCTAGTCAATAAATGTGATACACCACATAAACAGAATTAAAATCAAACATCACATGATCATCTCAATAGATGCAGAAAATGCATTTGACAAAATCCAGCATCCCTCTATGATTAAAACCCCCAGCAAAATCAGCATAGAAGAAACATACCTTAAGGTAATAAGAGCCGTATGTGACAGACTCACAGCCAACATTATACTGAATGGGGAAAAGTTGAAAGCATTCCCCTTGAGAACTAGAATAAGACAAGGAGGCCACTTTCATCACTGCTGTTCAATATAGTACAGGAAATTCTAGCTAGAGCAATCAGACAAGAGGTAAAAATAAAGGGCATCCAAATCAGTAAAGAGGAAGTCAAACTTTTGCTGTTCACAGATTGTTTACCTAAAAAACCCTAAAGATTAATCCAAAATGCTACTAAAACTGATAAATGAATTCAGTAACGTTTTAGGGTACAAAATCAATGTAGACAAATCGGTAGCACTGCTATACACCAACAGCCGCCAAGCTGAGAATCAAATCAAGAGCTCAACCCCTTTTACAATAGCTGCTGAGCCACCATGCCCAGCCAAGCTGCAAAAAAATACACCTATTTTCAAGGAGGTGAAAGACCTTTGCAAGGAAAACTACAAAACACTGCTGAAAGAAATGATAGATGACACAAACAAATGGAAACACATCCCGTGCTCATGGATGGGTAGAACAATATTGTGAAAATGACCATACTGCCAAAAGCAATCTGCAAATTCAATGCAATTCCCGTCAAAATACCATCATAATTCTTCACAGAACTAGAAAAACAATCCTAAAATTCATAGAGAACAAAAAAAGAGCCCACATAGCCAAAGCAAGACTAAGTCAAACAAACAAACAATAAAACAAAACCAAAACAAACAAACAAAAATCTGGGGGCATCACACTTCCTGACTTCAAACTATATTATAAGGCCATAGTCAGCAAAACAGCATGGTACTGGCATAAAACTAGGCACAAAGACCAAGGGAACAGACTACAGAACCCAGCAGTAAAGCCAAATACTTATAGCCAAGTGATCTTCGAAAAAGCAAACAAAAACATAAAGTAGGGAAAGTATACCCTATTCAACATATGATGCCGGGATAATTGGCAAGCCACATGTTGGAAAATGAAACTGGATCTTCATCTCTTACCTTATACAAAAATCAACTCAAGATGGATCAAAGACTTAAATTTAAGACCTGAAATCATTAAAATTCTAGAAGATAACATCAGAAAAAACCCTTCTAATATTGGCTTAGGCAAAGATTTCATGACCAAGAACCCAAAAGCAAATTCAACAAAAACAAAGATAAATAGATGGGACTTAAACTAAAAAACATTGGCACAGCAAAAGAAATAACCAGCAGAGCAAACAGGCAGCCCACAGAGTGGGAGAAAATCTTTGCAAACTATGCATCTGGCAAAGGTCTAATATCCAGAATCTACAAGGAACTCAAACAAATCAGCAAGAAAAAGCCAATTCCATCAAAAAGTGGGCTAAGGACATGAATAGACAATTCTCAAAAGAAGATATACGAATTGCTAACAAACATATGAAAAAAATGCTCAACATCACTAATTATCAGGGAAATGCAAATCAAAATCACAATGCAATAATACCTCACTCCTGCAAGAAAGGCCATAATCAAAAACATTAAAAAAAAAATAGATGTTGGCATGGATGCAGTGAAAAGGGAACACTTTTACACTGCTGATGTAAATGTAAACTAGTGCAACCACTATTGAAAACAGTGTGGAGATTCCTTAAAGAACTATAAGTAGATCTACCATTTGATCCAGCAATCCTACTCCTGTGTATCTACCCAGAGGAAAAGGAGTCATTATGTGAGAAAGACACTTGCACATGCATGTTTATAGCAGCACAATTCACAATTGCAAAAATATGGAACCAGCCCAAATGCCCATCAATCAACAAGTGGATAAAGAAAATGTGGCATATATACCATGAAATACTGCTCAGCCATGAAAGGGAATGAAATAATGCATTCACAGCAACCTAGATGGAATTAGAGACCATTATTTCAAGTGAAGTAACCCAGGAATGGAAAACCAAACATCATATGTTCTCACTTATAAGTGCGAGCTAAGCTACGAGGACTTAAAGGCATAAGAATGATACAACGGACTTTGGGGACTCGAAGGGAAGGGTGGGAGCGGGGTGAAGGATAAAAGACTACACACTGGGTACAATATATACTGTTTGGGTGATGGGTGCACCAAAATCTCAGAAATCACCACTAAAAAACTTATCATGTAACCAAACACCATTTGTTCCCTAAAACCTATTGAAATGAAAGAATAAAATATTTGCTTAAAAGTAAAATAAAAGGCCAAATTACTTTTAAATGGAAAGTTGCCCCTTTTGCTGCCCCAGTTATTAACAGGAATGAGTTATGAGATCTCTTTATGGAAAATAAAGACAATTTAATCATTTTGCATATCTGAATCATAGTATACAAGTTATGTATATATATATGAAATCATAGTATATAAGTTAGAAAACATAGTTTTCTAAACTATGTTTCATGGTACCTCATTAACTCAATATCTTGGTGTACTTTCTCCCATTCCTTCCAAAAGGATTCCTTTTAAATAGCTGAGCTTATGTGATATTTCATTCTGGTTTTCAAATTAGCTACTATAACAGACATTTTTTCATATTTTGATATATTGTTGGCAAATGTAACTTTTAATATCTATGTAATATTCCAGGATATTGAGGTGTAATATTTTAGTTAACTTTTCTTTCATTGCTGGTCATTTAGGAATCTTCTTTCTCCCCTTTTTTTGCTACCACAAATAACATCGAAAAATAATGAACACATTTCATGAATTTGCAGTCATCTTATAGAATTCATGCTACTCTTAATTGATTTTAGAACCTGGATCACTAAGGTTAGCACAATGATTTTGTTTGGAATGTATTAAATAAGTCCAGTGAATGTTGAGAGGTCAGGGCAGTGAATGAAAGGTGATGTTCAGATGTAAGTTCTAAGTTGGACTCTACTTTGAAAGTTGGAAAAAACTTTTATAATCAGTAGAAAAGAAAATAATGTCAGCAAGTTAATATTCTTCCCATCCATGGGTGGGAGTAAAGCACACATAATGATTCCAAAACTGGGCTCTGGGGTTAGAGTGCCCAAGTTCAACTCCTGCTTTCACTACTTATTTGCCATGTGAGTTTGACAAGGTACCTCAAGTTTGTCCTTGTAAAAAGAGGACAATGATAGTGTGTACTTCACAGTGGTGTTTTTAGGATTATTTGAGCTTGAAGGATCTTCAATATGAAGCACTTACTAAATGCTCCATAAACATTTGTTATAGTTCCTTCAGATGACTTGGCTAATAAAACAGATGCATACGAAACATTATGAAAGGGATAATATTAAAAGACCTTTACCAAGGCAATTGATTAGCAACCTAATGAGAAACCACAAATTGAATATGTTTGTTTCTAAGTGAGTGACTTGTTACCTAGAAAAAACAGAAACTCAAACACTCAAATTTCATATTTTGCTCGGTTATGTGAACTTAACAATGTTTACATGTTTAAAAAATAGTAGTTTAGTTATTAAATGTAATTTGATATTTATCAATATCCAATATTCCTTTAACTTTAGTCTCATAAACATACTTTCCTCAATAAGTTTAGGATAATGTATCTGCACAATTCTTTTAAATGTTTGATTGTTTATATTTTTTCACAACTCTTTAACTACTTATAGGCAAGAATCAGCTCTATTTAGCAAATGTCTGAAAGCTGGTGAAGCAGTAACGGAAACAGCTTTGGTAAGTTTTGATCAGTGAAGTACATAAGCTATAGTCTGTACTGTCTTCTTCCTTTTGGTTAACTCCCTATTATAATTTTCTGGAGCACTAAATATCAAAGCCACAAGTCTTAAGTTAAGACTTGTCCTAAGGTTGATCCCAAAGCAACAGTCCTCATGAGTCAAACTTTTTAGATGCTTGACTTTGTTGACAACCCAAAACAAATTAGAATCAATTGTCCAGCCTTTGTTGAGTACCTCGTCTATGCTTGGAACTTAAGTGGATTTTGCAGCAATAAAGAAAAAACACAAATTTCTATGTAATGAGCCTGTAATCTTGTCAGACAGATAAAATTTGATCCGACAAAATAATAGTGAAATCTCTAGGACAATATAAATGACATTGTACTGTCTGTACAGACCTATAGAATTTGGGAAGGGAGAAAAAGATTTGTTTAAGGCTAAGGTGCTCCATGAAGGTTTTGTGAAAGATTTTGACTTCATTTAGGCCTTAGATGATAGGCAACAGTTTTCCTGGGAGAGAGGGATTGAGAGAGGAGGTAGCATGAGGTGGTGAAAAGACCATAGGCTTTAGCTCTGCTACTGACTGCAGGCTAGACCCTTGTGCAAGTTGTTTATATTCACTGAGCTGCAGTTTCTTCATTTCATAAATGAGGATCCAATCCAATCGAGTGCTGTGTGCTCTGGAAAGCAGTGCTCAGATATTGTGGGATTCTAAAAGAAAAAAGTATCAACAAGGAAGTATGTGAAGATTGCAGGGCAGCCAACCCAGAGATGAGACATCTGCTGTTTTATAATGGGAATTCTTCTTCTGCTGCTGCTTCTGCTGCCTCTTCCTCTTCCTCTTCTTCTTCCTCCTCTTCTTCCCCTCTTCCTCTTCCTCTTCTTCTTCCTCCTCTTCTTCCCCCTCTTCCTCTTCCTCTTCTTCTTCCTCCTCTTCTTCCCCCTCTAACCTCTTCCTCTCCCTCTCCCTCTCCCTCTCCCTCTCCGTCTCCATCTCCGTCTCCTTCTCCTTCTCCTTCTCCTTCTTCTTCTTTTGAGGCAGGGTCTTGCTCTGTCACCCAGGCTGGAGTGCAGTGGTGCAAGAACTCCTGGCCTCAACCATTCTTCTTGCCTCAGTCTCCTGAGTAGCTGGGACCACAGGTGTGAATGACCACATCTGGCTAATTAAAAAAAATTTTTTTTTTTTTTGTTAGAGATCTCACTGTGTTGCCTGGGCTGTCTCAAACTCCTTGGCTCAAGTGATCCTCCTGCCTCGGCTTCCCAAAGTGCTGGGTTTACAGGCAGGAGCCACCTTACCTGGCTGGGAATTCTTCTTTTTGGCACACTATCCGATCTTTTTATATCTGTTTCACTGTGAAACCCTCAGAAAATCAGCACTCTCTATGGTTTCGACTCCACTATGGAGTCACATATAAAGAATAGTCCAGGATCCAAAAGTAACTAAAAAAGACTCCAATATTTACTTGCATGGCTCAACGAATATTAAAAGAGATACAATTCAAAGCCCCTAGCACTTCCTTAACCCCTGTCTCCCTCCTTCCTGTCTTCTCCACATTGAAGCTGCTCTGCAGCATCTCACTCCTCAACCTTCACCCCCCAACCTTCACCCCAGCACCCAACTCCCCTCACAACCAGTCTGCAGTTTCCCCTCCTTTTCTCCCCACATTTTATTATGTAGATAGACCTAGCTTTCAGCATCTATGTTGTTCCACATTTAATTTTGCCCCTCTAGTCTTGCTCTTCTCTACCCATTCCTTTTTTTCTAAAATGTTGTTATAAGTAATTTCAAACATACAACAAATTGAAAAAAGTGTGCAGCGAACACCCAGATGTCCACTATCTGGTTTTTTATAATTAACATATTGCTATGTATCCTTGTCACATATTTACTTATTCATCCATCTCTCTGTCTACCCATTCATCTTATATTTTTTATTATGGTAAAGTATATACACAAAAAATTTACCATTTTAACAATTTTTAAGTATGCAATTTACTAGCATTAAGTATATTAAATACATGAAATGGTATTGCACATTGTTGTGCAAGCATCTTCACCCATTCTTTTTTTTTTTTTTTTTTTTTGAGATAGAGTCTTACTCAGTTACCCAGGCTGGAGTGCAGTAGCGTGGTCTTGGCTCACTGCAACCTTCGCCTCCCGGGTTCAAGTGATTCTACTGCCTCAGCCTCCTGAGTAGCTGAAATTACATGCACCACCACCAAGCTTGGCTACTTTTTTGTATTTTTAGTACACATGGGGTTTCACCATGTTGTCCAGTCTGGTCTTGAACTCCTGACCTCAGGTAATGCCTCTGCCTCCCAAAGTGCTGGGATTTCAGATGTGAGTCACTGCATCCGGCCACCACTCATTCTTAAACGTCATTTGTGTGAGTGAGTGTGTGTGCACGATCCTGAATTAGAAGATGGGAGAATAAGCTGGCAAAGCCAGAACACCTAGGAGAGTAAGAAAAGGAGATTAGGAGGAGGGAGGCAGAGGAACACACACTCATTAATCATTCTTGTCTCCTTTATATGTATCTGTAAAATGGAGATGATTTCCATCTCAGGGCCTTTAAAACATTTTTTTTTTTTTTTTTTTTTTTTTTTGTAAAACTAAAGTAGATAATACATATGAAAACATGTAGCATAGGGATTAGTTTATGATACATGCTGGCCAAAATTTCTTTAATTCTAAAACAACCAAAATTAGAACAGCCCTGTTCCGGTCAGCATTGGCTAGGCTATACTCCAGCAACAAACTTCCATATCATACCTTGGTGGTTTAAAACAACAAGGGCTTATTTCTCCCCAGTTCTTCAAGTCCGTTGCAGGTGGGAAGGAGGATCTTTGTTTTCTTTCTCTTAACCTCAGAGCCTAGGTTGGGAACAGTCATCGTTTTGAACATTTGCAGATATCATGGCAATGGGAAGAGAGCCCTGGAGGGTCTTGCACTGACAATTAAATGCTCTGGCCTAGGAGGGACACAGGGGCACTTTCTCTCACAACTATTGGCCAGAGCTAGTCACATGACTCCACCCTAACACAAGGGATTAGGAAGTATTGTCCTAGCCTAGCATTGCTGGGGCAGAAGGAAGAGTTGGGATATTTGGCAAACAACATTAGTAGACACCATAATTTTAAGCCATTCCTTGATTACAGTCACCAAATTAAAAAAACAGTTTGATTTCTATTTGACAAACTTTGTCAAGGTTGACAATAACACCAAATAAGTGACTTTTGTTAAGTGCTCACTTAATCCAGGCTCTGGACTTTATTTTCCTCATTTAATTAAATCTTCTCAGCAACCCTAGAAGGAAAGTAGTATTATAATTCTTGTTTCCCAAGTGAGAAAACTAAGAAGAAAAACTCCAATGAATAAATTGGCCATAGAGTAAGGGGTCACAGAGCCCAGGCTTTGACTTTGGAGCTGGTTGGAACTGTTACTCCCATACAACCCGCCTCAGTGAGTTCTCAAAGCCTTAGCTTTGGCGACATTTTTGTCTAATAGAACCAGAGATGAAGCCCTCCCTCTGCCTCTCCTCACAGTTTAAAGCCACTAGACCACTCTCCAGAACAGAGTTTAGCAACATTACGCTCCCACAGTAAATGTTCAAAGCACCTCTATGTTCTAGTCAGGAGATAAAACAGCTGTTCCCTCGGAATGGCTTATACTGAAATGTAAATGAACAAGGACATTTAAAAAAAAAGAAGAAAAAAAAAGAAAATAGATTTACGTTCTTGCCTTTTAAAATTTTATCATTTCCCATCCAAGCTTACTGTTTTTGTTTAATCTTGCCATTCCTTTTCTTCTTCCTTGTATGCTCTTTTTCTTAGGGATATGCAAACTTTATTAGTCAGCTCCTCTTTCAAGCTCCGTATGATTTTGTGTTTGAGAATTGGGAATCAGGTACTTTTACTGTTAGCCCCAGGGTGGATCTGAGCAGGAAGAAGCTTTATGAATAATCAGGGTTGACATCTCCAGCGTTGTTCCTTCATTATAAATATTGTTAAAGGAGCTGTGGCCACCATGGGCTCCCACTGAACAGGGTGTGTTGGGGAGGCAGAGAGAGCCTTTGATTTCAGCTCTTTCCTGGTTAGCTCTACACTGATGACCCTGGTGTTGACAGGTCTCTTACATTTGGCTGCCTTTTTTTCAGAAAGTTTCTCTTCTATTAGCATAAGTGTTTGGTCTGCAGGAAGCCGGGTTCAGCTCTTCAACTCAAAAGGCTAAGATCCGTAGTTAATATTAGTGCTTGTGTTTTGCCTTAACCTGAATTGCTAATGAATGCTGAGCTGCTTTGTGACTTTAACCATTTTAGTTCCATCTGGATTAGTTACAGCATCATAATGTTTTTCAAATGATAGTACCCTTCTTCCCAACTCATGAGAGAGCCCGGTCTCCACACGTTTGAAAAGACACTAGTATTCCATATGTCTGCTAATGACACAGCTGACCCCACCTATATCCCACTAATCCCTGGTCATATTATTAGCAAACTGTCCTCTTTAGATTATTTCTGTTATCTTGACAGTATTTCCATTTTCAAAATGGGGATACATGCAAACTTGAATTTATATCACTTGAGTAAACCTTTGCAAATTCCCTCTGCCTTCCCTCTCCCCAGCTGCATTATCTTCTGTCTGTTCCCATCAGATTTGTAGAATAGTGTTATAAAACCTTTACATGCTAAGACATTTGATGAACCTCATCTCATTTAAATATCTCAATAGCCCTGTGAAGAAAGTGATATTGCTGTTCTGATTTCCTTAAAAGATACAAAAATCTAGACTCAAGAAGTGAAGGAACTTGCCCAGGGTCACATTCTGAGTCAGGGTTAGAATCTGGGCTAAAATCCTGGGCTTCTAATTCAAGCCGTTTACTCTCCCACCTAGTTGATGTTTATTAGCAGTATTTGCCATTTTCATTCCACCAACGTTATTGAGCATTTATTTTTTGTCATACACTGAAATTACCAAGATAACTAAAGCACAGTTCTAAGGAGCTCAGATCCTGGTGGAGGAGAAAGCCCTGCTTTCAACCCAACCCTGACGGTGGTGGTATTAAGTATTCAATGCAAGGGTTGAAACAGGAAACTTTGAGGGCACGGAGAAGAGACATTTAACTTGCTTTCAAGGACTTAGGGAAGGTTTCTGGGAAGAAGTAATATGAGGAAAGTTTCTGGGAAGAAGTGATATGAGGGGATGAGCCTTGAGTTAGCCATGATGAAAAAGTGGGTCTCCGTATGGTGGCTCACACCTGTAATCCTAGCACTTTGGGAGGCTGAGGCAAAAGAATTGTTTGAGTCTAAGAGTTCGAGGCCAGCCTGGGCAACATAGTGAGACCTCCTCTCTACAAATAATAAAAAAAAGTTTAGCTGGGTATGGTGGCATGCGGCTGTAGTCCTAGTACTCAGGAGGCTAAGGTGGGAGAATCACCTGAGTCTGGGAGGTCAAGGTACAGTGAGAACTCCAGCCTGGGCGAGGGAGACCCTGTCTCAAAAAACCAAAACAAAACAACAAAAAAAGATGGGTCTCACTGACAAGGAGCTGAATGCCTGCTTTCGGACAAAGGGAAAGGGAGAAAGAGATTTTTTTTTTTTCCTTTCCTAGGCCCTTGAAAAAATGCTTCAGATACTTTTGAGTGAGCCTGCCAAAGACTTTGATGAATGGATATTTGTGTGTGCTTAGGCTTCAAAAGTCCATATTATCCAATTTTGTGCAAAAACACACTTTTGTTTTATAGATGTGAGCATAGGAAAGACAGCAGGGGTAGCAGATTTGAGGAGGGCTCTTACGCATTTAGTTTTGTGTTATTGAATTGAGATGTTTACAGGAAGTTTGAATGGAAATATATAGTAGGCATGTGGCTAGAGTAGGGTGGGGTGCTGGTGGTCTGGAGTTCAGGAGAGAAACCTGGGCTGGAATCATCAGCGTCCAGGAGAGTGAAAGCAGCATGTAAAGTGATAGAAGAGATGAAGGCCAAAATTTGAGCCCTGAAAAATACCAATATTTGGGTGACCAGCAGAAAGAAGCAATTCTCAAAAAAGACCAAGAGCCCGGGATGGTGGTTTGTGCCTGTATTCCCAGCATTTTGGGAGGCCATGGTGGGTGGATTGCTTGAGTCTAGCAGTTCAAAACTAGCCTGGACAACATGGTGAAACTCCGTGTCTACTAAAAATACAAAAATTAGCCAGGCATGGTGGCACACACCTATGATATCAGCTACTCAGGAGGCTGAGGCACGAGGATCTCTTAAACCTGGGAGGCAGAGTTGCAGTGAGCTGAGATCATGCCATTACATTTCAATCTGGGTGGCAGAGCGAGACTCTGTCTCAAAAAACGAACAAACAACCTAAAGAAGACTCGCCAAAGAGGCAGGAGAAAAATAAGGGGAATGTGGTGTCCTGAAACCCTAGGGAGCAGAACATTTCAAGGAGAGAGAGCACAATGTAGTCTAATGTTGCCGTTAAGCATATAAGTTTCAGTGATGCGTGTCTATTGGAGTTAGCATGGAGGAAGCATTATCAGCCTTGTTTGGGTGTGGTCAGACTCTCAACTGCAGGGGTCATGAAGTGAAGGAAAGGGTAAGAGTTAGAGATCACCTTTTAGGAGCTGGCCTTTGAAAAATAATAGCTGACTTTTTCTGAAGAAGAGGATGAATATAGGGAAGTAGTTGGATAGGGTCTTGGGGTTGAGAGAGGAGGTTTTAAGGTTGAAGAGGGCATTAGGATGCTGATTGGGTGTGTCCACTAGAAAGAGAGGCTGCATTCAGCTGAGCAAGTCTCCAAGGCAATGCAGGAGTGGTATAGTCCGGGGCAGAGATGGGAGGATTAGCCCAAGTAAGAGGATGAATCCTCTTCCTTTTTGGCTGGGAGGGAAGACTGAAGAATGGCTCAAGAACAGGATGGGAAGCAATAATCAAGACCCCAGGGTGATTTGCTGTGTACTAGGTAGGTGCCGGGCATGGCTATTCACACACATAGACAAAATGTTGTAATCCTCATACCGCAGATGAGGAAAGGGAGGCTTAAAGATGCCAAGTAAATTTCTCAAAGCCACAACTGGCAGTGGCAGAGCTGGGATTCGAACACAGAAAGCCACGCTGCAGCACCTGCTCTCTCACCCACACCCTCTGCTGCATCAGGGAGGCAAGGCTAGTGACTCAGGCGAGAACTAGGAAGCTTCAGGAAGCTATGGCAAGAAGTCAGACTCAGGGCTCCTTTCTTGTCCCTTTTGGCCACCTCCCCAAGCTGGCTGTCTCTTTCTACATCATTAAAGTTAATACACTTTAGTCCTTGGAGGTCAAATAGTGTGTGTGTTTTGAGCGTGTAAATATCTGACATCTCTTTTCCATTGTCTGTACTATTCATTGTCTGTGCAAGTTACTTTGTGTAGTAGTCAATGTTTTTCAAACTATAATTTTCAAATAAATTTTAGGGGAGCTATGCCCTTTCTCCAGAAATTTAAATTTCTTGTTTGTTTTGATTTTAAGAAAATCTTAGAACATCTTAATATTTATAATTGTGTTGGCACAAAGAACACAACTATGTTGATTGATTTGGGTTAATAAGAAAAGCTCAGAGGCTTAAGATGTAAATAGTAAATCCATACCAAGTGAAGGGCAAATAACCTCACTTCGCAAATATTTAGTACTAGGTGCTAGGGGAGAAAAGGGTACAGGAAGAATCTAGAATATCAATCCCACTTTCAGGGTACTTACATTCTATTTGAGAAAATTAGACTAATAAAGAAAACCAGCTGGCATTTGTAGGGCTTAAGTGGGTGGGCTTTTGCTAGAGCTCTATGGCAAAAATTAGAAAGAAGAATGTGGCTTAGGTTTGGGGCCCCATGGGACATCTTATTCCACTGAAAACCCTCTATTTTACCACCAAATTAAATATTGAAAACAGTATATTCAGTTGAGCCTGTGGGAAAAGAGAGGAAGGCAACTGGGTCTGTAGTCCCAGCTATATTCTTATCTCAGAAGAGGTGAAGAGGAGAAGGCCATAGCTGAGACCCAGACCATGGAAGAAAGAGAGCATCAATTGGGCCTCTAACAACAGCTATCCTGTCTTTTCCTGTTAGTGGCCTTATGAACGTCTTTTAATCTGACCAGAGCTGCAAGTCCTTCTTTCTTGGAGGGAGCAGGGCTGGTAAGTTAGGCAGAGGTGGATCTTTTGAGGGAAAGGGAGCTGTAGAGTCCCCAACCCCCACATGTTCGATGAAGCAATATGTATGTGTTGCTGTTAGAGGAACCAGGCTACGTTAGAATCAGCACCAGCGTGAGAGTCTTCTTCATAGTGCAGCTTGTATTGCTCAGCTACTCAGTTTATTTCCCCAGGGGGCATTAGCCTGAGAAATCAATTGACATGCACAAATCCCACAAGGGACCAGTGCATAAGCTGGAGTGATGATGCATTAATTAGCAATGGGAGAAAGTGACTGGTGTCAATTCTCCACACCAGACACACTCTCCTTTATGTTTGTATACTCAGGAGACACACTCTTCTTTATGTTTGTATACTCAGGAGATTATGTCATGGGTTTGAAGGTGGGTCCCACGTTTCAGTGAAGGAGTTGAATATTCTTGAGTGATAACTTGATGAATCATCCTTCTTTAGTGTCTGTGGTAGGAGTCAGCATTGACTACCTAGACCTAGAGTACCAGTCTCATGGACAATCAAATTGCTGTAAACTCCTTTTTTTTCCAGACTTGTGCAGATTAGCAGAAGTGTTGTTACATTTATTTAAGGCAATTTGTTGTGGTTAGTTTATAGATCATCTGGCAAGAGTTCTTGTTAAGGTTGACCCATTGCAGAGAACACTTTTGGGTGGCACCTTAGTCTTGTGTTATAAGTCATCTGTAATTGTGGGTAGCATTCTAGGATGATTTCCATTGATGGCCAATGCAATAATTCTGTGTTGACTTTTATTAATTTCAATTTCTTAGCACTCTATCTTCTTTCCTGGTCCAATAATTCTGGGTATGTCCTGTATTTGAAGCTTAGCAGTTCAATGTTCTGAGCACAGTTTAGAGTGGAATAGAAGAAAGGCAATGAATTAACATTACAAAGTACGGTGCTAGAAATTCCAAGCTATCTGGTGAGGTCAAACAACCCCTATTTTACACCTCAGGATTGAGTTCAGGGAGGATCAGGAAGGCTGCCCGAGGACACGTGGCTGGAAGTGGAGGATCTCAGAGTCCAGCCTAGGTCTGCATCCAATGGGAGCACTTTGGGAATTAAAAATTTTGTTCTTGGCCGGGCACGGTGGCTCAAGCCTGTAATCCCAGCACTTTGGGAGGCCGAGAGGGGCGGATCACAAGGTCAGCAGATCGAGACCATCCTGGCTAACACGGTGAAACCCTGTCTCTACTAAAAAATACAAAAAACTAGTCGGGCAAGGTGGCGGGCACTTGTAGTCCCAGCTACTCGGGAGGCTGAGGCAGGAGAATGGCATAAACCCGGGAGGCAGAGCTTGCAGGGAGCTGAGATCTGGCCACTGCACTCCAGCCTGGATGACAGAGCGAGACTCCGTCTCAAAAAAAAAAAAAAAAATTTTGTTCTTCCCGTTGAAGGGTTTCATATATGAGGCAAAGCTTTAGCTGAACCCTGAAGGGCAGGTAGGATTGGGAAGAGAAGAAAGTTTTGATTTAGTGAACAAGTCTGGATTGCCTTGGCTAACCCACCTCTTGGTTTTTGCATTCAATTCTGGTTACTACACTTTACAAAGAATATAAACAAACTGGGGATTATTTAAAGCAATGGTTCTCAGCCTTTAATCCACCATGGATCCTGTGATTGATTACATTTCCAGAGCAATGTATTCACCTGGGAACTTTGTGTTGCTTTTCAGAGTATGGCATAAAATAACGCAGAAAGTAAGTTATCCTTAATTCTAGGTGCACTTGCTGTAGTAATTTACCCTTTGTTGATCAAAAGAATGACTGTGTTACAAAATCATGAATAAAAATCTACAGATATGAGATTAGAAACCAGGATGGTGGTAAAACCAAAATCATGTTGTTAAAAAAGAAAAATCTTAGTCAAATTAAATTTAACAGAGTTTAACTGAGCAAAGAACGATTCGTGAACCAGGCAGCCTCCTAACCAGAGAAGGCTCAGATCCTCCAGCACAACCATGTTGTGGAAGAAGACTTACAGACAGGAAAAGAAAGTCTAGGCGTGGTGGCTCACACCTGTAATCCTAACACTTTGGGAGGCTGAGGTGGGTGGATTGCCTGAGCTAGGGAGCTCGAGACCATCCTGGGCAACATGGTAAAATCCCATCTCTACTAAAATACAAAAAACTAGCCGAGCATGGTGGTGTATGCCTGTAGTCCCAGCTACTCAGGTCCTCAGGGAGGCTGAGGCAGGAGAATCACTTGAGCCTGGGAGGTAGAGATTACAATGAGCCGAGATCACACCACTGCACTCCAGCCTGGGTGACAGAACAAAACTGTCTCAAAAAAAGAAAAGAAAAGAAAAGAAAACTGATGAACAGAAAAAGGTGACAGCTCGGAGTTACTTTTATGCACAGTTGGCCTCCCTGATTGGTTGAAACTTCGTGATTGCACAAGAGTAGGTGACAGTCTGTTTACACCTTTGTTTAGATTATAGTTCACTATGTATGGAGAAACCTTTAGGCTGAACTTAAAATATGTAAGAAGACAGCTTTGGGCTAAATTTGATTTAATAATGTGCAGTGAGGAATGACTCAAGGCATTTTTGGAAGAGAGTATTCAGGACAAGGGGATTTCCAATATTTGGAGAACCATTATATGAAGGCATTAGTTTTTTTCAAAGATTTGTTTTCAAGGGATGTAGCCAAGATTATGGATTAAAGCTACATGACAAAAACGCTGACTAGAATAAGGAACATATGCTAAGGAGATGTGAGAAGATGAAATCAACTCTCTCGGAAGGTGTGAGCTCTCCACTGGAAAGCTGGGGCGATTTGGCTGGGGCTGTTTGAGTAAGAGCTGGACAAACTACTTGCTACAGATGTTGCTGTGGAGAATTGAGCTCTGGAGAGGGGCTAGACCAGATGTGAAACACATCTGGTTTTCAGGCCACAACTCATTTCAGGCCAGGCGCAGTGGCTCATGCCTGTAATCCCAGCACTTTGGGAGGCCGAGGCTGGAGGATCACTTGAGGTTAGAAGTTTGAGATCATCCTGGCCAACCTGGTGAAACTCCATCTCTACTACAAACACAAAAATTAGCCGGGCATGGTGATGTGCGCCTGTAATCCCAGTTACTGGGGAGGCTGGGGCAGGAGAATCTCTTGAGCCCTGCAGACGGAGGTTGTAATGAGCTGAGATCATGCCACTGCACTCCAGCCTAGACAACAGAGTGAGATTCTGTCTCAGCCAAAACAAAACAAAAACAAAAACAAAAACAAAACTTCATTTCAACTCTGAATTTCTTTTCTTTTTTTAATTTTTAATTTTTGTGGGTACATAGTAGGTGTATATATTTATGGGTTACATGAGATATTCTGCAGTGTGTAATGAAGTATCCATCCTCTCAAGCGTTTATCCTTTGTGTTACAAACAATCCAGCTATACTCTTCCAGTTATTTTTAAATGTACAATTGAATTGTTATTGACTATAGTCACCCTTTTATGCTATCAAATGCTAGGCCTTATTCATTCATTCTAACTATATTTTTAGACCCATTATAACTCTGAATTTCTAAAATTAATAATTTGTATAACTATTGACTTCACAGTATATCTCAAACACTAGATTATTAATAATCTGATTAATAACCAACAAATAAATTTTTAAGAATCTTGGGCCTGTAGAAATCCAGCTATGCATTTTATTGTCAAAACTCCGAAGCTGAGAAGGTCCTGGCTTCTAAAGAGATTACAAAGTTGATTGTAGATTATTGATTGTGTTTGAAAAGCATCCTTGAAAAGGAAAGTTTTCAGGAGCCACTGCATTAGAATAAAGGAGTCCTTGACAATAAAAGGGACTTAAGAATAAAGGAGTCCTTGGTATTTGTCAAGAGTTTATTTTTAACCCCAATACCAAGCTCATGATAAATGATTATTAAAGTGAGTTTGTCATCTACTTGCTGTGTAAAAGCTTTAGTATATAAAAGACATGGAAAGGTTTGTGATTACCTCCAGAAAGAGAATAGGGAAGGAAAGAGCCAAGTTATCCAAGGTTGTCTCTCTCTGCTGCATTCTCCATTTATGTGTAACTTTGTGCATTTGTATTAAACCTGTGTTTGTTTTAAGTGATCTCTGGCTTTCAAATGTTTGTAGAATACAAAGTATTCTTAACCTCAGATGTTATAATGGGCATCACAGTAAATACATTTTATCAGATGGCTTTTCTCTAAATCCACTAGAAAGCAGTAAGCCCATTCGAATTAATCGTTGGAACCAAGACAATGTATAGGTATTGAGATTTTGCCACAGCAAAGCAATTTTTGGTTAAATATTAGGGTTAAAAGAGGAGCCATGGGGAAGGTCCCGGGTTTTGATGGCTGATGGCTATAATCACTGAGAAAATTGCTGAGCAGCATAGATAATCGTATTAGAAGACAAAGAATTTAAACAATGATTTTTCATTTCTAACACTACTTCAGTCTTTCATCTCTATATTCCAAGCACTAAATAGAGTACCTAGAACACAGTAGGCATTTGGCAAATGTTTTGGGATGAATGAGTTTTAGGAAACAGCAAAAGAAAACTACTCTAAACTTCAGTTATTTCTCTTCCCGAGACCAAGTCTATGTGACTGATTGAAAAGTGCACATTCCTGTCATCATCAGCTGTTAAATAGTTAGGCTGCCAAGTCATCTATTTGACTGATGTTTCCTCCCTTTGAGGTGACTGACTGCATTGGCTCAGGATTGACACAGCATGAGTCATAAGTTTCAGTTCTTGTCAGCCGATGGTTGCATTTCCATGCATAACCAGTGTGACTTATGTTGGTCACATCAGGCACAAATATAAATCACGACTGTCCAATCATTGGTACTTGGGCCTTTTCTGACTGGAATGATTTCTTGGCCATTCTGTTGGTTAGTGACACCGAATACTCACTGATGGAATGGCACTGGCCAACTGATGGGAGAAGTTTCTTTCCTGAAAAGATCTTAGAATAGCATGTAATATAGAATTAGCCAGTGAAGGTGAGTTCTCCTAAGTGTGGATGCAATTCTAGAACATGAGGGAGAGTGATTCTCCACTGGTAAAATTTGGGAAAAGCAGGATATATATACATATAATATCACTTGAGGTCAGGAGTTCGAGACCAGCCTGGCCAACCTGGTGAAACTCCATCTCTACTACAAACACAAAAATTAACTGGATATGGTGACGTGTGCCTGTAATCTCAGCTACTGGGGAGACTGAGGCAGGAGAATCGCTCGAGCCCAGGAGGCAGAGGTTGCAGTGAACCAAGGTCACACCACTGCACTCCAGCCTGGACAACAGAGCGAGACTCTGTCTCAGACAAAACAAAACAAAAATAAAAACAAAACCTCATTTCAACTCTGAATTTCTTTTCTTTTTTTAATTTTTAATATTTTGGGTACATAGTAGGCGTATATATCATGGGTTACATGAGATGTTCTGCAGTGTGTAATAATCACATCAGGGAAGATGAAGTATCCGTCCTCTCAAGCATTTATCCTTTATGTTACAAACAATCCAGCTATACTCTTCCAGTTATTTTAAAATGTACAATTGAGTTGTTATTGACTACAGTCACCCTTTTATGCTATCAAATGCTAGGCCTTATTCATTCATTCTAACTATTTTTTTGGTACCCATTATAACTTGGAATTTCTAAAATTAATAATTTTTATTAGTATTGACTTCAGAGTGTATATATATATTATATTATATATATATTATGCTTTAAGTTCTGGGATATATGTGCAGAATGTGCACGTTTGTTACATAGGTATACATGTGCCATGGTGGTTTGCTGTACCCATCAACCTGTCATCTACATTAGGTATTTCTCCTAATGCTATCCCACCCCTTGCCACCCAACCCCGTCAACAGGCCCTGGTGTGTGATGTTCCCCTCCCTGTGCCCATGTGTTCTCAATGGACATAAACATATTTTTTAGGTTTCTAGTTGTGGTGGACAAACTTTAAGGTGGTCTCCATGATCCCTGCCCCTTGGTGTTTATGCTTTTGTATATTCACTCCCCTTGGATGTGGGCAGGACCTCTAACTTATTTCTAGGCCACAGAGTATGGAGATGGCGATACAATACTGCTCTTGTGATTGTATTTCACTTTAGAAGACTCTGTCTTGCTAGCAGAATTGTTCTACAGTTTTTCTCTCCTTGCTGGCTTTGAAGACACAAGATGCCATGAGTCCTATGCCTACAAGAGGATGAATTTTGCCAGCACCCCAGTGAGCCTGGAAGTGGATCTTTCCTCAGATGAGCTTTCAGATGAGAAGTCAGTCCAGGCTGACCTTGACTGCAGCCTTGCACAGGACTCAGTCAAATCTGTGTCTGGATTCTTGACTCACAGAAACCATAAGACAATAAATGTGTATGGTTCTAAGATGGTAAATTTGTGATAACTTGTTACACTGCATTAAAAAAGCATACACTGGTATTCTTAAATAAACATATGACAATTGTGTTGGTGTTCAGGATATCCACCCAGGAATCTGGATGGAAGATGCCATAGTCTCCTGACTTCCTGGATTAGCACACACACACATTGAATGCTGACTTTTCCAAAGCAAGGAAGAACAAGAAGAAAGAAGTGGACTCTATATTCCTATTGTTAAGTCTAATAATGAGCACGTTTGAATTATTGACCAGGACATCTGTGTTTAAAGGAAATACAAGTATGACTGAATTCCCACACATGGTTAAATCTTGAATTTGAATTTATGGTCAGTGTGGTGAATATTATTATTTACTTACCGTTCTTCGTTCTCTCCCTGCCATTGCCTGTCTTCTCTGTGGGTAGAATATACCTCCCTGTCCCACTAGTGTTGGGTGTGGCCATATGACTTTCTTTGACCAATGGAGTGTGGTAAAGTGACAGGTGATCAGTTCTAGGCTGAGGCTTAAGAGGTTTGGTAAATGTCTGCCAGCAATTTTGTGCACCTGTTCTACAGCACGAGAAACGCACACTGAGGTAGCCACAGCTTTTTAGCCAGGATTCCCAAATGAAAAATAAATGGAACACACCTGAATTTGACCTACTACTTAAAGCCAAACTGTCCCAGCCAGGCTGCAGACCTGTGAATCAGAAGTAAATGTTATAAATGTCTGAGATATGGAAATTGTTTGTTATGGAGACTTATTGCAACAAGAGCTAATGAATACAAAAATCCCAAATCATTGAACTCTTTCATTTAAGTGAAGCCAACAGAGATGTTAGATTTTATCCCTTGCCACAGAAGTATATGTAAATGAATTTATTCTTCCCTCTTGCAACAATGTATTTCGTCTTTATTTGGAAAGTGCCTTCTAGAGGAAGTTTTCTGATCCTGTTCTATTAAATACTAGTGTTTTTCAATATATCCACTGGTGTTCTGTGAAATGAGGATTTTATATTTATGTCAATGAAAAGTAGACTGACATCTGTATTAGTTCTAAGAATTCCTGCCTTGAAAGAAAGGAATTCTATTGAATGTAATTAAACCCGACTTTTTTCCAATCTTATTTGACCATTGATATGGTTAGGCTTTGTGTCCCCACCCAAATCTCATCTTGAGTTGTAATACCCACAACCCCCATTGTCCCCACGTATCAAGGGAGAGACCAGGTGGAGGTAATTGAATCATGGGGCCAGTTGCCCCATGCTGTTCTCGTGACAGGGAGTTCTCACGAGATCTGATGGTTTTATAAGGAGCTCTTCCCTTCTTCACTCAGTGCTTCTTTCTGCTACCTTTTGAAGAAGGTGCCTTGCTTCCTATTCACCTCCCACCGTGATTGTGAGTTTTCCGAGGCCTCCCCAGCCCTGCTGAACTGTGAGTCAGTTAAACCTCTCCTTTATAAATTACCCAATCTTGGGAAGTTTTTTAGCAGTATGAAAATGGACTGCTACAACCATAAATCCTATCTACCCTTTTCCTGCAGAATACTAAGTCATAGCTTGTTCCTCTGAAGCAAGTTGATACTGCTCTTCAGAGGCTTGTGCTCACCTAACTGGCCTTTCCACATTACAAGCAGATGCTGTGCAGCGTACGTTTGATTTGGTGCCCTCAAAATCTAAGGCTGTTAGGCAGATACTGCAGAAGTCACTGATTAGTGTGTCTCTCTAGGAAGTATTAGAAAACCTGGGTAAGCAAGATGCCCAGATTAAGGTACTTAATTAAAAAAGGCCTTGTCAATGCAAAGCAATGGAATCCTCTACTGGGTTTGAGAGTAATTTTCTGGATAGTCAGGCAAGGAAGCCAAAATTTGGGGTAATCAGTCACACTTGTTCATATTTATAAACTGGTTATTTGCATTCTATGAACAATTTATTCAAATCTAACACAGAATGACTCAATATTTGGTCCAAATTAATTTCAAACTGGTGATCTGGAGGTCTTACATGTTTTTAAGTCCAGGGGATCACTCGCTAGAAGTCCATGTAAATTGTATGCTCAGATGCATGGAGTTGATGGTATTTTCTGTTATCACTGAATGTGCTGAGGGATCAATAATCCTTCTGACTTACGGCTTGAGATGGGGATGTGAACTGCTTGTACTATAAGTACATTAAAAATGAACAAATATATTACAATTCAAAAAAGTTTAAAAATGTTCCCAAACATATTAAACCCCCAATTTGGTGATGGGAAGGGATTTCTCAACCCCCCCTTAGGGATATATCTTCTAACTACAGTTGATAATTCTTGACAATCTAATAGCTGCCCCTTGAAGAGACTCAGCTGTCTTTAACAGGAGTTCTGGTTATGTCATATCAGTCATTTGGGAACCCGGTCTGTGGTTTCAGATGAGAATAGATGGCAAGGCAGTTCTAGAGTAGGTGACAGTGACTGGGGAAGATCTGAAGATGGCCACCTTAAAAAATGGTTTTGGTGGAGGAATGAGATTAGCATATTAAGGTCTTCACATCCAGTAATGATCTCATTTGCTGGTATAAACAGATGACAACAACATTGGGATAAATATTGTAAACCCCACTCTTTTGATATATTGAGTGAATTTTGGTAACGTATAGGAATAGCTGTTGTAGAGCTCAGGAAGCTAAAGGCAAATGTGTTTCCAGTCTCTGTGCCTGTTTTCATAGGCTGGTCCCTCCTTGTTTGCTCACTTTTTTCTCGTCTATAAAACAGGGAACTGTGACGGGGGATGGGGAGGGCAGGGAGTGGGGGAACTGGTTACAATGTTTCTTGATAAACCTTCCTAAAGCAATGTGCTGTTGCAAGTAATGGGCTCCATTCATTATTAGCCCAGTTGATTTTCATTTACACTTGGCTCTAACAATTAGCTTGAGCAGGTGTGAAGGTGATGGAGGGGCTGGGACGCCCAGAGGTCAGCCTCGGCTGGATGTGATAAATTAACCGTTATTATCAGCAGTGAAAGTGTTTCTTTACGCTTGTCAGGAGCAAACAAAGGGACAACATATCTCACAAACTCACTGTTCAGAGCAGGGTTTGATGAAGGATAAGAGTTTCCTTCAAGGCCCTACAGGCAGATGGGAGGGAGGCAAAGAGCCCACAGAAGCAGAGGTGATGGTGCTTGGAAGGCATGTCTTGTTGACAGAGTGGTATTTGGATGTCCCAGTCTGGACTGTTTTGTAACGCTCATTTGCAATGCTCACCCATTCCAATAAGAAGCTACTATCAGCCTCTGCTGGTGGTGGGAATCCTACCTGTGCTTGCTTAAGGATTATTAGGGGTGAAGAGTTTGTATATATATATATA
>NW_016804119.1:1113219-1120409 GCF_001698545.2 Rhinopithecus bieti | reverse complement strand
AAAAAAAAAAAAAAAAAAAAAAAAATCTCCGTTTGGACTTTTCTTTGGTGCAATGTGAAGTATGGATTCCACTTAATTTTTTCCAGGCTGCCTTGTCCCATCACCAGTTTTTGAATAGTTTTGATCATTTTTCCCACTGATCTGGAATCAGATAAAAGGGTAAAAGGAAAACAGAAGACAAAAGGAAGGAACAACTATCTCCAGTAGCAACCCAAATATAAAATACATGGGGATAAATTTAATAATAAATGTAAAAGTCATATACAAAGAAAACTTGAAAACATTCCTGAAGAACCTAAAATAATTGAAAAAAAAAAATGGGAAAAGCTTATCCTGTTCTTGACAAAATGACTCGACGTGATAAAGATGTCAATCTTCCCTAAGTTAACTTATAAATTTAAGACAGGACCTCAAAATACCAGAAAGATTTTTTCTTTCTCTTCAAAACTTGAAGGCAAGATTAGTTGTATGTAGTTACATGCAACATACAGGAAAATTTTTTCTCTAAGAGTTAGAAAAATCTTTGAAGAAGAATAAAAATTCGGAGAAATGGATGCTGCAGCTATTAATGTATGTTATACAGCATTAGTTATTAAATTAGTAGATTGTTAGTACATGTGGTCAGAGCAATGAAAGAACAAAAAGTCCAGAAATAGATCTAAAATATGCACAATTTTAAGATATGAAAACGTGGTAATGCAAATCGGTGGGAAAATGAACTATTTAAAAACTGAAGATGGGACAAAGGGCAGCCTGGAAAAAATTAAGTTGAATCCATGCTTCACACTGTATACAAAGAAAAATCCAAATGGAGAAAATTGTAATATAAATAAATGAATATATTAAATTAAAGAAGAAGGCATGAAGGAATGCTTTTATATCTCAAATAAGAAAGGCTTTGTAAACTGTGACTTAAAATCTAGAAGTCTTAAAAGATGAATAGATTCAAATATGTGTATTTATATTATATGCATATCTGTATGTTTTTTCGAGATAGTAAAAATCATAAAACATGGCCGGGCACGTAATCCCGGCACTTTGGGAGGCTGAGGTGGGTGGATTACCTCAAGTCAGGAGTTCAAGACCAGCCTGGCCAGCATGGTGAAACCCTGTCTCTACTAAAAATAGAAAACTTAGCCGGGCGTGGTAGCGTACGCCTATAGTCCCAGCTACTCAAGAGGCTGAGGCACAAGAATCGCTTGAACCCAGGAGGCAGAAGTTGCAGTGAGCCGAGATTGTGCCATTGCACTCTAGCCTGGGTGACAGAGCGAGACTCTGTCTAAATCAAGCAATATCAAAAGAAAGATGATAAATTGGGAAAATGTTTTAAGCTCTTATTGCAAAGAACTAATTTCTTTAGAATATAAAGAGATCCTAAAAGAAAATACTTAATAGAAAGTTTACCAAAAGGAACCACAAATAAACCTTAAATACATGCAAATATGCTCCACCTTGTGTGTAATAGAAGAGACAGGTATATTAAAACTACACTGTAATAATAATTTTTTTTTTTTTTTTTTTTACCAGTTTGTCAAAGGCTAAAAATTTGCTAACATGTCCTGGGCAATCATGTAGAGAAACAATCACTTTCATAAATTGTTGGTGGGAGTATAAATTGGTGAAAATCCCCTGGAGGGCAAGTTGGCAATGTAATGACAGTTACAAATATTCCCTTTTACTCAGCACTTCAGCATCTAGCAATTTACGCTACAGATATACCTATGCATTTGTATAATAATTTATATAATAGATAATTTATTGCAGCATTGTTTGTCAGAAGATTGGAAAACTTGGACATCTATCCATAGGGGATTGCTTAATAATTATGATACGTTCCTACAAAAGAATACTATGCAACTGTAAAAAAGAATGAGAATGCCCGTTATGTAAGGATTTTAAAAGACCTCTAAGGTATATTGTTAAGTAAGAAAAGGGAGGTGAATAATGGCATAATATTTTAGATAAAATAGAGGAAGAAAATAATATACTGTGCTTGTATATATATATTTTAAATCTCTGGAAGAATAAACCAGAAACTAATAATAGTGGTTGGTTGTTGAAGGATGGAACTGTGTAGATGGGTATATGGATGGCAGGGAGGCTTTTCAGAGTATGCACTTCAGTTCTTTTGATGTTTGAACCACCTAAGTATTTTACCTACTAAAACAATAAATGAATAATTTTTTAAATCTAAAAATGAGTGTAAGAACTTAAATAAAACTTGCATTTTGGAAATGGCCCCCCAAAAATTACTACAACAGGATTATAACAGGAATCCAAAGAGCTGAGCTCTTTGGAATTTGTGTTGCACTTAACTTTTGAAAAAAATACCATATATGCAAGATATGTAACCCAGGAGTTTAGTCACTAAATGCTGTTCCAAGCTATGATACCCGAATCAGTGGATTTTAAACCCCCTATACCTGCATTTGTGGTTCTATGGTGATGATTAATGATGTTTTGCTTTATAAGCCATAGGCCCCATGAGATGCTTACATAAGAAGAAAAGATGCAATATTTTCATTTATCTTAAATTTACATCAAGTTTTTTTTTTTAATTGGCTTAAATATGCCAGGGGTGCTTTTCTGGATTGGTTGGTTGATTGATTTCACTGAATATAATCAGACCATTGGGTTTGTGTTGTGTTTTAGTTCATAGTGTGCACTAAAATACTTAAACCATCCAACAGTATTTTGCTTTTTCATTCATTAGAAAATATAATTAAACAGGTTAATCAATTTTCAATCACAATATTTTCCCACATCAAAGTAATAAATGTTTATTGTTGAGAAAATGTTTAAAGTTGAGAAAATTTAGAAAAGAAAAGAAAAAATTATACAAAATAATCTTTTAAACCCTTTTGATGTCTTTTCTAGTCTGTATTATATGTTAAAAAATCGATCCTACTTTTGATCTGTTTTCAAGTAAGATTTTACATAACAGCATTTCCAATGTTAATTACATTCTAGAACATGATTTTTAATGACTCTTGTGTATTGCACTATGTGGATGTCCCATCATTTATTTAACTAATTCTGTAGTCTTGGACATCTAAGGACAACCTATTTCTGAAGCACTTTGTTTAATTGGAGTTTTCCTATATTTTACTTATGATGAATTTAGTTAGCTTTGTTTAAAATGCTCTGTAGAATTCTCACACTGGCTGCTTGAGAAAGATGTGATCCTTGGTCTTGTCCTAGAGTGGATCCAGTCCCAAAGGCCAGCCTTGAAACATGTCTGTCTCATTTTCTGCTGATAAGACTGGGCCATCGGATGGACCATGTTTCCCAAAACCGCTTGAAACAATGGTTTTGCTGGCTGTTTGTTGTGGATTATACTGTTACTCAGATGCTTTCAGATGTTACAGGAGCACATATGAAACACTAACTGGTGTACGGATGTTCTAGTCCAGGGATTTTTATCATTTTAAATTGTAGGTTAAGGTCATCCCTTTAGGAAAACTGGGCAGAAATTTGGCATGGTAAAAAATTCCAACCTGATCCAAGAATTCTGAATCAAGAGCTTTGTCCAAGTCCTGTGAAATTACATGATTTTAGAACGCCACCTCTTTTATGTTTTTTTTTTTTTCCTTCTTTATTAAGCAATATATTGTATAAATTCCTACTTGGTCATCAGTTTAGGAAATGTGTGTTCAGTGTGTAATGTGGGGAACTTCATTGATTTTTGCTTTAGTAATTTGTCATTTGATTCAAACAGGTTATGGCCTATCTCCAGTTTCCTTTGAAGTGAACAAAGTTTCCTTCTTTGATAAGGAATATAAAAGTTACAAACAAATGTTAGGTTCAATATATATTATATGAGTGAATGAAATAATTTTTAAATATTTCTAAGCATATTAGATAACTTTTCACGTATAAAAAATTATATACTACCTATAAATAATTCTTTTCTGTTTCTTACATTGTCCCCTAAGCCTGATTAGATGACATAATTAGCTTCCTGTGAGTTACTGTATATATATTATGAGAAAAATGATTGAAGTGGATTTCCTTTTTAAATATTCTGTAGTGAAGCCTTTGTTAATTACAAATCAGTGAGGTTCTATCTCCTACCAATCCACCTTCATTTCTCAAGCCTCTAATCCAACATTTTCAGGTGAAGAGCAGGGTTCAAATACTAGAAACTATATCTTGGAGTGTGTACTGAGGGCCGAGTAAGAATAAGCTAGAACATGAAACAGGAGGAAATAACTGAAGTCAAGATATGGACCAAGAAGAGTGGCACAGAATATCAAGAGCCAGGGACAGTTTGATCTTTTGCAAGAAGTAGGAAGCCATCATTGCGTTTAAATAGGAGTGACATGATTTTATGGATATTTTAAAAGGACAATTAGTACAGTGTGGTGAATGAATAGAAGGGAAGAAACTGTAGACAGGCCAGATGTGACAGTGGTTTCCAAACCTTTTTGATCTCTTGCATTTGGCAACCCAGTACAATTTCTCCAATGATATGAAACAAGAGTTTGACGTAGTACTAGCCTTTTAGCATGTGATAACCCTCAGATATTTTCTGCTTTATCTAGTCCGTTCTATTTCATTTATGAAATGTTGGCGATGAGCCTCTAAGTTGATTTAACAGTGTTAACAGGTCAAAACTTACAGTCTGGAAAACACTAACTTGGAAGATGCAATGGAAGTAATATTCTGAAAATTGTTCATTTGCTTTTTTCTTTTGCCTTTTTAAGCACATGACCTTTGCCCTCAAGACATCCATCTGTCTTGATGTTGACTGGGGTTTATTGTAGAAGGAAAGCAAAGAGAAACACCAACACGATATTCTGATTCTGGCATTCAAATACAGGAATTTACAGCAAGACTGTAAACTTTTATAATAGGCCATCGTCTTGAATTTGAATGCCTAAACTTCCTTACCTACCTTTAAAAGAGAACCAAACAGGAAGTGGAGAGGGGATAGTCCCTGTCTTTCTGGAGCAGGCTTGCCTGAGAGGCTCATTCTAGAAGAGCAAGGGACCTTTGTATCCAGAGCACAAAACAGCCAGACTGGCACCCATAGTAATTCCAGGGCTGAGTCGAGGCCAAAGAGTCAAGACCATCACAGAGTGCCTTGGCCAAGCCAAGAGGATGGACCAAAGTCTCCCTAGCTGCAAATCCCAGCATTGAGACTGGCAGGACACCCAACATCTGGGTAGACAAAGGACATTGTCCTCAAGACCCAGAAGTGCAAGCCAGCATTTGCCCAAGGTGCCCCATTCTCTTGAGGTCACCAGGACTTGTATGACACCACTCTCTCCATACACCAAGATGCTCTCTTAGGGAGAAAAGGAGTGAGAAGAAAAAGCCCATTGACAGACTGAACATTTTCTAAAAGGGCTGAATAAACAAATAATCAGATCAAACGTAACTATGAACTCAGAACAGTTAGCTATTTTATCCTCAGAAGTAGATAGGAGCTTGTGAAGGAAAGCAACGCCAGCTATAGATAAAATGAAGATAAATTTTCACTCTAATTCCAAATCATGAAAAGTTAAATTTGTGGTTCTATCATAGAGACTCTTGTAATGAGTGTTTCTAACTGGCTAACTTACTAAAATGTAAAACAAAACAATGAACTTAATTTCTTGAGTAATTTCCATCTCAGGATATTGGTACCATTCACTAACTCTGTTATTTTGCTTTGTGAGTTATTGTTTAAAGTATTATCTGAGCTGATATGCAGTAAAACGAGTAAGCAATTCAGAAATGCTATGGTGACCAACATCTAAGTTCTGACACACACATTTTGAAGGCAGAAAGTTTACTGTAGAATAAATGCATGGCTTTATTATGAAACCAGTTTAGAAGTAAGAATGACAATTCATAGCTTTTGGGGAAATACTGTAATAAGTGAAGGCAAAATGTCATACTGAATGGGCAAAAACTGGAAGCATTCCCTTTGAAAATGGGCACAAGACAAGGATGCTCTCTCTCACCACTCCTATTCAACATAGTATTAGAAGTTCTGGTCAGAGCAATCAGGCAAGAGAAAGAAATAAAGGTATTCAAATAGGAAGAGAGGAAGTCAAATTGTCTGTTTGCAGGTGACATGATTCTATATTTAGAAAATACCATCATCTCAGCCCGAAAACTCCTTAAGCTGATAAGCAACTTCAGCAAAGTCCCAGGATACAAAATCAATGTGCAAAAATCACCAGCACTCCTATACACCAACAGCAGGCAAGCAGAGAGCCAAATGATGAATGAACTCCCATTCACAATTGCTACAAAGAATAAAATACCAGGAATCCAACTTACAAGGGACGTGAAGGACCTCTTTGAGGAGAACTGCCAACCACTGCTCAAGGAAATAAGAGGACATGAACAAACGGAAAAACATTTCATGCTCATGGATAGGAAGAATCAATATCATGAAAATGCACCTGCCCAAAGTAATTTATAGATTCAGTGCTATCCCCATCAAGCTACTGTTGACTTTCTTCACAGAATTAGAAAAAGCTACTTTAAATTTCATATGGAACCAAAAAGGAGCGTGTATAGCCAAGACAATCCTAAGCAAAGAGAACAAAGCTCGAGGCATCACACTATCTGACTTCAAACTATACTACAAGGATACAATAACCAAAACAGCATGGTACTGGTACCAAAACAGATATATAGACCAATGGAATGGAACAGAGGCTTCAGAAATAACGCCACACACCTATAACCATCTGACCTTTGGCAAACCTGACAAAAACAAGCAATGGGGAAAGGATTCCCTATTTAATAAATGGTGCTGGGAAAACTGGCTAGCCATATGCAGAAAACTGAAACTGGACCCTTCCTTATACCTTATCCAAGAATTCACTTGAGATGGATCAAAGACTTAAATGTAAGATCTAAAGTCATAAAAACCCTAGGAGAAAATTTAGGCAATACCATTCAGGACATAGGGATTGGCAAAGACTTCATGAGTAAAACACCAAAAGCAATGGAAACAAAAGCCAAAATTGACAAATGGGATCTAATTAAAGAGCTTCTGCACAGCAAAAGAAACTATCCTCAGAGTGAACATACAGCCTACAGAATGGGAGAAAATTTTTGCAATCTACCCATCTGACAAAGGATTAATATCCAGAATCTACAAGGAACTTAAACAAATTTACAAGAAAAAAAAAAACCCTGTCAAAAAGTGGGCAAAGGATATGAATAGACACTTCTCAGAAGAAGAC
>NW_016804119.1:1090794-1110422 GCF_001698545.2 Rhinopithecus bieti | reverse complement strand
AAATGGCTATACTTCCCAAAGCAATTAATAGATTCAGTGCTATTCCCATTAAGCTACCATTGACTTTCTTCACAGATCTACAAAAAATTACTTTAAATTTCATATGGAATGAAAATAGCCTGTATAGCTAAGACAAACCTAAGCAATAAGAACAAAGCTGGATACATCACGCTACCTGACTTGAAACTACACTACAAGGCTACAGTAACCAGAGCAGCATGGTGCTGGTACCAAAACAGATATGTAGACCAATGGAATAGAATAGAGACCTCATAAATAACACCACACATCTGCAACCATCTGATCTTTGATAAACCTGATAAAAACAAGCAATGGGGAAAGGATTCCCTATTTAATAAATGGTGCTGGGAAAACTGGCTAGCCATATGCAGAAAACAGAAACTGGACCCCTTCCTTACACCTTATACAAAAATTAACTCGAGATCTATTAAAGACTTAAATGTAAAAACCCAAACCATAAAAGCCCTATAAGAAAACCTAGGCAATACTATTCAGGACATAGGCATGGGCAAAGACTTCATGACTAAAACACCAAAAGCAATGACAGCAAAAGCCAAAATTGACAAATAAGATCTAACCAAACTAAAGAGCTTTTGCATAGCAAAATAAATTATCATCAGCATGAACAGGCAACCTACAGAATGAGAGAAAATTTTTGCAACCTACCCATCTGACAAACATCTAATATCCAGAATCTACAAGGAACTTAAACAAATTTACAAGAAAAAAAAAAACCCTGTCAAAAAGTGGGCAAAGGATATGAATAGACACTTCTCAGAAGAAGACATTTATGCAGCCAACAAACATGAAAAAGAACTCATCATCTCTGGTCTTTAGAGAAATGCAAATCAAAACCACAGTAAGATACCATCTCACACCAGTCAGAATGGCGATTATTAAAAAGTCAGGAAAAAATAGATGCTGGCGAGGATATAGAGAAATAGGAATACTTATACACTGTTGGTGGGAGTGTAAATTAGTTCAACCATTTTGGAAGACAGTGTGGTGATTCCTCAAGGATCTAGAACCAGAAATACCATTGGACTCAGCAATCGCATTACTGGGTATATATCCAAAGGATTATACATCATTCTATAAAGAAACTTGTACACACGTTTATTGCAGTGCTATTTACAATAGCAAGGACTTGGAACCAACCTAAATGCCCATCAGTGACAGACTGGATAAAGAAAATGTGGCACATACATACCATAGAACACTATGCAGTCATAAAAAAAAATAGGATGGGTTCATGTCCTTTGCAGGGACTTGGATGAAGCTGGAAGCCATCATTCTCAGCAAACTAACACAGGAACAGAAAACCAAACACCTCATGTTCTTACTCATAAGTAGGAGTTGAACAATGAGAACACATGGACACAGGGAGGAGAACAACACAGGGAGGGAGGGAGGAGAACAACACAGGGAGGGAGGGAGGAGAACAACACAGGGAGGGGGCCTGTCAGGGGTCCGGGGGCGAGGGGAGGGAGAGCATTAGGACATACAACTAATGCATACAGGGCTTAAAACCTAGATGATGGGTTAATAGGTGCAGCAGACCACCATGGCACATGTATACCTATGTAACAAACCACACTCTGTACATGTATCCTGGAACTTAAACAAGTGAAGGCAAAATAGTACTTATTTCATGTTTTGAAAATTAACAAATAGAACAACTTTCAGGAAGGAATCAGGGAAAATACAGTATTTCAAATATGCCACTGCAGCATGTTTGTTCCATAGCAAACATTTAAAAAATTTATGAATAGTGACTAGCTTTGGTTCTTTAAGCACCTCAAGGCACCTGGAAAGTGTGCCTTTAAAAGGGTGCCAAAAGTTGGTTTGTTTGATTAAAAAGTGAGATTGGGGTCTTGGGAATAATGAGGTGAGCCTGTGTGTCCTAATCCAGTTGAATGAACAAGGCAATGGAGATGGATTTTTATTAATTTTCATGCAAATAGCTCTTCAAGAGAAGCATTTTTTTCTTAAGTTTTCAATGCATTTCTAACAGTTCCTATCTCAAAAGCTCTCTCAATAAGCAGTAGAAATTGTCTACAAATGTAAATACCAAATCTAAGATGGTGAAGATGGAGGCAGATGAACTATCAGCAGCTCGTTTATTACTTGGGGAGATGGGTCCTTTCTGTTCTCTCAGTTGTATGAGCCTGGGGTTAAAGGAGCATAGCTTGTGAATTAAGTCCCCAAAGAGCTAATCAACTTTGCAAGGGAACAAATGGTCTCCTAAGGTCCATGTACCCCCTGTGTCTTCAGACCTTTTTTTGTTGTTTTTGTTTTTGTTTTGTTGTCTTTTTTGGAGACAGAGTGTCACTTTGTTGCCCAGGCTGAAGTGCAGCAGCACGATCTTGGCTCACTGCAACCTCTGCCTCCTGAGTTCAAGTGATTCCCCTGCCTCAGCCACCTGAGTAGCTGGGATTACAGGTGTAAGGTGTCATGCCTGGTTAATTTTTGTATTTTCAATAGAGACAGGGTTTCGCCATGTTGGCCAGTCTGGTCTTGAACTCCTGGCCTCAAGTGATCTGCCTGACTTGGCCTCCCAAAATGCTGGGATTACAGACATGATCTGTAATCACGCTACTGTGCTGGGCCTCTTCAAACGTCTTGAAATCAAATTCAATGATGGGTAGACGGAGGAGAGAGAAGATAGGTAACCCAGAACTTTTGGAAAAGCAACTCAGATTACACTTACTGATTACTAGTGTCAGCTTCAAATGGGAAAATATGTATTTAGATCATTTGTTAACCTCATCAGTGCATATGTTAAAGGCACTTAAACCTGCTAACAATGTCTTTTAAAATTCCTTAGCTTGGAGTTTTTTCATATAGATCTCTGTGATTATGCCATTCTGAAAAATACCAGAGTAACAGGAGGCAAGAACGCAGATGGAAAAATATAAAGAAAAAAATCCAATTATGATACTGTCATTATAGCAGTACTTAAGTTGCATTTATCTATCAAAACTTGCACCTTCATATCTCATGTATAGACACTGGAGATGAGTAGACTGAAGAAATAATCCGCTATGGAATTTGCACATCCCAAAATGGTCTCCAGGAGCCTATTTTTAAATGACTTCTTACTTTTTTTTTTTTTTTTTAATAGTTTTATCCTGAAACTATCCCCTCCCCTATCCACATCTGTGGAAAAACTCTCTTCCACAAAACCAGTCCCTGGTGCCAAAAAGGTTGGCAACTGCTGAAGTAGACGACAGCAATGGTGCTGCTAAACATTTTTTAAAATTGTTATACTTGAAGTTCTAGGATATATGTGCAGAACATGCAGGTTTGTTACACAGGTATACACGTGCCATGGTGGTTTGCTGCTCCCATCAACCTGTCATCTACGTTAGGTATTTGTCCTAATGCTCTCCCTCCCCTTGCCCTCCACCCCCTGACAGGCCCCAGTGTATATTGTTCTCCTCCCTGTGTCCATGTGTTCTGCTTGTTCAACTCCCACTTATGAGTGAGAACATGCAGTGGTTGGTTTTTCTGTTCCTGTGTTACTTTGTTGAGAATGATGGTTTCCAGCTTCATCCATGTCCCAGCAAAGGACGTGAGCTCATCCTTTTTTATGGCTGCATCATATTCCATGGTGTATATGTGCCACATTTTCTTTATCCAGTCTATCATTGATTGGCATTTGGGTTGGTTCCAAGACCTTGCTATTGTGAACAGTGCTGCAATAAACATATGTGTGCATGTGTCTACAGTAGAATAATTTATAATCCTTTGGGTATATACCCAGTAATGGGATTGCTAGATAAAATGGTATTTCTGTTTCTAGATCCTTGAGGAATCACTACACTGTCTTCCACAATGGTTGAACTAATTTACACTCCCACCAACAGTATAAAAGCGTTCCAATTTCTCCACATCCTCGCCAGCATCTGTTGTTTCCTGGCTTTTTAGTGATCGCCATTCTGACTGGTGTGAGGTGGTATCTTACTGTGGTTTTGATTTGCATTTCTCTAATGACCAGAGATGATGAGTTCTTTTTCATGTTTGTTGGCTGCATAAATGTCTTCTTTTGAGAAGTGTCTATTCATATTCTTCATCCACTTTTTGATGGGGTTGTTTTTTTCTTGTAAATTTAAGTTCCTTGTAGATTCTGGGTATTAGACCTTTGTCAGATGGGTAGATTGCAAAAATCTTCTCCCATTCTGTAGGTTGTCTGTTCAATCTGAGGATAGTTTCTTTTGCTGTGCAGAAGCTCTTTAGTTTAATTAGATCCCATCTGTCAATTTTGGCTTTTGTTTCCATTGCTTTTGGTGTTTTACTCATGAAGTCTTTGCCAATCCCTATGTCCTGAATGGTATTGCCTAGGTTTTCTTCTAGGGTTTTTATGGCTTTAGGTCTTACATTTAAGTCTTTGATCCATCTGGAGTGAATTCTTGGATAAGGTATAAGGAAGGGTCCAGTTTCAGTTTTCTGTATATGGCTATCCAGTTTTCCCAGCACCATTTATTAAATAGGGAATCCTTTCCCCATTGCTTGTTTTTGTCAGGTTTGTCAAAGATCAGATGATTGTAGGGGTGTGGTTATTTCTGAAGCCTCTGTTCCATTCCATTGGTCTATATATCTGTTTTGGTACCAGTACCATGCTGTTTTGGTTATTGTATCCTTGTAGTATAGTTTGAAGTCAGATAGTGTGATGCCTTGAGCTTTGTTCTTTTGCTTAGGATTGTTTTGCTATGCAGGCTCTTTTTTGGTTCCATATGAAATTTAAAGTAGCTTTTTCTAATTCTGTGAAGAAAGTCAACAGTAGCTTGATGGTGATAGCATTGAATCTATAAATTACTTTGGGCAGTATGGCCATTTTCACGATATTGATTCTTCCTATCCATGAGTATGGAATGTTTTTCCATTTGTGTCCTCTATTTCCTTGAGCAGTGATTTTTAGTTCTCCTTGAAGAGGTCCTTCATATCCCTTGTAAGTTGTATTCCTAGATATTTAATTCTCTTTGTAGCAATTGTGAATGGGAGTTCACTCATTATTTGGCTCTCTGTTTGTCTACTATTGATGTATAGGAATGCTGGTGATTTTTGCACATTGATTTTGTATCCTGGGACTTTGCTGAAGTTGCTTATCAGCTTAAGGAGATTTTGGGCTGACTTGATGTTGTTTTCTAAACGTAGAATCATGTCATCTGCAAACAGAGACAATTTGACTTCTCTCTTCCTGTTTGAATACCCTTTACTTCTTTCTCTTGCCTGATTGCCCTGGCCAGAACTTCCAATACTATGTTGAATAGGATTGGTGAGAGATGGCATCAATGTCTTGTGCTGGTTTTCAAAGGGAATGCTTCCAGTTTTTACCCATTCAGTATGATATTGGCTGTGGATTTTTCATAAATAGCTCTTATTATTTTGAGATATGTCCCATTAATACCTAGTTTATTGAGAGTTTTAGCATGAAGAGGTGATGTTGGCTGTGGGTTTTCATAAATAGCTCTTATTTTGAGATATGTTCCATTAATACCTAGTTTATTGAGAGTTTTTAGCATGAAGAAGTGTTGGATTTTATCAAAGGCCTTTTGAGCATCTATTGAGATAATCATGTGGTTTTTGTCATTGGTTCTATTTATGTGTGATGAATTATGTACATCAATGCAAAAATCCTGAATAAAATACTGGCAAACCAAATCCAGCAGCACATCAAAAAGCTTATCTACCACGATCAGGTCGGCTTCATCCCTGGGGCGCAAGGCTGGTTCAACATATGCAAATCAATAAATTACTTCTTTCTAAAGCACTAATTTCTCTTATTCCTATGAAATCACTTGCTGGATATTATCTAACAGCATGTTGGTGTCAGAAGCCTTCTTAGGACTACTTAACATCTGGTTCAAAATAACTGTTTTGAGTTTAGACAGTTCAGTCAATTGCAGAGTTTCACCATCAAGTAGCACACTTTAATCCTGGTAGATCTTAAAGCCTACATTTAACCACAAGTTAAAGTCTGTAGTTCAGCTTCTACAGAACTTAATTTCATCTGTACCCTGTAATTTACAGTTTAATTGTAACAGTGTCTGGTATCTGCTAATTGCTTCAGGTGTGTTCACCTGCCCCATGAAGATCCTCTTTCTAGCACCTTGAGGGCAGAGGCCAAGTCTCACACTTCTGTGTGTGTGTGGCTCATAGTAAAGTACTTTGATCTTCAAGGTTATCTGGGAACAAAAGGCATATACACATATACATATATAAGTAAATCCACAGTGAGTGACAGTTGCTTATTTTTCTTCCAAGAACATCTATACAATGCAAGCATTTTCAAAAAAGTATATTTAAAATATTTTTTAAAAAGAATATTTTATTGTTTCAAATAGCTGGAAGGAGGATATTGAATGTTCCCAACACAAAGAAATGATAAATGTTTGGATAAATGTGATGGATATGCCAATTAATCTGATCACTACACATTATGTATATTAAAGCATCACTATATAGCCCACAAATATGTACAATTATATGTCAGTTAAAAGAATAACACTTTAAAAGAGTGTAAAATGGAATTTTATATTGATTGCATGTTAAAATATTAATATTTGGGGCATATTGAGTTAAAATGTACCAAAATTTAAAATTCTATCATCCTTTCACTCCGATAGGAGTATTTCATACCTTCTATTGCAGAAAGTTATTCAGCTCTTAAGACTACTCTTTTGTAATTTATCCATTAGAATTTATTCAGCTGCACAGCTGGGTGTGGGTGTGGTGGCTCATGCCTGTAATCCCAAATGGGAGGACAAGGCAGGAGGATCACTTGAGCTCAGGAGTTTGAGACCAGCCTGGGCCAAATAGTGAGAACTCATCTTTATTTCAAATAAATAAAAAATAAAGGAATTTATTCAGCTGCAAATAACAGAATATCCTACTAGTTATATTGCTAAGTCTAGGTTCTGTTGACAAAGACGTCAGAAATGTCTCTTAGGCTGGCCAATGAATTATCAGAGCAGTCCACTTGCTTTAGTAATCAAAGCTATTCCTGGTGAAGAACTCTGGTTATCAGGGTATGTACTTCTCAGATCGACTAAAATTTTAACTTCTAAAATTTCTTATTATTTGAACGTTATGGAATGACTCTATTCTCTTTTCACCAGAACATTCTTCATATATATATATATATACACACACACACACATTTTTTTTTTCCAGAGTCTTGCTCTGTTGCCCAGGCTGGAGTGCAGTGGTGTGATCTCGGCTCACTGCAAGCTCCACCTACTGGGTTCATGCCATTCTCCTGCCTCAGCTGCCCAAGTAGCTGGTACTACAGGTGCCCGCCACCATGCCCGGCTAATTTTTTGTAGTTTTAGTAGAGATGGGGTTTCACCGTGTTAGCCAGGATGGTCTCAATCTCCTGACCTTGTGATCCGCCTCGGCTTCCCAAAGTGCTGGGATTACAGGTGTGAGCCACCGCACCCGGCCCATTCTTCATATATTTCTTAAGAAACATTAGTAGTTTGGGAGGCCAAGGCAGGCGAATCACGAGGTGAGGAGTTCGAGACTAGCCTGGCCAACATGGTGAAACCTCGTGTCTACTGAAAATACAAAAAATTAGCTGGGCTTGATGGCGGATGCCTGTAATCCCAGCTACTCAGGAGGCTGAGGCAGGAGAATCGCTTGAACCCGAGAGGCAGAGGTTGCAGTGAGTGGAGATCATGCCACTGCACTCCAGCCTGGGTGACAGTGTGAGACTCTGTCTAAAAAAATAATTTAAAAAAAAATATATATATGTATGTATGTGTGTGTAGTGATAGCCCCTTTTTCATTTCTCATATGCACAATTTGTGTCTTTTCTCTCTCACGGCTAACCTTGCTAATGGTTTCTTGATTTTGTTGATTTTTTTCCCCAAAGAACCTGCTTATGGTTTCATTGATTTTTCTCTGTTAATTCCCTTTTTCAATTTCACCAAAACTCTAATTTTTTTTTCTCCTTGCTTTAGGCTATTACTTTTCTTTTTCTAGTTTCCTAATATGGAAGTTTATGTTATTAATTATAGATCGCTTATTTTCTAATATATGCATTTGATGTCACTAGTTTCCTTTCAACACTGCTTTTGCTGCATCCCACAAGTTCAGATAAATTATAACTTGATTTTCATTTAGGTAATATTTCAGAACTTCTCTTGAGACTTTTTCTTTGACCCATGTGCTATTTAGAAAGGTGATGTTTAATATCCTACTATTTGGGATTTTCTGGGTATTGTTCAGTTACTGATTTTGAGTTTAATTCCATTGTGGTCTAAGAGCATACTTTGTATATTTTCTGGTTCTTCTAAATTTGTTCAGGTGTGTTTTATGATCCAAAATATGGTCATCTTTTTGTATGCTCTAGGTTAACTTGAGACTATATATTGTTATTAGATAAACTATTCTCTAAATGCCAATTCATATTGATGGTGCTATTCTGTTCACTAGGTCTTTACTAATTTTCTATGTGCTGGATCTGTCAATTAGTGAGACAGGTGTGATGAGGTCTTCGATTATAAAAATGGGTTTGCCACTTTGGGAGGCCGAGGCGGGCGGATCACAAGGTCAGGAGGTCGAGACCATCCTGGCTAACACAGTGAAACCCCGTCTCCACATAAAAAATACAAAAAATTAGCCGGGCGAGATGGCGGGTGCCTGTAGTCCCAGCTACTGGGGAGGCTGAGGCAGGAGAATGGCGTGGACCCGGGAGGCGGAGCTTGCAGTGAGCTGAGATCCGGCCACTGCACTCCAGCCTGGGCGACAGAGCGAGACTCCGTCTCAAAAAAAAAAAAAAAAAAAAAAAAATGGGTTTGCCTATTTTTCTTGCAATTTTCAGTTTTTGTCTAGTGTATTTTGACATTTTCTTGTTAGGTGCATATAAGCACCTTATGTCTTGTTGCAGAATTAATCCCTTTGACATTATGAAATACCCTTCATCCTGATAATTTTCTTGCTCTGAAGTCTGCTTTGTCTGAAATTAATATAGCTACTATAGCTTTTGATTAGTGCTAGCATGGCATATCTCTTTCCATCCCTTTTCTTTTTTCTTTTTTTTTTTTTTCTGGAGACGGAGTCTCGCTCTCACCCAGGCTGGAGTGCAGTGGCGTGATCTCGGCTCACTGCAAGCTCTGCTTCCTGGGTTCACGCCTTTGTCCGCCCTCAGCCTCCCGAGTAGCTGGGACCACAGGTGCCCGCCACCACGCCTGGCTAATTTTTTGTAATTTTAGTAGAGATGGGGTTTCACTGTGTTAGCCAGGATGGTCTCGATCTCCTGACCTTGTGATCCGCCTGCCGTGGCCTCCCAAAGTGCTGGGATTACAGGCGTGAGCCACCGTGCCCAGCTCCATCCCTTTACTTTTATCCTATCTGTGTCTTTATATTTACAGTGGATTTCTCATAAATAGCATATGGTTGGGTCTTGTTTTTCAGCCCCATTGACAGTCTCTGTCTTTTAACTGGTTTATTTAGACAATTCATGTTTACAATTATTATTGATATAGTTGGGTTAGTATCTACCATTTTTGTAATTGCTTTATATTTGTTCTTTGTTTCTTTTTTATCTTATTGCCTTGGTTTTGAGCATTTTATGATTCCATTGTTCTCCTTTTTTAGCATATTAATTTTAAGTCTTAACATTTTTTAGTGGTTGCTGTAGCATTTGTGATGTATATTTACATAATCTAAGTCTACTTTCAAATAATAGTATACCATTTCATGAGTAGTGTAAGTGCCATATAACAAAATATTCCCAATTTCTTCCTCCCATCTCTTACACCATTAATGTCATTCATTTTATTTATCCATAAGCTATAATTATTAAATATATTGTTGCTATTATTTGCACAGATAATTATCTGTTAGAACAGTTAGGAGTAAGAAAAACAACACGTTTTATTTTACCTTCATCTGTTCCTTTTCTAATGTTGTTTCTTCTTTTTTTTTTTTTTTGTGAGACGGAGTCTGGCTCTGTCGCCCAGGCTGGAGTGCGGTGGCCGGATCTCAGCTCACTGCAAGCTCCGCCTCCCAGGTTCAGGCCATTCTCCTGCCTCCGCCTCCCAAGTAGCTGGGACTACAGGCGCCCGCCTCGTCGCCCGGCTAGTTTTTTGTATTCTTTAGTAGAGACGGGGTTTCACCGTATTAGCCAGGATGGTCTCGATCTCCTGACCTTGTGATCCGCCCGTCTCGGCCTCCCAAAGTGCTGGGATTACAGACTTGAGCCACCGCGCCCGGCCATGTTGTTTCTTCTTTATGTAGATTCAAACTTCTGATCTACATAATTTTCCTTCTTTCTAAATAATTCGTTTAACATTTGTTGCAGGTTTACTGGCAAGAAATTCCCTCTTTTTTGTTCTGAGAAAGTCTTTATTTCTTCTTCACCTTTGATGGATTATTTCATTGGGTATGGAATTCTAGATTGGTGGGGTTTTTTCCAACAGTTTAGATACTTCACTTCAATCTTTTCTTGTTTACGTGGTTTCTAAAGTTCATTGTAATTCTTCTTGTTCCTCTATAGCTAAGGTAATGTTTTTCCTCTGGCTTCTTTCAAGATTTTCTGTTTGTCTTTGGTTATATGTGGTTTGTAAATTTTTTGATATTAAACATCATTGGCATTCTTTGGGCTTCTTGGATCTGTGGTTTCATGTCATTAATTTCAGAATAGTCTCAGCCATTACCATTCAAATATATCAAATCCTTTTCTGTCTTCCTTTTCCTTCTAGCATTCTCATTATGTGTATTTATACCTTTTTCAATTTTCCCACAGTTCTTGGGTATTCTGTTCATTTCTCCCCCTATTGTTTTTTCTCTTTGGTTTTCAGTTTGGGAAATTTCTATGGAAGTATCTTTAAGCTTACTGTTTCTTTCTCAGTCTGACCCAGTCTATGGATTAGGGCACAGAGCAAGGATGAGCCCATCAAAGGCATCCTTCATTTCTGGTTTAATGTTTTTGATTTCTAGTATTTCCTTTGAGTCTTTCTTAGCGTTCCCATCTCTCTGCTTATATCACCCATCTGTTCTTGAATGTTGTCCACTTTTTTCATTAGAGCGCTTGGTGTATTCATCAGTTATTTTAAATTCCCATCTAATAATTCTAATACCTGTCATACCTGAGTATGGTTCTGACACTTGCTTTGTCTTTTCAGACTGTTTTTTCCAGTCTTTAGCATGCCTTAAATATATTTTGTTTTTTGCTGAAAGCCCCAGAAATGACGTATCAGTTAATGGGAACTGAGGTAAATAGACTATTAGGGTGAGGTTTTATGTTTATCTACTGTTTCTTAGATGGAGTCTGTATCTTGCAGCTCTCTCAGTTGTAATCCACTGTCACTATTCTAGAGTCCTGTTGATGTGGCGATAAGTATTGGGGAGTGGAAGCATTCTATAATCTTATTAAATTTCAGGCTTTTTAAAAGTGGGTCTGAGTGTCTTCAGGAGACTGTCTTAGTCTCTTTTTGTCCCCTGATGTGAAACAGGACAGAAAGGGCTCAAGTTGTTTAACTGCCATTCTCCTAGGTTGGATAAGAGTCTGGTAAAGAAATTTCTCTTGAGGGCAGGACTTTATTACGGAGAACGGAATGCTCAGTTAACGTGTTATGATGGTTACTCCTCCAACCCCAGGTTTATTTCACAATTGTTGATTTTCTTATCTCCCTGCTGGATGCCAGAATCTTTTTCCCCATCTTCAGTGTGAGAATCTCATGGGGCTTCTGGCAGTGAAACTCATGAAAGTGTGGGAGTCTCCTTATGAGTGGGTTCCCAGGAATTTTTCTCTCTCAAGCCAGACCTTGCTCCACCTCCAGCAGTTCATCTATTATCATCCAAGTGTTCTTCCCAGTTACCACTTCCTGCGGCCTATGTGTCTCGTCATCTGTGATTCCCTGTATTCTCCTGTTTCTCCAGTTTTGGGGATGGTGGTTTGCCCTCTTTGCTCAATTCTGTGATGGATCAAAAGAGTTTTGACATTCAGTGTGTCCAGCTTTTCTCTTGTGAAGACAGAGTGGTGATTTCTGAGCTCTTTATATGTTGGAGTGGAAAACTATCTTTCGAGAAACAAAACAAAACATAAAACAAAAAAACACCTTTCCTGGACTTAATCTGTGGAATCTCTCTCCCTGTGGTATGCATGCTGCCAGTGGTATCTGTGCTTTGATTTCTTTCAATTCTTCTTTTTATTTTTAAGTCTGGCCTCCTAGAGGGTGCCAATGGGTCTGTATATGGTTAGCCAGTGATTGTTCAGAAATTTTGCACAAAACCTAGGCTTCCTCTCCCTGCCAGTTCATCCATGCGTGGGTTGGGGAGCACATTCAATGTTCATGCTGTTTCCAGGTTGGCCTCAGTGTTTACTCTTTTTCTTTCTTTCTTTCTTTTTTTTTTTTTAATCATACTTTAAGTTCTAGGGTACATGTGCACAACGTGCAGGTTTGTTACATAGGTATACATGGGCCATGCTGGTTTACTGCACCCATCAACTTATCATTTACATTAGGTATTTCTCCTTATGCTATCCCTCCCCCAGTCCCCCATCCCCTGATCGGCCCTGGTGTGTGATGTTCCCCGCCCTGTGTCCATGTGTTCTCATTGTTAAACTCCCATCTATGAGTGAGAACATGCAGTGTTTGGTTTTCTGTCCTTGTGATAGTTTGCTTAGAATGATTGTTTCCACCTTCATCCATGTCCCCACAAAGGACATGAACTCATCCTTTTTTATGGCTGCATAGTGTTCCATGGTGTATATGTGCCACATTTTCTTAATCCAGTCTATCATTGATGGACATTTGGGTTGGTTCCAAGTCTTTGCTATTGTGAACAGGGCTGCAATAAACATACATGTGCATGTGTCTTTGTTGTAGAATGTTTAATAATCATTTGGGTATATGCCCAGTAATCGGATTGCTGGATCAAATGATATTTCTAGTTCTAGATCCTTCAGGAATTGATACACTGTCTTCCACAACGGTTGAACTAATTTACATTCCTATCAACAGTGTAAAAGCGTTCCCATTTTGCCACATCCTCGCCAGCATGTGTTGTTTCCTGACTTTTTAATGATTGCCATTCCAACTGGCGTAAGATGGCATCTCATTGTGGTTTTGATTTGCGTCTCTCTGATGACCAGTGATGAGCATTTTTTTATGTGTCGGTTGGCTGCATAAATGTCTTCTTTTGAGAAGTGTCTATTAATATCCTTTGCCCGATTTTGATGAGTTGTTTTTTTCTTGTAAATTTGTTTAAGTTCTTTGTAGATTCTGGATGTTAGCCCTTTGTCAGATGGGTAGATTGCAAAACTTTTCTTCCATTCTGTAGGTTGCCTGTTCACTCTGATGGTAGTTTCTTTTGTTGTGCAGAAGCTCTTTAGTTCAATTAGATTCCATTTGTCAATTTTGGCTTTTGCTGCCATTGCTTTTGGTGTTTTAGTCACGAAGTCTTTGCCCATGTCTATGTGCTGAATGATATTGTCTAGGTTTTCTTCTAGGGTTTTTATGGTGTTAGGTCTTACATTTCAGTCTTTAATCCATCTTGAGTTAATTTTTGTATACAGTGTAAGGAAAGGATCCAGTTTCAGCTTTCTACATATGGCTAGCCAGTTTTCCCAGAACCGTTTATTAAATAGGGAATCCTTTCCCCATTTCTTGTTTTTGTCAGGTTTGTCAAAGATCAGATGGTTGTAAATGTGTGGTGTTATTTCTGAGGCCTCTGTTCTGTTCTATATCTCTGTTTTGGTACCAGTACCATGCTGTTTTGGTTACTGTAGCCTTGTAGTATAGTTTGAAATCAGGTACTGTGATGCCTCCAGCTTTGTTCTTTTTGCTTAGGATTGCCTTGGTTATGCGGGTTCTTTTTTGGTTCCATAATGAACTTTTATAGTAGTTTTTTCCAATTTTGTGAAGAAAGTCAGTGGTAGCTTGATGGGGATGGCATTGAATCTATAAATTACTTTGGGCAGTATGGCCATTTTCATAATATTGATTGTTCCTATCCATGAGCATGGAATGTTCTTCCATTTGTTTGTGTCCTCTTTTATTTCACTGAGCTGTGGTTTGTAGTTCTGCTTGAAAAGGTCTTTCACATCCTTCGGAATTTGGATTCCTAGGTATTCTCTTTGTAGTAATTGTGAGTGGGAGTTCACTCATGATTTGGTGCTCTATTATTGGTGTATAGGAATGCTTGTGATTTTTCACATTGATTTTGTATCCTGAGACTTTGTTCAAGTTGCTTATCAGCTTAAGGAGATTTTGGGCTGAGATCATGGAGTTTTCTAAATATACAGTCATGTCATCTGCAAACAGAGACAGTTTGGCTTCTTCTTTTCCTAATTGAATATCCTTTATTTCCTTCTCTTGCCTGATTGCCCTGGCCAGAACTTCCAACACTATGTTGAATAGGAGTGGTGGGAGAGGGCATCCTTGTCTTTTGCTAGTTTTCAAAGGGAATGCTTACAGTTTTTGCCCATTCAGTATATTGGCTGTGGGTTTGTCATAAATAGCTCTTATTATTTTGAGATACATTCTATCAATACCTAGTTTATTGAGAGTTTTTAGCATGAAGGGCTGTTGAATTTTGTCAAAAGCCTTTTCTGCATATATTGAGATAATCATGTGGTTTTTGTCATTGATTCTGTTTATGTGATGGATAATGTTTATTGATTTACGTATGTTGAACCAGCCTTGCATCCCAGGGGTGAAGCCGACTTGATCGTGGTGGATAAGTTTTTTGATGTGCTGCTGGATTCAGTCTGCCAGTATTTTATTGAGGATTTTTGCATCAATGTTTGTCAGAGATACTGGCCTAAAATTCTCTTTTTTGTGTGTGTCTCAACAGGCTTTGGTATCAGGATGATGCTACCCTCATAAAATGAGTTAGGGAGGATTCCCTCTTTTTCTATTGATTGTAATAGTTTCAGAAGGAATGGTACCAGATCCTCTTTGTTCCTCTGATAGAATTTGGCTGTGAATCTATCTGGTCCTGGACTTTTTTTGGTTGGTAGGCTATTATTGCCTCAATTTCAGAACCTGTTATTGGTCTATTCAGAGATTCAACTTCTTCCTGGATTAGTCTTGGCAGGGTGTATGTGTCCAGGAATTTATCCATTTCTTCTAGGTTTTCTAGTTTATTTGCATAGAGGTATTTATAGTATTCTCTGATGGCAGTTTGTATTTCTGTGGGATCGGTAGTGATATCCTCTTTAACATTTTTTATTGTGTCTATTTGATTCTTTTCTCTTTTCTTCTTTATTAGTCTTGCTAGTGGTCTATTTTGTTGATCTTCAAAAAAAACCAGCCCATGGATTCATTTATTTATTTTTTGAATGGTTTTTTTGTGTCTCTATCTCCTTCAGTTCTGCTCTGATCTTAGTTATTTCTTGCCTTCTGCTAGCTTTTGAATTTATTTGCTCTTCTGTAGATCTTTTAATTGTGATGTTAGGGTGTGAATTTTAGATCTTTCCTGCTTTCTCTTGTGGGCATTTAGTGATGTAAGTTTCCCTCTACACACTGCTTTAAATGTGTCCCAGAGATTGTGGTACATTGTATCTTGGTTCTCATTGGTTTCAAGGAACATCTTTATTTCTGCCTTCATTTCGTTATTTACTCAGGAGTCATACAGGAGCAAGTCATTCATTCAGTTTCCATGTAGTTGTGCAGTTTTGAGTGAGTTTCTTAATCCTGAGTTCTAATTTGATTGCATTGTGGTCTGAGAGACAGTTTGTTGTGATTTCTGTTCTTTTGCTGAAGAGTGTTTTACTACCAATTATGTGGTCAATGTTAGAATAAGGGCCATGCGATCCTGAGAAGAATGTATATTCTGTTTATTTGGGGTGGAGAGTTCTATAGATGTCTATTAGGTCCACTTGGTCCAGAGCTGAGTTCAAGTCCTGGATATCCTTGTTAACCTTCTGTCTTGATCTGTCTAATATTTACAGTGGGGTGTTAAAGTCTCCCATTATTATTGTGTGGGAGTCTAAGTCTCTTTGTAGGTCTCTAAGGACCTGCTTTATAAATCTGGGTGCTCCTGTATCAGGTGCATATATATATATATATAGGATAGTTAGCTCTTCTTGTTGAATTGATCCCTTTACCATTATGTAGTGGCCTTCTTTGTCTCTTTTGATCTTTATTGGTTTAAAGTCTGTTTTATCAGAGACTAGGAATGCAACCCCTGCTTTTGTTTTTTTCTTTCCATTTGCTTGGTAGATCTTCCTCCATCCCTTTATTTTGGGCCTATGTGTGTCTTTGCACATGAGATGGGTCTCCTGAATACAGCACACTGATGAGTCTTGACTCTATCCAATTTGCCAGTCTGTGCATTTAGCCCATTTACATTTAGGGTTAATATTGTTATGTGTGAATTTGATCCTGTCATTAAGATGTTAGCTGGTTTTTTTGCCCATTAATTGATGCCGTTTCTTCGTAGCGTGGATGATCTTTACCATTTGGCATGTTTTTGCAGTGGCTGGTACCGGTTGTTCCTTTCCATATTTAGTGCTTCCTTCAGGAGCTCCTGTAAGGCAGGCCTGGTGGTGACAAAAATCTCTCAGCATTTGCTTGTCTGTAAAGGATTTTATTTCACCTTCACTTATAAGCTTAGTTTGGCTGGATATGAGATTCTGGGCTGAAAATTCTTTAAGAATGTTGAATATTGGCCCCCACTCTCTTCTGGCTTGTAAGGTTTCTGCTGAGAGATCTGCTCTTAGTCTGATGGGCTCCCCTTTGTGGGTAACCCGACCTTTCTCTCTGGCTGCCCTTAATATTTTTTCCTTCATTTCAACCTTGGTGAATCTGAAAATTATGTGTCTTGGGGTTGCTCTTCTCAAGGAGTATCTTTGTGGTGTTCTCTGTATTTCCTGAATTTGAATGTTGGCCTGCCTTGCTAGGTTAGGGAAGTTCTTCTGGATAATATCCTGAAGAGTGTTTTCTAACTTGGTTCCATTCTCCCTGTCACTTTCAAGTACACCAATCAAATGTAAATTTGGTCTTTTCACATAGTCCCATATTTCTTGGAGGCCTTGTTGATTTCCTTTCATTCTTTTTACTCTAATCTTGTCTTCTAGCTTTATTTCATTAATTTGATCTTCAATCACTGATATCCTTTCTTCCACTTTATTGAATCAGTTATTGAAACTTGTGCATGAGTCACGAAGTTCTCATGCCATGGTTTTCAGCTCCCTCAGGTCATTTAAGTTCTCTCTGCACTGTTTATTCTTGTTAGCCATTTGTCTAACCTTTTTTTCAAGGTTTTTAGCTTCCTTGCGATGGGTTAGAACATGGTCCTTTAGCTTGGAGAAGTTTCTTATTGCCTACCTTCTGAAGCCTACTTCTGTCAAGTTGTCAGACTCATTCTCTGTCAGCTGATGAGGAGCTGCGATCCTTTGGAGGAGAAGAGGCACTGTGTTTTTTGGAATCTTCAGCTTTTCTGCTCTGGTTTCTCACCATCTTTGTAGTTTTATCTATCTTTGGTCTTTGATGTTGGTGACCTACAGATGGGGTTTTGGTGTGGATATCCTTTTTGTTGATGTTGATGCTATTCCTTTCTGTTTGTTAGTTTTCCTTCTAAGAGTCAGACCCCTCAGCTGCAGGTCTTTGGAGTATGCTAGAGGTCCACTCCAGACCCTGTTTGCCTGGGTATCACCAGTAGAGGCTGCAGAACAGCAAATATTGCTGCCTGATCCTTCCTCTGGAAGCTTCATCCCAGAGGGGCACCCACCTGTTTGAGTTGTCTGTCAGCCTCTACTTGGGAGGTGTTTTCTAGTCATGGTACAGAGGAGTCAGGGACCTGCTTGATGAGGCAGTCTGTGTGTTCTTGGAGTTTGAACACTGTGCTGAGAGAACCACTATTGTCTTCAGAGCTGTCAGGCAGGGACGTTTAAGTCTGCAGAAGCTGTCTGGTGCCTTTTATTGTATGCCCTGCCCCCAGGGGTGGAATCTATAGAGACAGTAGGCCTTGCTGAGCTGTGGTGGGCTCTGCCCAGTTCGTGCTTCCAGGCCTCTTTGTTTACAGTGTGAGCTACTGAAGCCTCAGCAATGGTGGATGCCCCTCCCCCCATCAAGATTCAGCATTGCAGGTAGATCTCAGACTGCTGTGCTAGTAGTGAGCAAGGCTCTGTGGGTGTGGGACCCACTAAACCAGGCACAGGAGGATATCTCCTGGTCTGCTGGTTGCTAAGACTGTGGGTATAGTACAGCATTTGGTCAGGAGTGTACCGTTTCTCCAGATACAGTCTGTCACAGCTTCCCTTGGCTAGGAAAGGGAAATCCCCTCACCCCTTGTGCTTCCCAGGTGAGGCGATGCCCCGCCCTGCTTCAGCTCACCCTCTNGGACCCACTAAACCAGGCACAGGAGGATATCTCCTGGTCTGCTGGTTGCTAAGACTGTGGGTATAGTACAGCATTTGGTCAGGAGTGTACCGTTTCTCCAGATACAGTCTGTCACAGCTTCCCTTGGCTAGGAAAGGGAAATCCCCTCACCCCTTGTGCTTCCCAGGTGAGGCGATGCCCCGCCCTGCTTCAGCTCACCCTCTGTGGGCTGCACCCACTGTCCAATCAGTCCCAGTGAGATGAACCAGGTACCTCAGTTGGAAATGCAGAAATCACCTGTCTTCTGCGTCAATCTCGCTGGGAGCTGCAGACCGGAGCTCCTCCTATTCGGCCATCTTGGAAGTGGCCACAGTGTTCACTCTTTTTCAGGTCTCATATGGTCTTCCTTGTATGGAGCACAGTCAGTCAGCCAGCCTGGGCTGTGTGGGAAGCTTATCAAGGATCTCCCTGTTACATTTCTGTCCCTTCCTGTAGTTTGCTGCTTTCCCCAACTGGGACTCTAGAGACTAGGAGAGATGCTGGCATTCCCCATTCACTGCTATTATCAAATCGAACTGGAGTCTGCTCGCCTGGTGCAGTGAGACCGGGTCTTATACCAAGTGTGCAGCAGGGGAAAGAAAGTTGTTTATTTTTCAGGGCACCAAGCAAGGAGAAACAGGCAGCTAACACTGAAATCCTGACCTCCCTGACAGCTTACAGGTAAGGGTTTTAAAGACAGAAGTAATTTTGGAAAAGCAGAAGTTATAGGTAAAATTTTGGAAAAGCAGAAGTTACAGGCAAAATTGTAAAACAATACATAGAGATTACACATTGATTTTGGCCTAAGAGGACAGGATGTTCTGTAAGTGGGGACTTACAGAATATAGGCAAGTTCAAAGATTTTCTGATTTGCAGTTGGTTAAGGAAGAGAAGCTTCCTTAATTGGGGTTAGCGGGAAATAATGTTAGCTTTGGCTGATGAGTATGATTTTCTCTAGGCCCTTCAAGAAAAAATTTAAAATAAAGAACAGTGGTCAGAGGTCAGTCTCCAGTTCCCCCTTCTCTGAGGAGGCCTATGGCGAATCTGTTTAGTGGGAATCCAGGTTCCTGAAAACAACTCAGAGACATATGTTAAGGTATTATCTTTAGTTTCTATAGGAGAACTAAACATCTGGTGATTCCAGTTTCCTTGGCTGTTGTTTAAGGCTATTACCTTCTTGATTACCAAGTTGAGAATTTACTTCCTGGGGATATCTTGGTCTCTGGATTTCCCTTGCAGGAACTCAAGGTTTTCCTTTATTTCCAGGCTTGCAGGGCACCCCACCCCCCC
>NW_016804119.1:1079357-1090520 GCF_001698545.2 Rhinopithecus bieti | reverse complement strand
CCCACCCCCACCTCCAGGCCCTAAGAGGAGGGCCGTGCTCTCACTGCCTTGAATAGATTTCTACTTTTCTTTTCAAATCCAGCTACTTCCTGAACCTCTAAACCCCACCTGCTGACAGCAATCTGCTGGTTCTCTTGGTTAACTCAGCCCTGGTAATATCTTACTGTTCACAGAACTGTGGTATAGAAGGGACAGGAACTGCCCCAGGTAAGAATGCCAGACACTCTCAGTGTAGCCTTTCTCTTAGAGCCTAAGGGGTGACAGTTGGCAACAGGACCATTTAACCATTGGATCCATAAACACAGAGCCTGGGGCTTGGAATTTGCAAGAGCCTAATAAAATGTCGGAATCCTGGAAGGAAATTACTAATGAAAAATCTGAAACTATAAAATTCATATTAAAAAATGTTTAAGCTTTTACAAAATGAAACATGTTTACCAATCAACTGCAACTCATTTCAACTCATATGATTTTATGTGTATCTCCTGTAAAGTGGGATGCGGGATATTTGATATCATGTGGGTAAGGTAAGGCTTCCAAAAAACATAAGAGTGCACAGAGCCTGTAGAGGTCTTGGAAAAGCCTTTGCTGGTAGCTAGAAGGTTTCCCTCTAACCCCATGAGCAGTCCTGAAATGGATTCATGTGGCCTCTTCTACTTGCAAAAAATGTTGGCCCCACTGGTTTCAACCCACATCTCTCCTTGACCAGCCTGTGCTATGATCAAGACTGAGGGTGAAAGGTATTCCTTAGTCCCAAGGTGAAAACCACTTGAAAGAACAGCACTTTCAAGGGAGGAAGGAATCCAATGTTTCACAGAGACAGTGGCTGGTTTGAAAGAAGAGGAAAAATATATGCTTAATCTTTTGATCTGTCAAATGAAAAGCATGGTCTCAAGTGAATAGATGTAATACACAGGGGCTTAATTACTCAGCTTGGGGAGGGAAAAGAAAACATGAAAATAATATGTTTATTCTGTGTGGGGTTGTATAATATATGCATGACAGAATCATGAAAATTTGAGCGGGTAATGTGTAGGGTTAGCCTAGCCATTCCCTGGAGCCAGACTGGGGTCAGAATTGCTTTGTATTCCAGACTCCTCTGTCTCGTCTAATTGGCAGCATGGATTAGGGTTCTTTTGCCATTTATTTTTTAAGTTGAAGATTTTCCATGGAAGTGTAGAGTGTCATTTAAAGCCTGTTGGGGGTGCATGCATTGTCTTCTGTTTCCTCTGTAAATAAGGGGTCCTTCTAGCCTCTGAAAGGCCATGTAGCTTAGGGGACTAAGTGACAGAAAGAGCAAAACTCCCTCACTTTCCCCCAAAAATCCATTTGCCCAAATTCTCAGAGCAACTGAGCTGATGGTGGGGGTGGGGAAGGGACTGATGACTCCAACTCCGAACCTCTTAGCCTGGTTTGTAGAAGGGCTGCCACTATAATAATAATAGAGTTGTATATATGGTTTCCAAAAGTCCCTGGGTGATTTATCATTCACTCTTGTCTGTGCAATTCCTGACAACTCCAGGAGGATGTTAAGTCAGGTATGGGCCCCCTTCTACAGATACGGAAACAGGTTCAGAGAGAGTAGACAACTGGTTCAAAGTCAAGTAGCTGGTAGTTGGTAAGGGCAGAACCCAAACCCTGCCATTTGGTCCCACATGATTCCCAGTGATTCCTTCTGTATTACTGGGACACATTTTTGGCCCACACCTCTTCCTTTGGAATGGTAACTACCTGTATTCAAAGCAATCAGGAGTATTCCTGATGTGTATGCCTCCTACGGTAATATAAGAGAAAGCCCAGGTGGCTGCTTCAGGATGGGCCTTCTTGGAGAGTGGGATACAGCTGGGGAGCTGTATCACAAAGTTACAGGGTTTCACCTACAACTGGTTCGGTTTAGAAACACGAATTTTGACTTTTAGGCATAGTGGGGTAGGGAGGGCGGGGTGTGGGGAAGCCCTGGATATGGAATAAGGTGAACTGGGTTCAAGCCAGCTTTGTGTACCTAGACAACGTTAAGGAGGTTATTTATTGCATGGTCCACAAATTCTTGTTCCCAAAAAGATTCAATAATTTTCAAAAATGATTATTATGGTGCAAGATAAACTATTACCATGCAAGACAAAACACTAAAATAAGTTTAAAATTAAAGGAAACATTAGTTAGGACATTTTGAGGCAACCTTAAGAATCATGAAAGAGAAAGGTTCAGGGACATTTGGGTAAAGGATAAAGTGTGGGTGTCAGTTACACATACTGCTCGGTAATAAAGGAAACAAAGTGTTTCTGGTTTGTGTTTTAGGGTCATCAGTGGTAGTTCCAATTTCTTCAGCATCAAAAGAGTCACATCAAAATTTTTTTTTTTTTTTTTTTTTTTTTTTTTTTTTTTTTTTTGGTGAAACAGAATCTCCCTCTGTTGCTCAGGCTGGAGCGCAGTGGTATGATCTCAGCTCATTGCAACCTCTGCCTCCCAGGTTCAAGCAATTCTCCTACCTCAGCCTCCTAAGTGAGTAGCTGGGATTATAGGCACACACCACCACACCCAGCTAATTTTTGTATTTTAATACGTTGGCCAAGCTGGTCTGAAACTCCTGACCTCAAATGATCCACCTGTCTCAGCCTCACAAAGTGCTGGGATTACAGGCGTGAGCCACAGCGCCCAAATATTTCTTTTGAGAGCAAAATGGAGCTCAGAGTGAGATTCCTGAAATACACTGTATGAAGTCCTATCCAGTTGTTGAAGAAGGGCCACATATTTGGCTCTCAGCTTCTGAGCTGACGATGCAAAAGGGAACCACAGTCGAATTTGGGCACCAGTAAACCTTTTCTTTAATGGACCAGGTCATAGATTATTATTATTATTATTATTATTATTATTATTATTAATTTTTTTTGGTTTGTTTGTAGAGACGTAGTCTTGCTCTGTCACCCAGGCTAGAGTGCTGGAGCACAGTGGCGCGATCTTGGCTCACTGTGACCTCCATCTCCAAAGTTCAAGCAGTTCTTCTGCCTTGGCCTCCCGAGTAGCTGTGATTACAGGCTCATGCCGCTATGCCCGGTTAATTTCTTTTGTATTTTTAGTAGAGACGAGGTTTCACCATGTTGCCCAGGCAGGTCTCAAACTCTTGAGCTCAGACAATCTGCCTGCCTCAGCCTCCCAAAGTACTAGGATTACAGGTGTGAGCCATTGCGCCCAGCCCATAGATAATCTAGGCTTTGCAGACCACATCCATTTCCATTGCATTTTCTTTTTTGCTTGTTTTGCTTTATTTTGTTTTTCACAACTCTTTAAAATTCTTATCCTGTGGACCATACAAAAACAAGTTATGGGCCAGATTTGACCATAGCTTGCTGACCTGTGTTGGATAGATATTCACTTTCAATAAGTTAAAAACAAGTTGCTTTAGGCAGACACAAAAGCTGTAGATGTTAAAATCATAGAAAAATGTGTTTAGCAAGTCTTCATTGAGTGGACATTGTACAGCAATGTTCATGTTTTGATGGTCATCTAGGGGAAGGGTTGATATCCGCTGTTGAAAGCTGATGAACCAGACAAGGATGCTGTTGATTCCAAAAATGGATCAGCTCCACTTGAGGTGAGAGGCAAGTCATTTTACCTCTCTGAGCCTCTGTTTTCTCCTCTAAGATGGGGATAAAAATAAGTGTCCTGCTCACCTTCCAGGGTAATTGCAGGGATCAAATGAAATTCTATATGTGAAATTGCCTTGTAAACGATTCTAACAACCTTTAAAGTGTTAGTTACTATTTATCAGCTCGGACATAGTCAGCTGCAGGGGAGCTGGTCTGCCAACCGCACTCATGAGAGACCACAGATGTCCCTGTTCTGAAGAAGATTCCAACCTAGCAAGAGAAGGGAGGCAAATGAGGGGAGCCCTTCAATTCAGCCCACATGTATGCATGTGTATGCATGAACCCTGAACTGCAGGAGGTCATGCGGGGTAAGACTGCAGTGGCACCAAAGTCACAACATTAAATATAATATATACTAAAGTGACCACAGTGAGGCACCCAGCAACTTGGTTGGCTGAGATTTATTTGCTTAAGGCCTTGAGGTTACTGTTGTAATAATGTGCTAAGACCTTCCTTAATTAAGTACTTATTATTAAGTTGTGGGAGGCCCCTTTCTACACATTATCTCATTGAATCTTCACAACTATCCAAGGAAGTAGGTCTTAGTATCTTGAGTTTTCCAGTGAGGAGACTGAGGTTAGAGTCATCAGGGAACTATCACCTGGCTAGTCATTGGAAGAACTGGGACGCTGTGAGTGGTCAGAAGTAGGTGAAGCTAGCCTGGTGGGCTTCCTGGACAAGGCAAGCATGGTTTTAGTGAAAGAGAAGGCTGTGGGATCTAGCAAGCAAAGTGAGTTCAGCTTCCACTTAGTAGGCACACTCCCAAATTCCCTAGGTCCTTTTTGCCAGCAGACTTGGCTTTTCTCTATTCAGAAGGGTGAGCTAGGCAGGCCGGCAGTTTGCAGGGGCCAAATTTATTATTCTTCTCTGGGACTGGGCTTAATTTCCTAGAAACAACAGGAGGCCTAGATTCAGGGGCTGTCAGTGGGGCCTATCTCTGCCCCCTATTATTGTAAGACCTTGAAGATTACTTCCCTTGCCTCGGCTCAGTTTTTGCCTCTGCAGATGGAGAAAGTTGCTGCTCTCATAAGACTCTGCCACTTGGAAAATATACTAGACTGCCGTATCTTCAAAGGCAGGAGCTGCATGTAATGGTAAAGGAGTAATGTATTCCAAGAATGTCAGAACATCAGGCATTGGATCCTGGGCTTACAGGAAAATGAGGCATCCTGTAAGTGAATTTTCCAGATATCTGGGGCCTGCCTTTTGAAACCCTCACATTTTATTTCATAGAACTAAAAACAGAAATCTTGCTAACATGTTGCACTTTTTCTTTCTTATGTTATTAAACAGAGCACACCAGTTAACATCTTTTCATTCCTAATCCAGCTCATTTTTGTCCTGTAAAATTCTCAGTGCATTTATCGAGCTTATATACAGATGCTTTCCTTTGTACTACACGGCCCCTTGATATTTCTCCAACTATCTGACACCAACTGGGTGTTCAGGAATTCAGTTCAAATTTGACACTAACTCCTAGAGTTAATGCAGACCCCACAGGTTAAGGGCTCAGTCCCACAAGACTGCCCCATGTCGGATGTCAGCTGAAAATGAGGTGTCCAGGCTACCATACTTTCGCTGAGCCAGTGCACTTTTGAGACTTTTTCAGGCCCCCCTTCTCAAGTTTGATAACTTGCTAGAACAATTCAGAAAACTCCAGAAAAGCACTTTACTTATTATTGCTAGTTTCTTATAAAGGCAACGACTCAGGGACAGCCAAATGGAAGAGATTCATGGGGACTGGGGTGGCAGGGTACAGAGCCTCCACGCCCTCTCTGAAGAGTAACATGACCTCAATATGGGTGACACTTCTTCAGCTTGGCATATGAACACCAAACAGCCCTGTAGTTTATTCCTTTTCCTACAGGGTAATGTTCCCCTAAGCTAAGAAAGCATAATTCTTTTCATCTTTTCTTACTTTCTCTCTCTTTTTTTTTGGTAGACCTCTTATGATTTTAAAGTTGTTCCCTAAACTCCCACTCTCAACAGCTGCTGGTTGTGCTGAGCTAAACATGTTACTCTATGGGAAGAGTGTCTTCCTCTGTAACAGTGCCTACTGCTGGAAGTACTGAATTCTGTGGGTTTGACTCTTTTTTTGCCTTGTTAATTGCTAATTGATTTCATTGTCCTTAGCTTTGGTAACCTCTAGGTCATCGTCAAGCCCAAGAACACAACATAAATCTCATTTCCAAACTCAATTGTTCCCTGAATGACATGGGGAGACTTTGTAAACTGGTTGAGTTGTGAGTATCATTTATATTCATTAGCGCTAATTATTATGTACATTCAGCCAGAGGCTGAAACACATCTTCTATAAATGGAAAGAGTGCATAAATAAATGGCTACTTCTGCACATTACATTAAATGTGGTTTCTCTTTTTCTTCCGTTTCTTTCCTAGTCTGCTGTGATGATTCCATGTCTCCTCCACCTCATCACCTCCACTCCCAATTAGAAAATGTGCTCACTATTTCCCCTTCTGGTTTTTAATTATTTTTTTCTAATAGGGGAAGAAAGGGAAGGACATGTTCATTAATTTGTCTGGTCTGTTAGTCTTTTTTCCTCTTTTGGTCTCATTATTTTATTCTACTAATACTTTCTATGTCATCAGAATTATCTTGGAGGATACCTGATGAATCCCACTTCTTTGATCAATGGTTGCAGAGTTGGTGACAGTGAGCCTGTCTAGTCACTCCCCGAGGTGGTACATAAGCCATGGCTCTTCAACATACACTTGGGTGGCTTGGCCACCATGCCCGTGAGGGTCAGTGGCCCTTCCCATGTGAAAATTGGCAGGTGGATATAGGCCTCTACTACTTCGCACAGATGTGGTCAGCAAGGGAATAGCACGCCAGAAGGAGAGGAGTTGGCTCTTCAGCATACCCCTTTCAGAAGGTTGCCAGCCCTGATTTCATTCTGTGGTTTATTTGCCACTGAAGGAGTGAAGGATGTGCCATCCCAAATATGCCAGATTAGTATATTGATTATTTCAAGTTGAAAATATTGGAGAAATTGTTTCAGAAAGGGTGAGCTGAGCTGTCTCTTCCTGCCTGCAGCAAGGAATAAAGATTCCTCTAGGAGGGTAGTCCTCACCATACTAGGGTAAGGAAAAACTCCTATTACCCACAGACTGGTAATTGGAGGCTGCAAAGGACCTGAATTAACATACTTCCTGAAGCAACCCTATCTTCCATCTATTTCACCCCCGCTATATCTCCTAGTGATTCCCCTAGAAAATTTACTACCCTTAGGCAGATTTGTTTTTGCCCTGTCATTATTTCTCATTATTTATTGCTCTTAGTCTAAAAGTATAAAACCATCTTGCTTTGGCCAGTTCTTCAGACTTTACTCTCTTATGACGATCCCCATGGACATGCAACATGAATGAAATGTGTGTACTTCTCTCTTGTTCATCTTCCTGGTGTCAATATTCAGATCCAGCTGAATATCCCACCAAGAGCTAAAAGGAGGATTGGAGGTGACCTCTGGCTTCCTTACATCGTGCCTGTCACCTTTCCAGAATGCTGTGCCCTCAAATGGTTACATCCACATCACAGGGGCTGGTCCTCAGCCTTGGAGTTGGTTGCTTATTTCTACTTGCAATTTTGCTCAGCTTGGATCTTTGAGAACAGAAGTCTAATGTGCTGCTTTCAAAATGCAGATATAATGATGTTAAATATAAAATATTGCAAATAAATTATCAAAGTATATTACACCTCTCTCTCTTCCCTGAACATAAATACCCTTGACTAGTCATAGCAGCAAATTCTTGTTTTTGAGTGTGCTCTCAGTTTCTTGGTGTAATTATAGTATCAGAATAAAAAGTTCCATTTCCCTGCACAGTGGAACCAGTTGTCAGAACTTTGTTTCTTAAACTTCGGAGTTTTAAGTTTTGATGATACCTACATTAGGGGTAGTTCTGGCATTTAAAATGAGACCCAAACAGAAAATGGAAGATTCTCGGTTAATTCCCTTGGAGTAAATTAAAAGATGCATCTGCAGTTAAAATAGTAAAATCAATAGAACAAAAAAATACATCTAAAGATCATTTAAAGTAAAGGCGAGTTTTAAAAAAGCTATTAAAAAGTACTTAATCGTGTCTTTTAAAGTTTATCTATATTTATAAAGAACGATTTTTCAATTAACATACATTGGTTTAATTCATTGAACCTGTCGGCAGTGGTTAGGGATGATTTATCCTCCTACTTTCTTCCAATGCATATCTTTGCACATGCAAGCATTAGTTGAGGAGTTTATGATTTGGAGAAGATAGATAAGATAACCTGGGCAGATGGCCAAGCACAGGCTATATGGAATGTTCTGGGAGCCAAGACTGAAGTAGAGCCTGGATAAGGGATGATACCATAGTAGGAGTGACCCAAACTCCAGGCCAGCAGTTTAAAGATGTGGGTGGGTAGTTTGAGGTTTTGGAGCAGGTCATGCCCATGCAGGAATCTAGAAACTCAGACTCTGGTTCTGGCTTTATTATTGATGAGGTGTGGGATCTTGAGCTAGGACATCCACTTCTCCAGGGTGAGTTTTTTATTTGTCCCATGGGAATCACAAATCCTGTTCTATGGAAATTGTGAAAAGGCAATGAGACCCAGAAGTAGAATTCCTATTAGAACCAACAGCACCTACTTATCAGAGAGTACACCGTCTTAGCTTACGCTTCTCACTGAATCAGTTTCTGTAGTGATTTTTAGGTCTTAAAATGTGAAATAAGAAACTGAAAGACTATGGGTAACACTCTGTTATACTAATATTCAAAGTCTTATAATAACAAGGGTAAATCATATGACAATAGCAGAGAGGGGGTTTGTTGAAATCTCGGGTAAAATTTATTGTCGTGTATCTACGCTATTGTAGAAACAAAATCAAGCCAATAAACTGGGGGAAAAACACCCAAAATATTTTATTGTCTCGCTTACCAGTTTATTTGCTCTCAAAAACAGAGTCAGAGGGAGAAACTTCAGCTAACTCCAAGGTAGATTTATATTTGTTTAAATGCTATAGGTTGCAACTTGATTTTTAAACTGTTTACCAGAGAGTCAAAGAGTTTTGCAAAGCACACAGAAAAGCTGGTAGTTGCCTTCTACCTTTTGTTTTTGTGGTTTCTAAGTTCTTGCTAGTGTTACTAGAGGTTCTGATTTTTAAGACCTTCATGGTTCCTTTTACCTCCAGCAACCATTTTTATTTTCCTCCCTTTGGCCCAGTTGCCTTGCAAGTCCAGCAAGTGTTCTAAAGAACTGCTTTGGTGAGAACAGAGCACTTTATATGACTGTATTAAAATGACTGTTTCAAGTTGGCTAACATGGGCACTGAATAAACACATATTGATATTATAGAACAAAATAATATATTAGTGCATTGCTCATTTGTGCTTCAATAGTCACCCTGATACTATTCGTCATGTGGGGAGTGACAAACACAATTACACCCGAGTGCTAATAGAGTGGAAGGGCAAAACTGCCTGACCTCGGCATCCCGGGTCGATTTAAATGTTTGATGTCTCATTGAATTAGTATCACAGTGTGAAAGACAAAGCTGAAACTAATGGAAATGAGCCTGGACATGCAATACTGCTGATTGGGCTGACATAATTAGAATAATATTCCGCACACAGCTAATAACAAGCCGAAGAAATAAATAACCAAGAGATAACCTAATTGCTGCAGGCTTAAACGTTCTTTCGAATATGCTAAGGTTAGCATTTTCTATTTACTTATAAAGCACGCTGGTGGACTTAAAATAAAAATGTAGGGAGTGTTGCAGCAGGAATGGTCACCAAAATGCACTGCTTTCTGGAGGGCTTAGCCCCTTGGGTTGCTCCCAGTGTCTATTTCAACAGTCAGCAACAAACCTTTCTGAGGGTTCACTCTGTGTCAGGCACAAGGGCTGATTCTGGGAGAGAAACACGATGGAATGGGTAACCACCCACTAATCTTGCCTTCCAGGGGCTTATAGCCTCCTAGGAGTGATGAGATATGTATAAAAACAGCACAGAATGGGAAAAGTGTGAGAAGATAGATCCAAAGAGTGTTAAGGAAATTCCACGGAGAGAGACTTCTATTCCCAACAGATTGCAAATTCAAATTTATACTCAAGGAAGTACAAATAATTGACTGGGATAGCACCTGGCTTTCTTAGTGAGACCTGAGGAAGATCCCAATTCCTCAGATTCCAACTTCTCAAGGAAGGCAAGGCGATGTTGGGCTTCACTTGCCAAATCTTTCCTTATGCTTGGAAGTACTCATAAAAATCCCTTCTACTTGTGTGTTTAAAGTTTTTGTAGTAGTTTCACCAATGTTATCGTGCTCTGCTTCTGCAAGTTCTAAGGCAAAGAGACATACTCTGTTGACCTCAAAGTAACAGGCTTTATTGTGAGCCTCCAAAGTGAAATAAGGAGATGCAGGAAAACTCTCAGAGGTGAAACACCCAGGCCTTGTGGAGAATGAGAGCTTGAATTGCTTTGGGTTCACTGGTGAATAACAGGTGCTAAATAAATATTTGTTGAATGAATACTTACGGCGCTTTACTTCAAATATCTTATTTAAATCTTGCAGCAATCTGGAAATGGGAACTAATAATAGCTCCATTTTACACATGAGAAATCAAGTCTTGGAGGGATTTAGTGACTTGAGAAAAGTCACACAGCTAACAATTGGTGGGGCTACTTCTGATCCAGAGTGTGTGGTGGCTGTGAGTGTGATTCTTTTGGTTATAAAAGACAGAAGAGGAAACCAGGTAGTAGGCTGAGGTGGAAACAGGCCCTTGAGACCAAAATGCCATGAATAGGCTTCTACAAAGAGGGGGAGCATTCGTGGAGAAGGAACTGCTGATCTTCATGGACAGTGAGAAAGAGGACTGGTGAGTTTACTGCCATTGACAAACAAGAAAGCTGAGATTCAAAGAAATGAAGCAACTACCCAACTAGCAAATGGCACATTAGGGCTAAACACTAGGATTTCTGAAGCTTGTTTTCCATCTTAACATTACACGCTTGGCCGGGCGCGGTGGCTCAAGCCTGTAATCCCAGCACTTTGGGAGGCCGAGACGGGCGGATCACGAGGTCAGGAGATCGAGACCATCCTGGCTAACATGGGGAAACCCCGTCTCTACTAAAAAATAGAAAAAACTAGCCGGGCGAGGTGGTGGGCGCCTGTAGTCCCAGCTACTCGGGAGGCTGAGGCAGGAGAATGCCATAAACCCGGGAGGCGGAGCTTGCAGTGAGCTGAGATCCGGCCACTGCACTCCAGCCTGGGTGACAGAGCAAGACTCCGTCTAAAAAAATAAAAATAAATAAAAAAAAATTACACGCTCATCGTTGGCCTGTAGACCATTAAACTTCAAGTATATTTTAGTAATATTTGCAAACTAAATGAGCACGCAGCAGCATGGGATAGTGAAAAGAATACAGATCTAGGAATTAAGAGTCATACGTCCTGGTCTGAACTTTGGCACTAATTGGTTATGTGACTTTCAGTTAATCACTTTTTTTGGGGGCGGGGGGGGGGG
>NW_016804119.1:1074905-1078832 GCF_001698545.2 Rhinopithecus bieti | reverse complement strand
CTAGTGATCCATATAATATTTTTTAGTTAGCCACTGTTTCAGATGACTCCCAGTTAAGCTCCTTGTGATTATAAAGCTAACTAGGAGTGGTTTCTGTGAAATCACCATTAGTCCCTTGGCAGTGATCCTCAAACTCTTTTGGCCAATGGATGACAATCCGTAGAATCACCGACACCACTGTTTTTATAGCAAGATATCCCATAAGAGACCTTGCCAGAGAAAAAAAGCAAAATGGCATAGAGTTTCATGAGAATGTGATAAGACATTTGTGAAATATTAAATGAAAATTGTTTGTTCCCAAGTTCAAATTATAGGTTTCACCAACTCATTGATTTTTTTTTTTTTAACATAAAGCTTTTTGAGCGTCTATTGCGAGCCAGATGTGTTGTCACTTATCTGCACATATGTTACAAGAGGCCAGCTAGCCTGTGGGTTCCTGGTGGGTTATGGACATTACTTTAAGAACCACGGCCCAAGGGAAGACATAGTAGAGATGTTCTTTAAGTTCCTATGATAAAATGGCTTAGTGTAAAAAGGAGGAGGATGATGATGGGAAAGATTTTTTTTTTTTTAATTAGACCCGGGCTCTTAATACTTTGGTTAATTAAATATTTTATTATGCAATGAAAATGAGTTCTAGTATACTTGAATTCAACTTGAAAGGGTGAGCTTATTCATGTTTGATTACAAGGTATGGTGCTACACCTAGGATGTCTGTGGAGAATAGGTTGACTATAGTCAAGTCCTCTAGGGGAAATAACTTTGAGGATCCCATTTCTGGACAAGCATTCTTTATTAAAGCAATATCAAAAAGTTCAACACTGGGTATTTTCTCCTATGTTTCTAACGATTGCCATTGTGTTAGTTCAGACTCTCGTAATTTCTCATCTAGATTATGCTCATAACTTCCTAACTAGTCTTCTTTTGTGTGTAGTGCGATGACTACAGGGCTGCTAAAGGATACTTTTGAAAAGGAAATCCATGTGTGACAGTCTCCTGGCTTCACGTCCTTTAAAAGCTCACCATTACTCTCGGGGCACAATCTAACTCTTCAGAAGAACAATCAAGGCCTCTCATGGACTGGTTTCAGGATCCCTTCACTGTTATCTCTTAGTCCCTTCCCTCTGCATCCTTTGCCCTAATTTTATAGAACTCCCTGAAATCTTCTGAGTAAATCTTTCTCTACATACCCTCACCCGTCTCCCCACTGGGTCTGCGTCTATACAGACATGTTAGGAAACTTTTCTTTTTCTTTGCTCCCTGGCTTATTCCTCCTGGTTCTTCAAAACTTAACTCAATAGTCACTTTCTCCAGGAAGTGGAGACCAGATCTGGCCCAGATCTCAGAAACTTCTCCTGAGGTCCCTCTCTAAAGGAACCTGGAATTCTGATTAGTTGTTACAGGCATACCTTTCCTATAGCGAGAATGTGTAGACAGCAGGCTCTAGAGTCGGACAGCTTGTGTTGGAATTTCTGCTCCTCCACGTAGTAGACATGTCCTCAGGTAAGCACTCTGCTGCAGTTTCCTCTTCTATAAAACAGGTATAATAATGGTACCTATCTCCTAGGGGTGTTGTGAGGATTGAATATGTAAAATTCTTGAAACAGTGCCTGACAAATACTACATGTTCTACAAGTGTTAGCTATTACTATTAATAGTGGTGGTAGTAGTAATAAATTTAAAATAATTTAAAACAATGCCTGGCACATACTGTAGTAAATGTTAAATAAATGCTAGTGATTGTTATTAGCTCCATAGGAAGGTTGGATCAGGAGCCTTGCAGTGAGAAGTAAGGACCCAGAATGCAGAGGGTTGAGGGTCATTAGCGGTGTCACTAGGAGGTTGAATAATGACTCCTAAACTAAAGTATGGGGATTACCCCCTGCATTCCTGGCTCAATGGCTGGAATCTCAGCTCGGGATAGTTACTGTGGCTTTGCCATTGCCCTGGAGATGCTTCTTGGCAAGCAGCAGTGTTCAGGATCTGTATAAGATGGCAGCAACAAATGTGGTTCACGGCTGACTGGTTGGCCTTGGCAGTGACTGAGAAAGTCAATATTTAAAAAGCAATTTTTTTCCCCTCTGGCAAGAAGTGATGTCAGTGTCGGAAGGAGGGAAGCATGACAGGCTGGATGGAACCTGCTTTTGTGATATGTGAGATGTTCTCAATGTGAAATCACTCGATGAATTCAACTCCACAACTGCCTATTTCTGAGTTTGCTCTGGAGCTTGCTGACAGCTCTGGAACTTGGGATTTCTGAACACATGGCCTTCATCAATGGGAAAGACTCAGCCTTACCATGGGATATCTTGTGCTGCTTTACAGGTGAGGTTGTTTTTGTAATATGTAAAAGTAATAGCTTTCATTATTTCGCTTTAACTGAAAAGGGATGATGATAAATGTAATCTCTCTCTCTCTCTCTCTCTCTCTCTCTCTCTCTCTCTCTCTCTCTGTGTGTGTGTGTGGTTAGGTGTTCCTTCCTTGGAAGGACAGATACAGGCCTATAGAGAAAAGCACATTAACTTTTAATTTTGTTAAGGTTTAAGAGCTTTAGTTTATTACCAGTTAATACTGAGCCATGCTGAGTCAGCAATGTCCATAAGTGTTTTGAGCAAGAGTATTTCTTTGCATTTAGTTAGCTGATCAGTTACTTAAATAGGTATACTCAAAAGAGAGAGCAGAAAGCCAAGGGTGAGAAATGCAAAAGCCAGTTGCCAATTACAACAGATGCCAGTGAATGATGGAGAAAAGAAAGGCAGTATTTACTGTATACAGTCCTTCAAAAGATTGGTCATGCATTTAACAGACCTGTAGGTCAGGCCATTGCTCTGGTAGCCAAGGGTATAGGAGGACACCCACCCATTTGCAGATAAGCCTCTGGCCAGAAGGGCTCTTCCTAAGAGTTATTACATAGGGATTTTCAAAATGCAAAGCATGCCCACTAATTTTGAAATAAACCAAATACTAATACAGCTCCCTAGTTGCTTCTGGCTAAGATCATCAGACTAAACAAAACAATGAATTTGTTAAACTCCTCATGAGACATGTGAGCTTAAAAACTTTACTACGGAGGCTGGAAATATACCTGGGAAGGAAACATTGGACCTTCGAGTCACTGAAGTATTGAAAATATGCTAAACCAATAGCAGGGAGTGGGTGGCAAAACAGATGGGAAAACAGTTCTGATATTGACCTAGCATTCATCCATACAGGACTTCTAATAGTCACAAGAGAAGGCCTGCCTCTGCTTTTGTGAATATGAGAATTATCATTTTAGTGTGTGCTGCTTTTGTTATACAATCTACTACTTTTGTCATTTGATCACTTTGTTTTTTTGAAACAGAGTCTCACTCTGTTGCCCAGGCTGGAGTGCAGTGGCACAATCTTGGCTTACTGCAATTTTCGCCTCCCAGGTTCAAGCAGTTCTCTCCTGCCTCCGCTTCCTGAGTAGCTAGGATTACAAGTATGTGCCACCACACCCGGCTAATTATTATTATTATTATTATTATTTTTTTTTGAGACGGAGTCTTGCTCCGTCACCCAGGCTGGAGTGCAGTGGCGCGATCTCGGCTCACTGCAAGCTCTGCCTCCCAGGTTCACGCTGTTCTCCTGCCTCAGCCTCCTGAGTAGCTGGGACTACAGGCACCCACCACCATGCCTGGCTAATTATTTTTGTATTTTTAGTAGAGACGGAGAATTGCCATGTTGGCCAGGCTGGTCTCAAACTTCTGACTGCAGGTGATCCTCCCATCTCGGTCTCCCAAAGTGCTGGGATTACAGGCATGAGTCACCATGCCCGGCCCACTGGATCACTTTTATAGAGCCACTCTTGTGTGCAGAGCATTAGCTACCATGAGTGTTTGAGAGAAGGCAGCAGGCATAGCTTTGTGCATTCACGTAAGGGGTCCTTTTGTTGTGTAGCCTGAC
>NW_016804119.1:1069112-1074500 GCF_001698545.2 Rhinopithecus bieti | reverse complement strand
CTCTCTCTCTCTCTCTCTCTCTCTCTCTCTCTCTGTGTGTGTGTGTGGTTAGGTGTTCCTTCCTTGGAAGGACAGATACAGGCCTATAGAGAAAAGCACATTAACTTTTTAATTTTGTTAAGGTTTAAGAGCTTTAGTTTATTACCAGTTAATACTGAGCCATGCTGAGTCAGCAATGTCCATAAGTGTTTTGAGCAAGAGTATTTCTTTGCATTTAGTTAGCTGATCAGTTACTTAAATAGGTATACTCAAAAGAGAGAGCAGAAAGCCAAGGGTGAGAAATGCAAAAGCCAGTTGCCAATTACAACAGATGCCAGTGAATGATGGAGAAAAGAAAGGCAGTATTTACTGTATACAGTCCTTCAAAAAGATTGGTCATGCATTTAACAGACCTGTAGGTCAGGCCATTGCTCTGGTAGCCAAGGGTATAGGAGGACACCCACCCATTTGCAGATAAGCCTCTGGCCAGAAGGGCTCTTCCTAAGAGTTATTACATAGGGATTTTCAAAATGCAAAGCATGCCCACTAATTTTGAAATAAACCAAATACTAATACAGCTCCCTAGTTGCTTCTGGCTAAGATCATCAGACTAAACAAAACAATGAATTTGTTAAACTCCTCATGAGACATGTGAGCTTAAAACTTTACTACGGAGGCTGGAAATATACCTGGGAAGGAAACATTGGACCTTCGAGTCACTGAAGTATTGAAAATATGCTAAACCAATAGCAGGGAGTGGGTGGCAAAACAGATGGGAAAACAGTTCTGATATTGACCTAGCATTCATCCATACAGGACTTCTAATAGTCACAAGAGAAGGCCTGCCTCTGCTTTTGTGAATATGAGAATTATCATTTTAGTGTGTGCTGCTTTTGTTATACAATCTACTACTTTTGTCATTTGATCACTTTGTTTTTTTGAAACAGAGTCTCACTCTGTTGCCCAGGCTGGAGTGCAGTGGCACAATCTTGGCTTACTGCAATTTTCGCCTCCCAGGTTCAAGCAGTTCTCTCCTGCCTCCGCTTCCTGAGTAGCTAGGATTACAAGTATGTGCCACCACACCCGGCTAATTATTATTATTATTATTATTATTTTTTTTTGAGACGGAGTCTTGCTCCGTCACCCAGGCTGGAGTGCAGTGGCGCGATCTCGGCTCACTGCAAGCTCTGCCTCCCAGGTTCACGCTGTTCTCCTGCCTCAGCCTCCTGAGTAGCTGGGACTACAGGCACCCACCACCATGCCTGGCTAATTATTTTGTATTTTAGTAGAGACGGAGAATTGCCATGTTGGCCAGGCTGGTCTCAAACTTCTGACTGCAGGTGATCCTCCCATCTCGGTCTCCCAAAGTGCTGGGATTACAGGCATGAGTCACCATGCCCGGCCCACTGGATCACTTTTATAGAGCCACTCTTGTGTGCAGAGCATTAGCTACCATGAGTGTTTGAGAGAAGGCAGCAGGCATAGCTTTGTGCATTCACGTAAGGGGTCCTTTTGTTGTGTAGCCTGACATTTCTTTTTTATTTCTATATTGTTTCTTTTTTTTTTTTTTTTTTTTTTTTGAGACAGAGTCTAGCTCTGTTGCCCAGGCTGGAGTGCAGTGGCGCGATCTCGGCTCACTGCAAGCTCCGCCTCCCGGGTTCCCGCCATTCTCCTGCCTCAGCCTCCCGAATAGCTGGGACTACAGGCGCCAGCCACCACGCCCGGCTAGTTTTTTTGTATTTTTAGTAGAGACGGGGTTTCACTGTGGTCTCGATCTCCTGACCTCGTGATCCGCCCACCTCAGCCTCCCAAAGTGCTGGGATTACAGGCGTGAGCCACCGCGCCCGGCTCTATATTGTTTCTTAATGGAGACGGACTCAGGAGAGACAACAAGACCCCTTACTTGTTATGTTTTAATCTAGTTGTGAAATGTTAGAAAATACATCAAAAGGGTTATGTGGAAGCAAGAAAATGTTGAAATCTCTTGGTAAAACCCATTTCCATTCATTGCTATTAAGAAGCACTGAGTGGCCACCAATGTCTAATCTGGGGTTCATGGATATATTTTGGGGATAGACCACCTAAAACAACATCATCACCCCAAGTAAAACAGTTACTGTATTCTGTATACCCAATCTTGGCTTTCCATCTTCCTCAGAATCTTTTAGTAGAAATAAATGAGAGCCGATGAAGAACCAATTCATGTTAGAATAGTTACCAACTGACGCTGAAAGTTTAAACCATTTGGGCTTGTGTTTGCTCCATAAGGTGGTGAACTCGGTTATGTCGAATGATCAGGGAATGGGGTTCTCATTATTTTTATACCAAAACGTATGGCCAATTCACAAAGAATAATAAGACTGCAACAAGACACACTGTAGGAAATTCTGTTCAGAATCAGGCACATCAGAATTTTCTAAGGCACGAAGCTATCATTATGGATACGAATTCTGGTAAATTTGGAAATATCATAGATAAAGTTTCCTACTGTTAGAATGTGAGATAAACCAGCTCTCACGATAAGGAATAGAAATTCTCCTATTGGTCTTACGTAAGATGGCACAAATAAAGGAATAGGAATGATAATCCCAAAGTTGTTGCCATTTCTGTTTGATGTGAAACTGAAGTCCATCACCATTGTGTGCTGGCTCCTTTGTCCTGAACTGTTATTCAGCTGTTAATAACAGTAGATTATATTGTCAAACACTTACTATGCATCAGGCACTGCTATGAATTTCAGAAACATTATCTCACCAAATCTTCTCAATAGCCTTTTAAGTGGCAGCTATCATTATCACCTCCATTTTTCCAAGGGCAACCCTGCGACTCAGAAAGGTGAAATCAGACAGTAAGTGGCAGTAAGAGGAAATTGTGACTCAGGGAACATAGGTAAGTCTCCCAGTATGACCTAGATGATAGAGGGCAGAGCCGGAAATTTTGTGTGGAAGGAAATGGGGATTGGTCTTCTGACATAATGCATTAGGGTGGGTATCAGAGAGGGAAAACTCTGTGAACGACTTATTCAGTATTCAAGGAGAAGTGGTTAGGGGACATAATTATAATTGTGAGGATGCACATGATGAAATGAGACAGCTTGTTCACTAATTGCAAAGCCCTGCTCTTTTAAAATTTTTATTATTTACAGATTTGTTAGAATAGTCAGCAAGCACAAATTCCAATTCCACCACTTACTGGCTGCGTAGCCTTGCACGAATTACTTTTTGAAGTTCCCTTACTAGTTAAAACGTGGACCAAAAAATGGCCTATTCCATATTGTTCTGGCCCTTAACTACTGTATACGACATACATATCATCATGTGTAACACCAGGGAGGTCTTCCATAGATGATAGCTATGAGTATTATGCAAATCATTTTCATCCTGGAAAGACCAGCAGAAAGAGACAGGAAGTTGGGATGGATTAATGGTTCTTTGCAAGGGAACTGTAACTACTGTTTGTAATGGGGGAACATTACAGAGGAGGAATGTTTTAAGAGGGTTCAGATTGGGCAAGGGTGAGCAGAAGATAATGGGTTTCATTTTGGACACAAAAGAAGAGGGTTAGAAGTAATATTTTAGAGACTTATTTGGATACAGGTAGCAATTAAAACAATGTGAATGGAGGGATTATTGCAGAAATAATTTTTTAAAATGTGAGAGAGGATGCACAGGGCTAAGTAGTATTTGGCCAATAGGAAGGAGTGAAGAATGCATATTTGTGTGTGTGTGTGTGTGTATGCAGGCAAGGCTAGGAAGGTTATGTTTCTTACAATAAATGCTGTGGAGCAGTCATTGGCACTACAGATCAAGGACATGTCCCCCTTTCTAATAGCTTTAAATAATTGCTACAGAACGGGCAAATAAAGTAAGATAAATTTTGTATTTAGCATATGTGGAAATATTATGAATAGTTGCGGACTCAATTCGCTTTCATGCCCTTTGACAATCTGATAATTTTTGCAAAGATATACTTAAAATGCTGTTTCATGCAAAGTTCAGATTTTTTCCCCTTGTTTAAAAAATACACGACATCATTAATTTGCAGGCCTGTATATTAATTTTGCTGAGAGCACCGTTTATTTCTCTTTCCTTCCACTTTGTTTAAAGTCAGTTGTTGACAACTCTCAAGCGTGTCAAACTCTCATCGCTAATAATTGCTTAAGGACCCCTAACTTCTACAAATGTTGGTTCCAGCTCCAAACCCCATGCTAGCCCTCGAAGAAAAAAAAAAGGGGGGAAGAAAGAACTTCTTCTGATGAATTTTTGATTTTCCTTCTTAACAAAGAAATGTCTGAGATTCAAAGCAATAGCTTAAAGTGATATTATAAAATAGAATATGGAGTGCACTGTTCTGAATGACTCTTTGCTTTTAATGTGGGGCTGAAAAATTGTCAGTGCCTTTTTTGATTAGTGGGATTTTTTTTTTGTTCTTGATCTAAGAATTGAGGAGAAAAACATGCTACTTGCATTTGAATATGGCATGAGCAGAGATGTAATGTATTGGAGATAAAGTAATAGCAGCAACGCCTTAAGGCAGCACCTGTATCTTCGGGTCAATGCCATCTCGCTTTAGATCGCTGCTGCGCCACTCTTTCTGCGGCTGCTTTATTAGGCCTAATTAGGCGGGCTGTCACTTTTATTGGTGATGGGAAAGGAAGATAAGTAGATCACTTGTGTCATCTATCTCTATCCGGACGTGTCTAAAAAGTCTAAAGTAATTGCTGTAGGCCACAAATATATACCACAAGAGGCAGAGGGAGCTGGGGAAAAAAAAGAGAAAACAAAACAACAAAACACCCAGAACTGTAAAAAAAAAAAGAAAACCTCTAGAAATGCCTTACCTTTGGCACTGCTGTGTGTAATTTCATACCCACGGAGAAGAGTGTGTGAAACATCCTAAAAGCCCTTTTGTTCTGAGGAGGAAGGTTGGCTAATGGATTTTGTGGGAGCTGAATGGAGTGGGGTAAGGGGAAACGCTGCCTACTTAGGAGTTGAGCAACAGACTCTCAAGAAAAAGTTGGTCCAAGTTGTAACAAGAATTGCACATATGGTACTACTGAGCAGTAAAAATCTGCATTAATTAAAAGAATCCCAGAACTGCAATTTTTTTCTTTTTTTGTGTGGGGACTGCAGTAGTGGGAGGAAGGGAGTTTCGGAAAGTATTTATAATGGGGTTCTATATGAGAATAAATGTTTTCTCCCATTAAAAAAAAAAGTCAGTAAAAATGATGCCAGTAAAGATAAAGAGTCTAGCGGACATTGATAATGTTCTTTTTAGGCATGATCAACTGTTCAAGGCTGTCAAAAAACAACAACTTCGAGAGAGTGGGGACGTCCTGCTTCGGAGCGGGAATCTTTGTTGCGCCAGCGACTAAAAAGAGAATTAAATATGGGTGATGTTGAGAAAGGC
>NW_016804119.1:1050200-1068036 GCF_001698545.2 Rhinopithecus bieti | reverse complement strand
AAAAAAAAAAAAAAAAAAAAAACAACAACTTCTCTTCTCTGCAGGACTCCTTACCAACCAGGTACTTCTGATAATTGACTGGCAAACCTGGTTTTTTCCAAATATTAGCTCAATGTTCTCTCTCCCAGCTGCTTGGTGGCTGGCCCTTGACTACGCACTGTTGATTACGGCATTTGAATGAACTGTCTTTACCCAATCATCTCCTTAGTAAGACCATAAGTTATATGTAGAAGCCATATTTTATACTTTTCTTCTGCCCAGGTCATGCCTAGAATCATGCTAAATATGTACTAAGGACTTGAAAAGTAGTAATTTCATTAGTTTCTTAACCCCCGTTACTGAGTGGGTTTTTCAGTGTCAAATGAGAACTTAAATTTACTGCGTTATACAGAAAATGTTGGTTCTATAAAACAATTTTTAAAATAATTATGAAGCACCCTTAATGATATTTACATGATACCAAGATGTTTGCACCAACCCAGTCCAAATTTCTGCCCATCACTTTGAGGTTTATTATATATATTATCATACTATCAAATATATAGATTGGGTAGAGGGAATTTATTCCTGAGAAGTCTATAGTTGATATTCTCTATCCTGGTAAGACAGACTGTTATAATTAGGCAACTGCTTTGGGGAGGCAAGACCATATAGGCAATGTGTTCAAAAATTTCAATGTTACTTTCATATTGCTTTGTCTACATAATAAGTGCAACTTGTAATCTACATAAGAAGTACATTAACTATGTGCCAGGCACTTTGCTAAGGGTTTTATACACATTATTTCATTTTAGTTTGATTAAACCCTCTGAAATAGGTGTTAGTGTGCTCAATTTACACACAACTGAGGCTGGGAGCAATTGAGTATCTTTCTCAAGTCCACATAGCTAGTAAATGGCAGAGCTGGAATTCAAACTCATGCCTGTTTGGTTCCAAAGTGTGCACTCTAAACCATCGTTAGACTCAGTCTCTTACTTCTGCACGTTGCTCAAGAGAAGGACTTGCTTCTTTGAGAGAACAAAAATTCCAGCTCATAGACTCATGGAATTTCAGCTTAGAAGAACTTTTATCATTGATTTTGTTGAGTTGATTGAGTTGCCTTAGGGTATGACAGTTGGACTTAGGAACAATTTTTTTTATCTTTGAACATTAAATACCAGTAAAATAGGTGTGGATTCTTTTGTCTTAAACCATGCAGAAATCAGATTATGGAAATATTTGTCATTTGAGGCAGGAAGAGGCAGGATTTTAAGATCCTGTCCAAATCTTGTCTAAAATATCCCCTCCCTTTGACGCTTCAGTTTATTGTATAAATAAAATAATAAATAAAATAAAAAATTTAAAGTATAGAATGCTTGCTACATGACAACTGAAATTGGGATATTAGTCTCTTTTTTATAGATAAAGAACAGAATTTCTCAAACCCAGTGTTTTTCTTTCTTCTCTTCTCTACTCCTTTCCAAGAAAAGGGTTTCCAATGGGGCAAAAATATAATGTTGCATTGCCTGAAAATTCAGGGAAGGTGTGGTGGTGGGTGGGGCACTTTGACACCTGAAGAACTGCAACAGGACTCTAGTCATCTGGAAGAAATGGGACCTCCCATTTGGAAGTAGTGAAATGAAGAGTGAGGTCAAGGGCACTTAGGCATATTTTGGTCACTTCACAATCTTGCTGCTGTTCATTTTGTTAATTGACACAAAGTTTGATCCAATGATATTTTTAGGAGCCATATGCTGGATCCAATCAAATCTGTCTTCTCATTCTATCAATTTCTAAGGAGTCACTATTTCTGGGGCAGGGCTGGCAAAGAGCTGTCGTATTGCCATTCTTCTTTCCAGGTGTCAGGGCAGATATTGCCAATTTGTTACAGCTTCTAGCTTTCCAAGGCCAGACTCAATACCAGAGTCTAAACTTTGTGCTTCAGGTGGTTATTACCAATTCATCAGAGCTGGCATACAATTTGGGACCTATTTGTCAAACCTGGGTTAATGGGCTAACACTTACTTCTTCTCTGTTGTAACTGTCTGTGTGAACTTAGGCAGGCGTTAGTCTCTCTGAGCCTCAACCATCATCTTTTAAGAAGTATTACCTAACGCACGAGCTAGACCAAATTCATATACATATAAAATGAGATTATTATAGTAAGCTTCATTTTCAATCTAAGGAGATACTATTTTTATTGAAATGGACTATTGTTTAGTAAAACCGTAGTTCCTTAATCCAGCCACCCACAGTAGAATCATTGTTGCTTTTGCTCTTTGCTTCACTCCCCTGTGTCAAACCAGTCTTCGAGTCTTGTTGATTTAGACTTTAAGTAGCTCTTGAATCTGCCTTTCTCGTCAGGCACACTGGGATGGAGTCAATGCCCTCCGTATGAGCCTTTCAGATAACTGACCTTCTGCCACACGTGCCCCCAGTTTCTGGTCTGTTTTCTACTACTCTATGGCCACAGTGGCGTCTTTAGACAGACCACATGCCTCCTCTGTTTACACTCCCGTAGGTCTCCCACACTCTCCATGATAAAGACTAGAAGTTCCCTGGCTGACACCCGTGGCCCTTCACTTTCCACCTCCACCTCCTCTGCACACCCTGTGCCCTGCTTGTTACTCTCCCACCCGCCCCCCACCAGGCTTTGTTACAACATTGCATCTTTCTCCATGCTGGGCCCCTGCGGAGGCAATGCACTGTCCTTGTCTGATGGCAAACTCAGGTTCCCCCCTGGGGGCCCAATTCAGTGTTGGCTGGGCCTCTGAGAGACTGTGGTAAAGGGAAACATTTCTGCACATAGCTGGGATGGATTGCCCACCCATGATCCCAAGTCTTGTAGTGGCATTCTCCGCAACTAGGGAGTGAACCACAAGGGACACACAGACTCCAAGCTGGAGGCGGATGGCAGCCCTGGCAGATTGCAGCCCTGGCAGATTGCAGCCTCTGGTTTCATGCTCACAGGCAGGTAGTGTGGTTTTCCCAAGTAAAGATACCCAAGTATCAGAAGAGCCATAGAGCCTGAGAATCAGGAACAAGCTGACCACATGGGAGGGGGCTAATCGGGTAGAAGTAAAATTTTGGCAAAACCCTTGTCTGCCTTATTCAACTAGAAACATCCTCCTTGTGAACACCGAGACTGTGGGAGAAAGACAGAACTTCTGTCCGCATAGCTGCCCAGTCCCCTCAGCAGATGCTGGGCGCTTCTTCCTCTTTATCTTTTCTCTCTTACTATTCCTCTATTTCTTCATTATCCTCCCCTTTCCCTGTAATCAGTGATAATTCTAATGAAATTTCTCCTCATTTACAAAGCCCTTTCACATATGTTACATAATTTCATCTTCTTGACAAGCACATGAGGTGTGTTACAACTGTATGCCAGTTTTAGAGATGAGTATATTGAGGTCCAGAGAAGTTAGGTTATTTAATTCAAAGTCATGTCTTTGGTAGTTTAGGGAATTGAGATTTCAATGAAGGGTCTTCAACTCTAAATCTCAGGGTTTTTTATTTTTTTATTTTTTAAGTTTTGTGACATTGAAACGGAATTTGGAACAAAGTTTACATTTGTAGTATCTTCTTTGTTACTAAAAGGTTTTGTTTTATAAACTCTTAGAGGATCTGCTGCTATAAAGCAGGGGTTCCCAACCCCCAGGCCACAGACCAGTACTAGTCCATGGCCTGTTAGGAACTGGGCTACACAGCAGGAGGTGAGTGAGCATGACCACCTGAGCTCCACCTCCTGTCAGATCAGTGGAAGCATCAGATTCCACGCTCATGGGAGCGCGAACCCTGTCATGAACTGCACATGCGAAGGATCTAGGTTGTGCGTTCCTTATGAGAATCTGGTGCCTGATGATCTACCATTGTCTCCCATCACCCCCTGATGGGACCATCTAGTTGAGGAAAACAAGCTCAGGGCTCCCACTGATTGTGCATTGTGGTGAGTTTTATTATTATTTCATTATATATTACAATGTAATAATAGAAATAGAGTGCACAATAAATGTAATGTGCTTGAATCATCCTGAAACCATCCTAACCCCCGGGTCCATGGGAAAATTGTCTTCCATGAAACCAGTCCCCAGAGACACAAAGGTTGGGGACTGCTGCTCTGGAGAAAGCCATTCTATGTGCCTGTTATACTATCCTGCATCTTAACTTACATCATTATACTTCCCCCTTTGCCTTGTAAGTCTCTCTTTGTATTGGTCACCCAAGCAGGAGTTTGAGTAACCTCAGGGCAGGGTTTATTAATATCAGGTCCAAGCCCACAGGCCTGGTACAGAATAAACATCTAATCAAAGTTTGTTCAGTGAGTGAATGATTAATAATAAAAACTACCATTTGTGAATGCCTGCTACTACTCTTTGTATACATTAACTCATCTCGTTTCAGTTAATCACCACAAAAGCCCTGCGAGGCATATGCTATTTTGATTCCCATTTTACAGCTTGGAAAACAGAGGCTTAGAAAGGGTAAGTAACTTGCCAAGAGTTATCTGGCAACCAGTCAATAGTGGAGCCAGGACGTGAGCTCAGATCGGAACCTGCTCACTCTAACCCTGAGGCTCTATGGTCAGTCTAGTGAATGAGTTATGTCTGTGTCAACGGGAGGGGAGTGCCTGGGCATGAAAAGACCTGTGTCTCAACTCTGCCCCTAATCAGCCGAGAGGCTTTGAGTAGTCACTTAGCTTCTCTGCATCTCAGTTTCCTCCTCTGTGACACAGGTGATAATGTGTGCTTCACAGCTCTTGTAAAGATTAAAATCTATGATGGCTAGGAGCTTTTGGAATTCTGTTTTCTTTTAATTTTACTTTAAGTTCTAGGATACGTGTGCAGAACCTGCAGGTTTGTTATACAGGTATACATGTGCCATGGTGGTTTATTGCACCTATTAACCCATCATCTACGTTTTAAGCCCCACATGCATTAGGTATTTGTCTTAATGTTCTCCCTCCCCTTGCCCTCCACCCCAGTCAGGCCCCGNTAGTGGAGCCAGGACGTGAGCTCAGATCGGAACCTGCTCACTCTAACCCTGAGGCTCTATGGTCAGTCTAGTGAATGAGTTATGTCTGTGTCAACGGGAGGGGAGTGCCTGGGCATGAAAAGACCTGTGTCTCAACTCTGCCCCTAATCAGCCGAGAGGCTTTGAGTAGTCACTTAGCTTCTCTGCATCTCAGTTTCCTCCTCTGTGACACAGGTGATAATGTGTGCTTCACAGCTCTTGTAAAGATTAAAATCTATGATGGCTAGGAGCTTTTGGAATTCTGTTTTCTTTTAATTTTACTTTAAGTTCTAGGATACGTGTGCAGAACCTGCAGGTTTGTTATACAGGTATACATGTGCCATGGTGGTTTATTGCACCTATTAACCCATCATCTACGTTTTAAGCCCCACATGCATTAGGTATTTGTCTTAATGTTCTCCCTCCCCTTGCCCTCCACCCCCAGTCAGGCCCCGGTGTTTGATGTTCCCCTCCCTGTGTCCATGTGTTCTCATTGTTCAACTCCCACTTACGAGTGAGAACATGTGGTGTTTGGTTTTCTGTTCCTGTGTTAGTTTGCTGAGAATGATGGTTTCCAGCTTCATCCGTGTTCCTGCAAAGGACATGAACTCATTCTTTTTATGGCTGCATAGTATTCTATGGTGTATATGTGCCACATGTTCTTTATCCAGTCTATCGTTGATGGACATTTGGGTTGGTTCCAAGTTTTTGCTATTGTGAACAGTGCCGCAGTAAACATACGTGTGCATGTGTCTTTATAGTGGAGCTTTTGGAATTCTAAAGAATTCTGTAGATCCTTGGTCAATGATGCCACTGCTGTGGTTGTCACATTGCTGACAACAGTCCATGCTGGGAGCAACAGGCCTTCTGTGTGTCGGCTTGGGGTTGGCTCGCCGAGAGACTCCTGGCACTGCGTTGAATCTAGCATGGAGCCAGTGCCCCTGGACTCATCAGTGAGCCGTGGCGAGGTGTTTCTAATTATTCTTCAGCCTCGTGGCTAGCCAACATAGTTCATCTTCATCTTCTCAAAAAAAAAAAAAAAAAAAATCATTTTTTGACCTTTTCATGAACTAATCTGAATTCTTGGCATATTTTGTCTTTTACAGTGAAAGTAGCTTAGCCATACCCTTTGCTCCAATTCCTCAACTCTGTCCCTTATTTCATTTTATTTTTATCTTCTTGGCTTATAGACAATATAGAGCAGAGATGAGAAGCTCATATAATAATTGGAGAATCAGGTCTTTGGTGATCAAACTCTTCTTCTTTCTGGACAGTAGGACTTTTCTGGCTTCTTGCAGGGTGTAAAGGTTAAACTTGTGAGCTTTGGGGTCAGATTTGCCTTGGCTCAAATCCCAGCTCCACAACGTAGCTATTGTATAGAGCTTGGTAAGTTACTTAGCTCCTCTTAAACCTCAGTTTACACAATGAAAAAAGGGGAACGTGTAGCCATAATACCTATATCATGCGATTCTTATGAAACACATGTAAAACATTGAGAACCATGCTTGGCCCGTCATAAATACTCAAAAAAGCTATTTATTTAAAAGATACACCAGTGTTTTAATCTCTGCTACATAGGTAGCTCTAAGCTGCTGATCATGGTAATGTCGAATACTTTGAAAGAATTACCAGGAGCACTAAAATTTCATCAGGGTAATTTTTCTATGATGCCAAACCTCTGGCTGAACAGAGAGAAATTGACCAACATGCTTTCATACATAAAATTCTAAGTGTTTGGTTATTTCAAAATGGTTATATAATTACATTAAAATGTCCACCTGACTTCAACGTTAGCTACAATGCAGAAGCAGTTCCAGTGCATTGGTTTCGGTGTGGGTGTCACTTCTTCCGGTCGTCCAGATTCTTAAACCCAATGTTACAACCCCCTGATGTTTTGTGGTCAGTTGTGAGGTATGTCATGAAGAACTTACCATTATTGATAAGGCACTCAGAGTTGAGATTTTTTTTTTTCTTTTTCTTTTTTTTATTAAATGTTGCTTTTACGAATTAAAGCAGATTCAAGGCTGTATAGGTAACAATATCTTTCTAAGTCTATTGTATTCTGGAAGGTTTCTTGAGTGGATGAGGTATGCTGAATTACAGTTAGTTACCCGAGATGTACAAGTATTATTTTTTAAACTTTAAAAAACCTATATTGAGGTATAACTAATACACAAAAATTGCACATATCGGGCCGGGCACGGTGGCTCACACCTGTAATCCTAGCAATTTGGGAGACCGAGGTAGGCAGATCATTTGAGGTCAGGAGTTCAAGACTAGCCTGGCTATTGTGGCTGAAGCCCCATCTCTACTAAAATAAAATTAGCCCAGCATGGTGGTAGGCACCTGTAATCCCAGCTACTGAAGAGGCTGAGGCAGGAGACTCTCTTGAACCTGGGAGGCGGAGGTTGCAGTGAGCCGAGATCATGCCACTACCCTCCAAACTGAGTGACAGGGCGAGTCTATTTAAAAAAAAAAAAGCACATAATTAACGTATACATTTTGATGAGTTTAGATATATACATACAGCCATGATACCATCACCACAACCAAGGTACTATATTCATTACCTACAAAAATGTCCTTGTATTCTTTTGAGAGTATCTTTTCTGGTAAGAACACTTAATATGAGATCTGAGATCTGTCCTTTTATCACATTTTAAAGTATGCAACATTATGTTGTGAGCTATAGGTACTATGTTGTAGAGGAGAATTCTAGAACTTACTCATCTTGCATAACTGAAACTTTATACCCACTGAACAACAATCTCTCATTCCCCCCTTTCCCAAGCCCCTTTCAGCCACCATTCTATTCTCTGCTTCTGTGAGTCTTGCTATTTTAGATACCTCATATAAGTGGAATTATGCAGTATTTGTCCTTTTGTATCTGGCTTATTTCATTTAGCATAATGTTCTTTAAGTTCATCTATGTAGTTACAAATGGTAGAATTTTCTTCTTTATAAAAAGTGAATAATATTTCATTGTACGTCTATATCACATTTTATTCATTCATCTGTCAATGGAAATTTTCTTTGTTTTCATATCTTACACCATAGTCAAAATCAGCTAAAATGGATTAAAGACTTAATCGTAAGACATGAAATGGTAAAACCCCTTGAAAAAAACATAGAGGAAAAGCTTCTTGACATTGGTCTTGGCAATGATTTCTTGGATTTGACACCAAAAGAACGGAAAACAAACCTCAGTACAGACAAGTGGGGGCTATACCAACTAAACAGCTTTTGCATAGCAAAGGAAACAATCAAAAAGACAAATCAGTAACCTACAGAATAGGAAAAAATATTTAAAAACCATCTATCTGATAAGAGGCTAATATCCAAAATATATAAGGATATTGTATAAGTCAATAGCAAAAAACAAGAAACAAACAAAAACAAACAAATAACCTGATTAAAAGATGAGCAAAGAACTTGAATAGACATTTCTCCAACAAAGACATACAAATGGCCACCAGGTATATGAAAATGTGCTCAACATCACCAATCATCAGGACAATGAAGATCAAAACTACAATGAGATGTTATCTCACATTTGTTAGAATAGTTATTATCGGAACTCTTACATGGTGGGAATATAAATTAGTACAGCCTTATATGGAAAACAGTATGATGCTCCTCACCAGACTAAAAATAGAGCTACCATATGATCCAGCAATGCCACTTCTTTGGGGTATATATTTCTCTTCAACAGCTCGAGTATCTATCTGCACCCCCATTGTTTACTGCAGCATTATTCACAATTGCCAAAACCTGTATGTACTTTTAAAGCTTAGAGAGCCTAAGAATTTTTGTAGTGCTTTACTTCCTCACTAACTTTTTGGGGATATTTGAATCTGGGTATGAACATTAGATCAAATTGTGTATGGTAATTATGGTAACACTTGCCATATGTTCCCCAGTGTAGATAAGCTTGAGAATTGCTTAGTATGATCTCCTGTGTAGTTCAGGAATATTTTCTACAGCAGTGTTTTGTTGTTGTTGTTTTGAAACAGAGTCTCATTCTGTCACCCAGGCTGGAATGCAGTGGCATGGTCTCGGCTCACTGCAACCTCTGCCTCCTGAGTTGAAGTGATTCTCCTGCCTTAGCCTCCTGAGTAGCTGGGATTACAGGTGCACACCACCACACCCGGCTAATTTTTGTATTTTTAGTAGAGCGGGGTTTCGCCATGGGCAGGTCTCGAATTCCTGACCACAAGTGTTCCACCCGCCTCGGCCTCCGAAAGTGTTGTGATTACTGATGTGAGCCACTATGCCCGGCCAGCAGTGGTTTTTAAACTGTGTTCTCTGGCGTCCTATAGGATTGCCTGAGGAGACTTGGAGGATAAAACAAGGTGAGTGAATGGAGTTGCAGGTCACAGGTCTTCTGTCTTCTACTTGAACTAGAGCAGTGCTATTTTTATTTGTGTTATATTCTGGGATTTTACATAAACTTTTGAGAAAAATACACTAATTAAAAAATATTGTTAGTAGCATCTATAATAGGTAGGCTTTCAGCCTTTGAGTGCCTCTATCATGAAAGTTACCCTATTCATTATATTACTGAACAATTCTGCTAGAAAGTTCTCATGAAGACTCTGAGTCTGCTCCATTGTATTTTTTGCCTCTTATCCTAGTGTTGTCTCCTGATGCAGCAACATCGAGTAGGTTTGCTCCTTCTGCTGCTTGGCAGTATATGACTGTCAACGCTTACAGAATGAATGCTCCTGGAAAGTGTCCAAAAGGGCCATGAAGTTGTCATTTTTAGCATTGCTGGGGCATGGATTTGGGTTATACACTGTTGGAGGATGGTGATGAGAGCCAGTCATCTGCTGGAAAGTCAACCACCCACTGTCCACACCTTTCTTATTTTCCCTGCATCATTACACATGCAACCATTCTCCTAAAATGGTTAAGAAAGAAAATTCCCTTGTTTCCCTGTGAAAAATGGGCTAAAAAAAACCACAGTAATTCCTATCACTGTTGATGAAAGAGAAGAAAAGACAATCACGTCTATGAAGTGATGGTAAACAAGGGTTGTGGTAGGCCTACTCAAGAATTTTTAAACTCTATACTTAATGTGATCTTGGGAATATTTGTGTTAACCTGAAATTATAGTTACAACCAAGCATCTTCTCTTAATGGTCAATAAGAGCAAAGAGAACTCATTATGTTAGCTTTTCTATTATTCAGAAAATGATCTAATTGTATTAATGATTTCCTGAATTTCCATATAATCACATTGACATTAGTTTTTGCTCCTTGGATTTTAAAAAACGCAATGCTAAAATACTCAAATATTATTGTTCGGAATCAATGGCATCTTGGTCCAATTAGTGAGCACTATTATTGCAATATATACTCACACAGCACACCAGAGACAGCAGAAAACACTCCTGTGTATAAGCAAGCATGAAAAGAATGAAAAACACAGAGTTCCAGAATGGTTTTGTTGTTCTATATTGACAAAAATACCATGGTGAGCTTTCCTGATTTCTACTTGCTTGGCAGTTCTTGGAGCTAATGACACTGCAAAGAGAAGGGCTGTGGGTGGGCTTTCCTCCCCTTTGTAAACAGGATTCTGTTGTTGCTGGCCCCTGTTTGAATACCGTGCAGGCTAACTTGGCTTGCTCCTGCCACTTGTCTTCCAGGCAGAATAGGCCACCTCACTGCAGAGGACGGCACTTGCTCCCGATTGCAGGTGATGGAACCTGTTTGTGAAGCACATTTTAAAGAGAGATTCTGTATTTTAATGGTCAGTTAGTAGCTGGCTACCAACTGTCTGTGCTCTCCGCCTGGGGACAGGAATGCCAGGCTTATTAAATATTGAGAAGTTATTCATTACTGTGAGGATCTATGACAACAGGCTATCTGCATATTGAGAAAACAGCAAGTTTACATTCTTCAGAATAGCTGCTCCAGTTCTGGGGAAGGACTAATGTTTGTCTGGCTAAAGATGCATAAAAATGCAGGCTCTGTCTTGGAGATCTGCTTTGTTGCTTATTTTTTCTTTCTTGAAAGGGAAAATTTCAAAACCAAACTTGCTTATGGGAAGAGAATTAAAACAAACAAACCTTTTGAAAATCTAGTTATCTCATACTGGCTGTTTTGGAGAAAATATCAAATGTTTGAAGTATTAACTTACATGTTGGTATGTTATAAGAAAATATATTAGATTACTTCAGATTCCAAAGAACTGAGAAATTTAATAGAATGCAGATAGGCTGTAAGGTGTAAAATGATGGAATATGAGCTGTCTCCTTGAAGTCTTCTCAATAATTGGAAAACTAGAATCACCAAGGATTTAGTCAATGCCAGCTGAAAATTAGGAAGCCAGGAAATGCAACCCATCTCATCGTCAGAGAGAATTTACATACATGATTGTAGTTACTAATTACCAATTAATGTCAAGATCTCATGAAGACTATTACATAGGGTTATACTAGTGATCTGTCCAGGCCCGTTATCCAATTTTTGACCATGATGCTAATTATGATTACACCTGAAAATGTCTGGGATGTGTCTCAGGTGTGCACAACTTTCCTTCATGAGCAAGTATGGTTACATCACTAATGAGTTTCCATGTTGCTGAGTCTGCTTACATTTGTAAGCAATAATTCCATGGTTACATATGAGAGGACCAGTGCCATCTTTCTGTTGACTCTCATCAACCTGCACTGTGACCATTAACATCTACTTCATGGTAGAGCGTGGTTTTTTTGGGGTGTGTATGTATATTTATAAATGAGAGCGATGAGACTGTTGATCACAAGGATAACATATTTGAGAGTCTTTCTCTTTTAGACACGTTGAATCAGACCATTTTCTGAGAGTTTAACAGTGGAAATATCTCTTCCCCAACATCATTCTTAGAGGTTAGAAATGTTCTCTCATTCTCCCTAATTTCTGCTTGTTAGAACAGTCATCAAGAACAAAACTCTTCTTGAAATTTGCATTTCATGCTTCTCAGTGGATGCCCAGTGTGTTTTACATGCTTTCCCACCTAAGACATTTGCCTCATGCCCTAGCGGATAACTTTTAGTTTATTACCTTATTTTGCTGCTTTTGTATAACATAGTGACTAAGAGCTTAGGCTCTGAAGTTTGACCATCCCAGTGTAGGTTTTTTGCCCCACAGCTTATTATAATGGTGCTGCAACACTGGGCAGCTAAGTCAGTTTTCTGTGTCTCTGTTTCTCAGTTGTGCAATAGGGATAATAACAGTATGTCTTATGAGGGTGTCATGAAGATGAAATATATGACCAATGTCACATGCTTAGCATTATGTTTAACACATAGTAAGTAAATGCACAATATATGTTAGTCATTATGAGTTCAACATCATCCAATGTATTTGAGCACCAACTCTATACTGAGAATGAATAGATAGTAAAACATTGACATTATCTTGGAATACTGCTGAGAGTCCAGTGACAGAAACAGACAAGGAAGCAACTGCAATGCAGTGTGATGAAGTACTTCTGAAGGGCACATTCCTTGATTCTTGTTTGATTGTTAATACAATTCTGTGAGATATCAACACCATTTTCAAATGAGGAACCTGGGCCCCAGGGAATGGAAATGAAGAGCATATAGGACAGAGACAAATCTTTTTCTTAAGTCTCTTACCTCTGAATCTCACCTCTTGCTTTGTACACCAGGCTGTCCTGCCTCATGACCATATATTCCTGTATTCTTGCTGGTAATTTTGCACAAACACTCTCACCTCGATTTGGCTCTTTAACTGCATCATAGTCTAGGTTGATTTCATTAGGGACCATGATGCTGTGGAAAGAGCATGGGGCAGAGGGTCAAGGTCACTGTAGGTGTATTCCAGATCTGCTATTATGTTGCATGAGTACTTCCCTTGTGTTCTCACCTTTCTGGACCTCAGTTCCTCCAGCTGTTTAATAAAGGCTTTGATGAACACAGTGGTTTTCAGAAAACGGGTTCTGTGGCAGTGCCTCAGCCCCCTCCATCAGAAGGGTCTGCTTTTATCTGTGTCAATATATTGGTTGTATATACAAAGATTGTATTTGGGGGAAAAAGGGGGATTCTGTTGCCACAAACGATTTGAAATGCTCTGGGCAAATGATGTCTAAGATCTTAGTCTAAAATCCCATGGTTTTAGTTGCTAAAAACAATGAGAAACCTCAGAAAGAAGAAACTGTGTTTAATATATTCTCACCTTCCCTACCTCCTAAGAAATGCTAAAAAAAACAAACAACAAATGACTTTTCATAACTAACTGGGTAGTAATTGGATTTCTGAAGATTTGGTCTCTTCTACATAAAAAATTAAGAGCTGTTTGAATCAATGTGGTGTGGAGTGGAGTGATTATAGAATTCATGAATGTGGGTGCAAATTCTGGTTCTGGTGTGTGCTGTGCGTGGCTTCCCCAAATCGTTTTACTGCCCTCAGCTTTGGTGTCCCTCTGTCAGCCTGTCTACCAGGATTGTGAAGTAGAAATAACTGAACTGAAACTGCTTCTTAACTCTGGCAGCTGCTAAAATGTTAAATCTCCTTTTATGAATGTTTTTAACATAATGATAAAATTCTGATGATTACTTGTAAGATTTCAAATCTTCGACTTCTCGGTTTCAGACATTTTTCTCCAACACGCTGCTGTGGTAGGGATGTCTTGGAGTTTATTCTAATGATAGTCTTTAGTTAACAAAGAGAAGAGGGATGTATGTGTGTGTGTGTGTGTGTGTGCGTGTACATATGCAGTCGTTGTTATTGTTACTGCTATCCAGGCTGACAAATGGGCTTAGGTCCAGATTTCCCCCTGCATTATTAATGAAAAATTTCATATCACCTGAGGCTAGCCTAGTTCCTTTTGCGAGTCTTTGGCAACTAACAATCTCGCTGCCATCTGAAAAGAAGTCTGCCAAGCAAAGAATCTCCTCCCTCCTCTTTCCCTTAAGAAACGCTTTAGCATGGCTAGCACACGACTGCTACAAATTAGGTTTGAATAAAACACTATGATAAATAAGTCAGTGTCTCCCTGCACAGATTGCCACTTGTTTAGGGATTAAATTATTGATTTCTGAATGTTGCTGAGATTTAGACATGGGTTAATTAAACATTTACATATATGTGCCGAACAATATATTGCATGGTACAATAATGTGCACTTTAATCAGAAACCGTGGGTGTTTGTGTTTGCTTTTTCCATGTTAATTGGCACCATGCTGGCTCAAGCTTAGGTATTTGGCTAGATGGAAGAAAATAGACATGGTGTTTTAAATATTTTAATTAGGACCAGCAGTTCTCAGCTCCCTCATTTCTCATTGGATTGTTTTTCATGCATGAATAAATTAGCTAGCATGGAAGTACTCTGTAGAAAGTGGTTGCCCTCTGGCCATAAAAAGAGTCCTGTTCATTAATACTTTAATGAAATTAGCTGTGAGCAAAATATTATTCCTTTTAACTGTGTTCTAATTTCTTAATTTTAATTAGGCACATAATTGTAGGGTGCTGAAATTATCTTCGTGTTCAGCAACTAAAGTTCCATCATCAGGAGCCCGTGGCTGAAACACCACACACTCTTACCACGTTCCAGCAGGAAATGTTCTGTCCAACTTTTTTTCTCATTTGCTTCACCAAAGATCCCCTTCACCCCTCCATTTGCGACCATGATGCGATTTTTCAAAGCTCCTGCTCCTGACTCAGGCCATTGTAACGAAGCTACTGGACTTTGGATCCGTTTAGGAGCGAAGCAATGAGGTTTACGAAGAATCCGGTCTGCTGGGTTTCAATTTTCCTTTCAGTTTTTGTGTCCTCAGGCACCCATCTATGTATCTGCACATGTGGTTTTATTTTAGAATTCTCTGTAAGTGCCTCTGTCTACAATTCATAATATTATTGATTGGTTCAGATGGGATCTGTGAACTCTGTGAGGGCAGGGGATTCTGTTCTCCGATCTCGTTTGTGGTACATGGGTTCTACTTTATGCACACGTAGTTGTTGAGTGTGTGATATTTAATGGAACTCTCGATTCCATAATGTTGCAAATTCCTGTTATAAGTTGTGGCATTTTAAGAGTCCACAGATAAATATCAAAACAGAATTTCTGACTTTGATAGGGGAGTAATCTGAATTTGCTGAGTTTTGATTTTAGAAGAAATAGTGTGGAATCTGAATTAAAATGTGAGTGAGAAACTGAAAGCCTATGTGTATTACTTCATATTATTCCTCAAAATTCAAACTGAGACCTTTCATGACATGTATTAGATATGTATCATTCAATAACTACTGGAAAACTGAAAATGCATTCAATAATTGTTTGTAGCGTTCTTGACTGACCGTTTCCCGACTCTTAGCATTACATCATATACCTGGACTAATAGTTTCTGAGTGAATTAAAAAAGGCAGCTGTCTTACTATTTAAATATTTTATGGGTACTAATTAAGTATACGTAAACATTGTGTAGTTTATCAAATACACTTTCCATTTATATCAGAAGTTACGTATTTGATCAGATATATAAAATGGTAATATCTCTCTCAGTCTTATTGGGATTATTAAATGAGATAAATATAGAGATAAGACACATAGAAATATACCTGACATATATTGAGCATTCAATAAATGTCAGATAATATTGACATTAGTAATACTTGCGTATATATAGATTGCCATTTTGCAAACTACCTGACATTATACAGTATTTTATAACGTACAAATCTCTCTTACTATGATTTCACTTAATTTAACTGCATCTATTTCATAAAAATAGAGGTCAGAGATCCAATTTTATCGAATGAGGCAAATCTCATCCCAGCTAGTCAATTAACAAAATAATTCCATGAATGAGACCATATCTCAGATTTAGCTTGGTGTTTATCCACAGCAGATTTCAGGGATTGCAATTACGGAGTATGTAAAATGCACTGAACACAGTGGGGGGTGCCAGTGCCTATCACTCAGGCCCCTCTTTCCAGTCCTAAGGTAAACAGGATCCCAAAGTTGCTACATGTTCTTCCCACGTGTATTTTCACCTTTTACTGTTTATAAGTTATAAGGAAATAATACATTGTGATTGGGGCAGATTTCAGTTTTACACAGAGAAACTTACGAAATTTTGGCAGTATTTTAAGGTAAAAAATATGAGAATAAGAAAATGATAAATTATAAACTTTAAAACTCACAAATATCACAAAATTTAGAAAATAGTAGTGTTTGTGTTAATTAACTATTTGACATACCCCTGTTATATTTTTTTCTCCAGGTTTTTGACTGGATACTTTATTTTATATGAAATGATTTAATATTTTCTGTGTAGTTTTCTTAATTATTTTTTTCTAAATAGACACTGTTTCCTGAATGTTTAAAAAAACATTACCTAAGTAACAACAATATACATACAAAGATAATTTTTCCCTTTAGCATTGTTGATCAAACATTCGTATTCTTTTATTTGATTTTATTTTTGAAATGTGGTCTTACTATGTTGCCCAAGCTGATCTCAAACTCCTGAGCTCAAGCATTCCTCCTGCCTCAGCCTCCTGAGTAGCTGGGATTACAGGTGTACAACACAGCATCAGGCTTTTTTGTTGTTGTTCTTAACAGTCGAAATTTGTAAAGGATGAGTCTGTACACAGAAATATTTATTTGTTTTGTAGTGCTGCTATGAGTTTTTGCCCTACAAACATAGGAATAATGAGAAATTTTATTTTGGAAAGTTCTCCCCAAAACAAAATAAACCAGTGTGTTTATAATGGTATATGCTATATTATGAGTCCATTTCTAATGAGAGAGCTTTGTTTTCAATTGGCATCAATGAAAACTGAATCTCCCATTTGAAATTTTACATGTCTGATGACTGAGTTTTTCAAAGACCAGCTTCTTCTGATTCCATCCATTTCAAATATGGCCTCTTTTGGACTGTCTCCACACTTCTGGTTCCTGGTGCTGTGGAACACATTTATGTCTTGATCATGCCTTGGTGGATGCACCTTTGATGGGTAGCAGGAATATTTCTGGGGGCAATTCTTACATTAGATGGGTTATAAAGCACATGGATGTGTCCCACAAGACCTAAACTAAACGTGTCCATAACTTCTCCTGAATCAGATCCAAAAAATGCCCCTGGTCACTCCAATGCTACATGATATGAAGGGACAGGAAATTGTTGGTGAAGTTGGTGTGAGAAGAGACAACTCTCTTAACCAAGTGTGGCTAAAACATTTTACTTACAAAAATTACAAAACATATGACCATGTGAACGTGTTGACAGAGCCCCTCCCAGGGGCTTGAAAGGGGGCCCGAAGCTTATGTTTGATTAGATTAGAGGAATTCTGGCTCCAATAGGATGTTGACAAATTCTAGATCAGTTTTACGATACTGTGCTTTTCTTTCTGCAACTTTATTTCCCAACATTGAGGTTTTCAGATTCGTCTTTATTGATACAGGTTAAGTCTAGTTTATTCGTTTTACTATTATGCACTATTTCATTTAATGAAGATACCACATTTCATTTCCATTTTCCTCTTGATGGCCTTTAGGTCATTTCCAGTGTTTTACCATTACAAAAAATTTACTGGCTAAATATCTTAGTACATGTCCCCCTTATGCACATATGTTAAGAGACCTCTAGAGAGGTCGCATATTACAAGAATTAAGCAAATGAATTCGGGCGTCAGTTGGCTGGGTTTCCGTCTTAGCTGTGCCATTAATTAGTTATGTGACCTTAAACAAATCACTTAACCTCTCTGTGCTGTGAGTACCTTGCTCATGGAATTGTGAGGATTAAATGAGTTAATATATAAAACATTTAGAACTGGGCTTGGAAAATAATAAACCTATGTGAGGATTTGTTTTCTTTTCTTTTTTTTTTTTTTTTTTT
>NW_016804119.1:993015-1049300 GCF_001698545.2 Rhinopithecus bieti | reverse complement strand
AAAAAAAAAAAAAAAAAAAAAAAAAAGTTTTAAGTTTAATGTATTAGAATTTATTAATCTCTTCCAATATACTTAGTTCTTTTGTGTCTTTGAAAATTCTTTTTATACCATTAGGTCCTAAAATATTCTGTCTTTGTGTTTTTTCTAAATGTTTTCAAATTTCATTTTTCCATATTTAGACTTTAATGTACTTAAAATCAATTTTATGTACACTATGAAATTATGATATAAATAAATACTATTTTTTCCATGTAGACAGTTGGTTGTCCTCATACCATTTGATGACTTCCTTTCCCTCATTGCATGGTTATGCCTCCAAGCTCCTATCTACAGGGGTGGGAAGATGGGGGGTGTGCTCAATTTCTGGCTATCTATTCTGTTTCACTGATCTCTTTATTCCTGAGCTATAGCATGCTTTTTAATTCCTATGGATTTATAAGTCTTTAAAGTCTGAACTTATATTAAGTCTTTAAAGTCTTAATTTACAATAAAAGTCTTTTAAGCTGGTAATCTGAGTTCCCCTTGTCCTTATTCTTTAAAACTGTTTCAGCTATTTCATACTCTTTTACTTCCATATGGATTTTAGAGATGGCTTGTCAAATTACACACCCACCCACATCCCTATTGGGAGCTTTGACATTTTATTTAGAGATAAATTTGAGTGATAAGTGACATATTTATTATACTGACTTTTCCCTCCATAATTATTATACAGCTTTTTACTCATTTAGATTTTATTTTCTGTCTTAATAATTTTATACTTTTATCCACAACATTCTTATACATAGTTTTTTTTTTGTATTTTCCATCTTTGTTAATCTGTACTTTAGGTTGGGTATATATTTTTAAAGACAAGTTTCCAGTTTTCTAATCTTCTCTTTAGCTATGTCTAATCTGCTCTTAATTCATTGAATTTTAGTTTTGGTTATTATATTTTGGATTTGCAATTTCTATTTGATGTTTTATTTAAAAAGGCTTTCTAGCTCTCTTCTGAAATGCCCTATCATACCATCTAATTTCTTAAAGGAACATGTTCTGTGTGTGTGTGTGTGTGTGTGTGTGTGTGTGTAGAAAAGGAGTGTGTGAACTATACAGGTATTTCTGAAAGTAGTCATTACAGATACATTCAACTTTTATTACTCTTCATTACATAGCAACAGGTATTTTAGGCTAATCAGAAAGAAGATGAAGTTTAAAAAGGAGAACCCATTGGAATTATGTATTAAAATCTAAGTAAACATTCAAAACGTTGATCAAAGTATATCGTCTTTTTTAAAGTTAGGATATTTTACTCAATTAGGGTTTATGAGGTACCTACTAAACTGGACAATTAATAAGGATGGGTTTGTGTCTCTTTTTTGAAGTCACCAGTTCCTAGAATAGTGTCTGCATATGTTTCTTGTTCAATAAAAGTTTTAAAATGGAACTGAATTAATATTCCAATAAAGTTACCTTTTTGAAACATATCTTGACTAATTAGGGATAGACAACTAAAAGAGGATTTTGTGGTAAGTCTAGAATGTAAAGATTTCTACATATAAACAAATGTGCTGCTGAATTATTTAATTTAAAAAACTATTCATCTCAATAGAAAACATTCAAAGTGTTGAGCCTATTTATTTGATAAATAAAGGCAGGGTGGAAGGGAGGACGAGAGGAAGAGAAGGATGAAGAATTCAAGGGGGAAAGCCCTGGAAGTGAACACTTTGTCCCTCCTGGTCAACATAGTTCAGACTTGTTTAAATGCTTAAATATTCTCTTCTGGGTTGGGGTATGAGATAGCTGCCACAAATTTCTGTGGGTTTCAGTCCAAGACGGCCACATAGACGTGACCCAAATGAAACCACATAGACTATGCTATTCGGTATTTGCATTTTAGGACATTTGATAATCATTTGAGGATAATCTCAACTGATTATCAGAGGAGAGAGCTGGGCAAGGTTGAACATCTGATTAAAGTGCAAATTGCTCATGGTTTTCTACTGCATGAGTTCCAAGTGGCGCCTATTCTAGGTGTTATTGCTACAGCCTGCCTAAGGCAGCTATTACAGATGACCGTAGTTCTTGATTACACCTCCCTTTTGGGAACTGGATTCAGGTTGGTTTGCAATTAAAACTAAACAAAACTGGTCTTGATATAACTTGGGAGCAATTTTCTGCCTTTTCGTAGATTGCGCCTAGAAACAAGAAAGCTAAGAGATTTGTTATTTCCACTGGCAATCTAGTTTTGCTATATAAACAATTTAAAATATAATGTGCTGTATGGGCTGGGAACATGTGACATGACCATAGGGAGTGTTTACTATTTACCTGTGGTCAGTCTTCCATCAACCTGAATACTCTTAGGACTCAAGATGGAAAGACTGGAATCACATAACCTTTAAGTCATCATTCATCACTTGGCCAAGCAATTGTTTCTGATTGAGCAAGCAGGAGTATTATTTATTGATAGAAGTAGTTGGGAATAAACAATTTTGATATTGTCAAAAAACTGGCCTAAGATTTAAATCATCTAGTACTCAAAACGTAGAGAAAATTTTGGTCTATCCATCGCTCTATTTATTTTCTTCTCGTTATCTTTCTATCAATTTCTCTCAATCCAAAATGAACCTAAGAGACTTATACATATGCATACACACAAACACATACACACATTCATTTCTATGGAAAAACTGAAAGATGATAGATAGGTGTATAGATAAGCATAGGAATAAGATTGGAAGGCTATACACCAAGATGTTAACTAATACTATCTCCCCAGGGTGGGATTCTATTCTTACTTTCTTCTTGTCTCTGCAATGAATGTGTATCATATTTTAAATAAGAGAATAAGTTACTATATAATGAATAATTTTTAAAAATAATTTCTTACAGAATCTTAGTCAATGAGAAATAGCAATGTGTTCAAAATTACATATACCCACTTAATACAATGAAAAAAAATTAAAAGAGAAAATAAGAATAGGAAAGGTAAACTGAGAGGAAGTCTGAGTTTAGCCATAAAGAGGCCGTCTCAGAAGTGTGGTAACCTGGTGAAGGTGGGGCCTCAAATGTGTCATTGATGGTGGGGCACAGTGGCTCACGCCTGTAATCCCAGCACTTTGGGTGGCTGAGGTTGGCAGATCACCTGAGGCCAGGAGTTCGAGACCAGCCTGGACAATATGGTGAAACCCCATCTCTACTAAATGTACAAAAAAAGTAGCCACGCATGGTGGCACCTGCCTATAATTCCAGCTACTTAGGAAGCTGGGGCATGAGAATTGCTTGGAGTGAGCCAAGATTGCGCCAGTGCCCTCCAGCCTCAAGTGATCCACATACACGTCCCCACGTACACTATGGCTTCCCCCCAACTCCTCCTCCATATGGTAGCCAATGATCTTAAAATTTACACAGCAAATTGTGTTGCCACTGGGCTTCCTACTGCTGTCCTTACCTCCTTTACTACATGTCAACATGACAGTCAGAGTGATCTGAAGACTCAGTTGGATTATGAATGTCACTACTGACATGCTTTCAATGACTTCAAGTTTCTCTTTAGACAAAGACCCCAATCTTTACAGTGGCCTAAAAGGACCTTGGTGACTGGGCCCTGGTCTACCTCTCAGCTGAGTTTCTGCCTTCTTCCCTTTGTGCAGCAGGTGTGCTGCCCTGTGTGCCATCCTACTTCAGGTCCTTTGTGCTTGTCACTCCCTGTGCCAGGAGGATTCCCTCCTTCCTCCCCTTTAGTCCTATTTGTCTCTCTTTTATTAATAATTCAGCTCAAGGGTGAGAAGGAGAGGATCAGGAAAAATAATGAATGGGTACTAGGCTTAATGCCTGGGTAATAAAATAATCTGCACAACAAACCCCCATGACACATGTATCCTGAAGTTAAAATACTAAAAGTTTGAAAAAAAATTTTAAATCTTGCCCATCTTTGAAAGCCTTCCTAAATAAATATGCAAAATCAGCTTGGAGAGAAAAATAATAATTCAGCTTCAAAGTCCAGACAAAGCGTGCTCTCTCTTTTATAATTATGTACAGGAGCCTGTACTTTTCCTTCCATGAACTCACCACAATGTGTAGTGGATGTTCATTTGTGTAATTGTTTCATGAATGGTGCTTCCCATCCCAAGACAAGCTTCATGAAGGTGGGAAATCTTTTGCTCACCATCATATCCCTTGTGGCCATAATTCCTAAGCACATAATAGGAGCTCAATAAATGCTTGTTGAGTAAATAAATGAATGTCTTAAAGATTTCATTGGAAGATGCTTCATTTACGCCTCTCTCCCTTCTACCTTGAATCACTAGTTTGAAAGCAAGTTCAAGAAGGAAATTAGAAGCCTGCTCACCTCTGGGTCTGGAGGTCTGGAGCACCTCTCTGAACAAAGAATGGGGATTGTGGGTTGCTGAGCAACAAAATAAAGCCCTAGAAGAACACAGCTAGCAACATCCCCAAGTCAAATTTTTGGATTTTGGATTCAACACTGTGTTTTCTGTTTATAGCTTTAGCTGCTTTTGGAATGGGGACAATTTGCCTCTGCTGTGTCCTCTTCTTGGCACAATTATTTCAACCTTGAGAGGATTGATAGTCATTGCTAGTCGTTTTGAAGGGAGAGAGGCATGAGTTCTAAAATTACTTCAAAGTTATACCCGGGATTCTTAAAGGAAAAGAAACATGAAGTCATTGGATGAAATCATGTAATGGTGAATGAAGAAGGTTGAAAAGTGTATGTAAAAACATTTATCAGTTAAAACCAGTGCTCTTCTGAGCATTTAATTTTCAGCATGGGACTTTAATTTCATGATGATCCACCTTTTTTGGCTGCCTCCTCCCCTTCCTTCTCCTCTTCCTCCTTCTCCTCCTTGTTACTATGACTGGAAAAATGTTTATATACAGGATCAAAACACAAATTTGAACTTCCAAATTTGTCTCTGAATATTAAGTGACAAGACAGTGTGCAGTATTTTAAGAACTACCTGGGGAACATGACTATTCTGTTGCAGTTAATAATACTTGCAATTCTGTTCAAAACCACTTTTAAAAATCTGATAGCTGCTTCATGGGGTTGCATTGTCTTCCAGCTTATAGTTTAGAATTCTTGATTGAGTCCATGCTTGCAAAATAGCTATTTGGCTTACTTAATTTAACCATTTGTGCTTACCAAAATCATCTTGAATCCGTGGAGGTGTTCTCATGATGTCTTTAAAGACATTCTTCTAAAATTTGAAATAAACCTTTCATTGCATGCATACCATATAATGACATTTTATGTTGCAATACCTAGTAGAAATAGACTAGACTGCATATAATCATCATTGGGCATACTTTTTGTTACTAGCCCTTAGTTCCTTTTTCCAAATGGGTAAAGACATGCAAACGTGTGTGGAGAGGGAAAGGAGGTGGGGGAGAGATTGGAGAGGAGATTAAGTTAGAGAATAGGGAAGGCTTGGGGCAATTGTGCAAGTTTGGGAAAGGAAGCTTTAAGTATTGAGGTCTGGAACAGGGTATCTTCAACCATTTAGTCAAGCAATAACGATTGATTCTATAAGAGGCACTATGCTCGTAAATTTAGAAGTGAAAAAACATCATGATGCTTAGCCTTTTGAAGTTTGTAGTCTAACGAGAAACGGACATTAAACAAATACAAATAAATATGCATTTGAAAATTATAATTTAAAAAACAACAGATATAATAAGATTACATAAGGGAGACCTGATTTAGATATAGGAGAAGCCAGGGAAATTTTTCGTTATTAAAGGCACTTGTCAGCTGAGATGTGAAAAATGGCTTAGAATTGGCCAACTACAGAGAAGGTAAAAGAGTGTTCCAGGCAAAGAAAACATACAAAGACTCTGAGATGGGAAAGAGCTTGGCACCTTTAAGAAATGGAAAGGAGGTCAGTGTGGCAAATGCAGACAGGAAAAGGAGAGGGAGCAGGACCTCTTCAGATAGCCTATGATGGGTAAGGGGCTTCGAGTGTCTCAACGCCATGGAAAGGCACCCAAGAGTTGAAAGCTGGGAGTGGCATGATCAGATTTGGTTTTCAAGAGCACTCTGGTTAAAGTATGGGGTGCAGAGAAGGAGAACAAGAGAGGTGATGGGAGCATGCTAAAAGTAACAACACGATGTGAAATACTGAAAGGCCCAAACTTTCCACATCTTCCTATTGCTGATGCTTAAAACTTACTTCCTTTGGGTTGAGATATTAAAGATTCCCTAATGTGTTATGCAAGGGAGGGGGTCAACCATTATTACGCATTACAATATGAAGAAATAGGTCCTCTTTCAACCTGCTAATAGCAGGGCATATGGAACAACCACTGTAGAAAAACTGTTGTGACCTTATCTCTACTAGCTCTGTTAGTAATGTCTGATTTCCTTAAACACAAGAATTTGAGGCAAATATTGTAAAAATAATACTTATTAATGTGTGTTGTAGAGAACTATTATATGACTTTATATCAATGATAAGGTTGAAAATAAGTAAGGAAATATTTTGTAATCAAAAAATGAAATCCTGGCTAGGCACGATGGCGCACGCCTGTAATCGCAGCACTTTGGGAGGCCGAGGTGGGAGGATTGCTTGAACTCGGGAGTTTGAGACCAGCCTCGGCAACGTGGGGAAAACCCATCTTTACAAAAAACACAAAAATTAGCCGGGCATGGAGGTGCACACCTGTAGTACCAGCTACTCCAGGGGGCTGAGGTGGGAGGATCGCTTGTGCCCGGGAGATCGAGACTGCAGTGAGCCGTAATCATGCCACTGCGTTTCAGCCTGGATGACAGAGTGAGACCCTGCCTCAAAATAAAATAAAAAATAAAACAGAGTGAAAGAGAAGCAGAAAAGGAAGAGACTTTTTTGTGGACGGTTTCACCTAGAGTTCCTCCTTTCAAAAGCTAACTTCTGGTTTTGCCAAAGATTGGCCTCTTTGTTGAGAATATGACTTCACTTTAGGAAAGTTTAGGCATTTCTAGAATTTGTTTCCCATCTCCTTGCTTGAATGGAGATGAACCTGTGATGGAAAGAAAATGAGGAAAACCAAAAAAGATGCAATCCCAGCATCGAGGCTACTGCTGAGCACAACTCCAGGGGCCAGTGTGAACTATGCAATATGACTGTCTTGACCACAGCTGATTTACAGGTTTTCTTTTTTGCAGGGGAAATGGGCATTGAACTAGGTTGGGATGCTTGAGGGGCCTCAACTGTATCTGTAATGTCTTACTTCCTTAAGAAAAAGATCTGAAACAAATGTTAAGCTATCTGAAGCAAAATGTTAAGCTATGACAAAATAAATGCTAAGTTACATGTGTGATTGTTAAATGATTTTCTATCTAGATATTTCATAATAAAACCTTTGAGATTTCTTAGAAACTTAATAAGAAATGCTCATTTTATATGATTGCAGCTATAAGGGAGGTATAGGTATGAGTTTGCCTACAAATGCCATATTTCTTATGTATACCGTCTTCAGCCTAAACAAAATGTAATGTTATTATTGGTAGAAAGTAATGCAGTTGAGCTAGAAGGTGCACATTTATCTAGTTGTTTGTAAGAGATCAGCAAGTTATCTGCTATGTTTCCCCTTCCCTAGATTGGAGAAAGGGCATCTGAGTCCCTTTGCCTTTCAATGTTACTCTCTCTTAGTTGTTTTACATTTCAGAAATTATTGTCATGTATTTTTTGAGCACAGAACAGGTTGCACATATGATTAAATAAAATGCCCTTAAAAAATAAGTACTGTTTCAGGTTAGCATATTTGCACAATCCTACACCAAAGAGACTTTAATCCTTGATAGGACACTTTACATTTACTCCATTTGCTCTTGAAGATCAGCAGATGATATCAGAGGTTTGTTCAAATTGCCCACACTTGATGTTTGTCTCAGCCTTCAGTGACACTAAAAAGAGAAATGCCAAGCATGGAGTCTTCCAGAAGAGCCTCCAAAGAGCTTCTCACTTCTGCAGCTGCCAGCCACCTCGGTCTTCTCATTTTGGGTTCCCAGTAAAGGTTCAAGTGTTAGCTTTATAAATAATGATACTGAGCTGCCTGAAGCTAGCGTCCCTTGTGCTTGGGGAGATTTTGGCATTAAAGCAAACATCATCAATTTTTTAAGAAATGGAAATGAGTTACAGATGTGGACTACTGAAAGGGCTCATGTGTGTTGGGCTTCAGTCTGTCTGAAACAGGACATTTTAAAAGAAAATCAATTAAAAAATTCAGTTCTCCTGGGAAGAGGGAGGCTTGACTCTTTGGAAACCTGCTCCCCTTTCCAAACCTTCACTCCTTGTACCCTATTGATATGAAAACAGATTCAACTTCATCAGTGACAAGACAGGTGGTGGCTTGTTAAAGGGAATACCAAGTTCTCAGATAAGAATTTCATTTATCTGTTTCAACTGAACCCACATATGCTTCTTTTTTACTATGAGAAACTTTGGATTTTTTTTCATTTGATTCATGGCAAACTGAGCACTTACAATAAAGTATCTCCCCTTTTACTTTCCTCAGCAATATTTAAATCAGAGTGCCGAAAGAAATAAATAACCATAATTTTTCTTAAATTTCCATTTGACAGTTGACAAAGTCTCTATTTTACAATTTTACTTTTTTTTTTTAAAGGAAGATTGTAAATGCCTGTACTATATATGGTATACATCATTGCAAAGAGCAACATTGGTGTTTCTTTTGTGTTTAGAATCATGAATTATAAGTGACTTAAGAACTTATCGCCAACTGGCACGTTGAGTCAGTCTTTGAATATCATTTCAAACACGTCAGTATATTAAGCTAAAGTGTTTTCTATCTATTGGCATTTATTCTAACAGGAATCAAGTGGCTTATTTAAAAAGAAAGACCTAAATGTGTGTAACAAGTCCTCAGAAACAGGCAAGACTGTGTTTTGATGCCATTAATTACTTTTGATTATCAAACCACTGTATCCATACTAATTGCTAAATCCCGGGGGATCTCACTAAGATGAGATATAGCCAAGAATAGACAATAAAAGCCCTAGTCAGCAGAGGTGGTGATTTTAACATCTTAAAGACCATATTTAAAGGTATAATAGGATGTTAACTTCATATCATAGCCATGATGTTAAGTTAGCAGAGGCAGACACCCTTCATTAATAAGTAACTGATTTGGGAGTGGGGGCAGTCTTGTCCTGATGAGGGAAGTTAACTTGTTTGTTTTCCCTTGAGGTCTCTTCTAACTCCAGAACATCACAGATTTCACTTCTAGATTGCTGTAGGCAAAATAAGCTGAAAATTGAGCAATTAAGATTTAAAAATGTATTTTCTTTCTATTCACGACATAATAGAAATTGTCTTTAGCCTACCCCCACCCCTCCGGCATGTATTGGCTCCTCTAGATGGTTGTGCTGGTGGAGACAACTGTTTCCATCACTCTTGAGCTTTGAAGGTGCTGGGTTCTTCCTTCTGAGACAACAATCGTTTGGCCTTTCATCCTACTTTTCTCCTTAAAAAAATTAAAAAAAAAATTTTTTTTTTTTTTTTAAGACAGGATCTTGCTCTGTCATCAGGCTGGAGTACAGAGGTGCAATCATGGTTCACTGTAATATTGAACTCCTAGGCTCAAGCAGTTCTCTGGCCTCAGGCTCTTTCTTAAGTAGCTGGGACTACAGGCACACACCACCACACCTAGGTAATTTTTTTTTTTTTTTTTTTTTTTTTTTTTTTTTTTTGAGACGGAGTCTTGCTCTGTCACCCAGGATGGAGTGCAATGGAGCTATCTCAGCTCACTGCAAGCTCCACCTCCCGGGTTCACACCATTCTCCTGCCTCAGCCTCGTGAATAGCTGGGACCACAGGTGCCCACCACCACGCTCAGCTAATTTTTTTGTATTTTTAGTAGAGACAGGGTTTCACGGTGTTAGCGAAGATGGTCTCAATCTCCTGACCTCGTGATCCGCCTGCCTTGGCCTCCCAAAGTGCTAGGATTACAGGTGTGAGCCACTGTGCCCGGCGCCACACATAGCTAATTTTTAAACAATTATTTTTTGTTGAGGTGGGGTCTTGCTATCTTGCCCAGGCCGTTCCACTGATTTTAAATCTAGGTTTTGGTTATGTTGCACATGAAGAATATCTTTGCAGTATTTATTTTCATGGTAATACTAGTTCATGTTTTCTTTGCTTTTGGTTCTCACTCTTCTTGCTAAATTTTGTTTTGTTCTGGTTTTTGGTTTTAAACATCATCTTGAGTTAAAAGCCATTGGAAAAACTCCCCCCAGGGTGCTTCTCTTTTTCCTAATCAGTGTGTGGAAAGGACTCTTCTTTGTTCTTTTCAATAAAATAGTTTTCTAACAAATTAGTGAAACCTCTTCTGCTACTTCCCTTGATGAGAAAATATCTATAGATTACGGAAGAGTAGAGCTCCTAGTGAACCCTTCCTTCCCTGGAATAAGTCCTGGGAAGCACAAATGTTTTGATGCTCAAAGACGTAAAACAGGCATAAAGAGGAACCTGTGATGCTTGAGGACCATCCAAATCTCAATGTACACCGTTACATAGGTGCCAACGTAGGCAAGGGTCTGTTAAGCTCATGTTTTCTGTGAAAGGAGACAGTAGAAAGTGAGCTGACGATTGATTTCCACACTCCAGGCCACATTTCCCTGCAGGGCCTGAGAAACTCGGCTGGTTTATGGTCAATAGATGGTTAGAATAAATTCCTTGAAATCACCTGCAAAGGCACCAAACTGATATCCTGGTGATGCTTCCTTTAAGATGTAGCCATCATAAGAACCTTTCCGAAGCTGAGGCATTTTAGAAGGCATGTTAATGAAATTGGGTATGATTAAATGGAAGCAATTCTCTTGTTTGGTTTTATGAAACTGAATCTATCTCTTAAAATAGATCCATCTCCCATTTCTCAACATCTTATCAGAGGATGCCATTGCAGTGGGGACCAAGTGCTCCCTTTCCAATTTAATGGGAAATCAAAAGTGCAGAGCCACCTGCACAGACAAAAACCAACAACTCTGAAGGATGACCCTTCAGTGGAAATGCATTATGGAGCGGGCCATGTGTTTTCCTGGAACTCACATTTTAACCCCAACGTGGATCTCTGTATTAAAGTAAGATCTCAGTAAGAGTCCAGCTTGTGTTATACCCTACCCGGTGTCAGTGGTGGGCAAACAATAATTGTCAGAGCTCAGGTTTCTCTAAGACCTCATATTCTCAAAGTGGATATCATAGGTGTAAAGACCAGTGAAGTTGATAATGAAATAGCTAGTATTCCTTTAGGATTTTGATGTCAGAGAAGGGAACTTATCGTCTCTATTGCCAGGAAGCTGTCAAACCTGACTTAATTATGATTAATAACATACACATACCTGAGAAGATTTTTTTTCTCTCTCTCATGCTGACTTTCTTAAAAATGTCTGTTTGCTAAATATCTCAGGGGCCAATGCAGCTGTACCTTTAGGAACAGACTAGAATGGGTTCCCTCTGTGTCATGATGTTTATAATACATTTATTCTTGGCTAAATAAATCATGTTCAAAAATCTCTCCATGTATATTGCCTTTCTTTGCAGTTGCTAGTTTTACGGTGAAAAAAGGTGTTTTGCGTGGACAATTTTAATCTTTTCATAAATGAGCTGTCTGTTTTTTTTATTATTATACTTTAAGTTCTAGGGTACATGTGCACAATGTGCGGGTTTGTTACCTATGTATACATGTGCCATGTTGGTGTGCTGCACCCATTAACTCATCATTTACTTAGGTATATCTCCTAATGCTATCCCTCCCCCCTCCCACCACCCCATGACAGGCCCAGGTGTGTGATGTTCCCCTTCCTGTGTCCAAGTGTTCTCATTGTTCAATTCCCACCTATGAGTGAGAACATGTAGTGTTTGGTTTTCTGTCCTTGCAATAGTTTGCTCAGAATGATGGTTTCCAGCTTCATCCATGTCCCTACAAAGGACATGAACAATGAGCTGTTTGATTTTAAAGCAAAGCAGTAAGTACTTCTTATTCATCCTCCAAGAGAATGATCTCCCTGTTTCTGAAGTGAGCAGTTTTATTGTCTTAAAAGAGGGAAAAATGGGGGGTAATTATGATATTGATGTAAGATTTGAGAAAGAAGCACATATTAATTGTGAATCGTGGCTAAACCAGTGTAATAGAGCTGTCTTGATAGTCATAATGTAGTAAACAACACTGGTCAAAGGTAATTATGAAAAACAGAAATAAGAATGGAGACGATTTATGGTAGAGTCCGATGTAATGATGCATATTTTACTCTGCTATTTAGACAAAGAGTGAGTTCAGAAGTTTATGCATTTGAAGAGAGGATATTTAAAAAGAGGTTGTATGTGAATTATGTACAGGTTTTGACTTTTTTTTAGTCTAGACTTATCTTTTGCTTATTCTTATCAACATTCCCAGAGTGTTTTATATTTGCAAAGTGCTTTACTCTGGTTTTACTAGTTATTCCCGATCATAATACACACCTGACCTCGTTCTATTGTTCAGGTAAAGTTAACAGGCCTCAGAATTCAGTGAGTTGATGGCTCCATCTCTGGCTTAATTAGACAGTTTAAGCTCTAATTGGTTGGTGGTAAGTCAATCAAAGAGTCGCACATTTACTCCCTGGGAATTGTGGGAATTGTGATCCAGCAGGCACCAGACACTTCAGGAGAAATCACTTACTCAGAGCAGAAACTCCCATTGTCCCAAAGGGCCCTGGAAGCCAGTGTCCATCAAGGGAGGGTCAAGTGTGCGAGTGGCTCAACCTTTTCTGTGTGTAGAATTTAAGGAAAAGCAGATCACCCTGTCCCCTGTGCTCTAGAAGGAAAACATGTTATAGTTAAACGTGTTGCTCACAAAGATGGAGACAGAGGTGACTGTGAACTAGAACAAAGGCTGCCTTGGAAAGGGAGGCAAGGGCAAGTTGGAATACCCAGGTGTGCCGATGAGACCGCTGTGGGATCAAGCATCCTGGGATGTGGGCATTGACCCGCAAATTCTGAATCTATGGGGTTGTGAGTTCCTTGAGGAAAGAACTGTGTCTCTTTCATTTTTGTATCCCTTATAGCAGCAGTCCCCAAACTTTTTGGCGCCAGGGACCAATTTTGTGGAAGACAATTTTCCATAGATGAGTGGCTGTTGGAAGGGGGGTGGGGCGGGGGGTGGGGATGGTTTCAGGATGATTCAAGTGCATTACATTTATTTTGCACTTTATTTCTATTATTATTATTATATATTGTGGTAATATATAATGAAATGATGATACACCTCACCATAATGTAGAATCAGTGGGAGCCCTGAGCTTATTTTCCTGCAACCAGAAGGTCCCACCTGGGGGTGATGGGAGATAGTGACAGATCACCAGGTATTAGATTCTCATAAGGAGTGCACAACCTAGATCCCTCGCATGTGCAGATCACAATAGGGTTTGTGCACCTGTGAGAATCTAATGCCTCCACTGTTCTGCCAGGAGGTGGAGCTCAGGCAGTGATGTCAGGGATGGAGAGCAGCTGTAAATACAGATGAAGCTTCGCTTGCTCCCCCGCCACTCACCTCCTGCTATGTAGTCCAGTTCATAACAGGTCATGGACCAGTATCAATCTGTAGCCTGGGGGATTAGGGACCCCTGCCTTATAGTGTCTATCCCTGGGCTTTGTATGCTGTATTTATTGAATAAATACGTGAAAACGTGTATTCCAGTAGTGAAAAAACCCCTGCTCAAAACCTATATTTTTTTAACGTTTAGTATTGGTCACATGAATGGTCATCTACTTTATTCTATCTTATTCTCTGGCCTTGATTATAAGGTTGTTCCCAAGTCAACCCATTCCTGCGGGAATATGCACAAGAATGTGGCGCATCACTCTATCCATGGATGGATTCTCAGGATGCCCACCTTGAAGGCAGCATGGATATTTAGTTGCATAAATTCTGGTATGTGTGAAATCAGCCAGCCATGGCACAATGCTGATAAATTTCGATGATCAAAAATGGCTACATGCAGTTTCCTTATGTATTCTCTCCACTTCTGTGAGTGTTTAAAAATGTTCCTATTAAAAACTTAAAACAATCAGTCACATATCTTCTATTTTCACCTTGAACAATTTGATTCATAGACTTGTAGGGCTGCCAAATACTGTGAAGACCCTTTAGTCCCTATCCTTGTATTCTGCTGAAGAGGAAACTGGAGATATGATAGTAAAGGGCTTCCAAAAGCTAATTGTAACAGAGCTGATGCACGAAGCCAACCATCATAAGGGACTTAACTTTTTATGACTCTGGCTATTTCAGAGATGGCACCTTTGGTGTTATCTCAAATGTGTGAGTAAACACATAACTGGGAAAACACTCTAGTCAACATTGCAGCCCTCTGCTGTACCACACAAAATGAGGCAGCAATCATGATAAGTAAGTCTACAAGTGAAAGTGAGCTTAAATATCCAGATAATTGAGGGATATGGTTTCTAATGTAGTCTTGAGTTTTCTTCTAGTTGATTTTAGGATATTAGATTTAGTTTCTAACGCCCAAAAGTCCCTACATGATCTGGATTTCGCCAGCCTCTCTAAGCTCTTCTGACCTTTTCCTCCTCATTCACTGCAGTCTAACTTTTCTGACCCTTGAATATGCCATGATTTTTCCCACCTCCAGGTCTTTGCACTTGCTATTTACTCTTCCAGGGACTGTCTTTCTTCCACGTCTTTACAGACCTAGGTCTTTCTCATTATTATTAATTTTTAAATAGACTTTATTATTAATTTTTTTAGAGATGGGGTCTTGCTATGTTGCCCAGGATGGTCTTGAACTCCTGGTCTTAAGCAGTTTGCTCCCTTCAGCTTCCCAAAGTGTTGAGATGACAGGCATGAGTCATTGCACGTGGCTTAGTTTATTTTGTAGAGAAGTTTTAGGTTCACAGCAAAATTGAAGGAAAGTACAGAGAGTTCCCATCTATCCTCTGCCCTCAGACGTGCAGAACCTCCCCACTATCAACATCCTGCACAAGAGTGGTACATTTGTTAAAATCGATTAACCTGCATTGATACATCATCATCACCTGAATTCCATAGTTTACGATTCACTCTTGGTTTTGTACGTTCTATGGGTTTGACAAATGTATGATGACGTGTATCCACCATAATAATATCACACAGAAAAATTTCACGACACTCAAGATCCTCTGTGCTCCGCCTAATAGTCCCTCCCTTTCCCCAGCCCCTGCCCATTAATTTTTTAATCTCTGTTCAGATATTACCTTCTCAGAAAAGCCTATCCTCAGCAGCATGACTAAAATAGCAACCTCTCCTCACCCTAGTCATTTTCTACCCCTTATCCTCTTTTATTTTCTCTCTAGCATTTACTAATACGCGAACATATCAGGTCAGTTTGGCTATATGAGTTTTTCCTACCTCTGTCCATTATAAGGTCCCTGAGTAGAATATATTGCTCACTGCTCTAGCCCCTGGTTTCTAGAATAGTGTCTGGCATATGTAAGTTCTCAGTAAATATTTGTGGAATGTATGAATCTACTGAGTTTCTTTAATGTGCCAGAGACTACACTGGTGATATGGACGTGAGTTAGGTACTACTCCTTCCCCAGGGGAACTTATTATTTAGAGGGGAGGTTATAATGTCATCTGGCAAGTGCCATGACTCAGAGTGTTGCTATGAGAATCCAGTGAGGGGCTGCCTAAGTCAGAGTGGCGGAGTCAAGGAAGCTTTCCCGGAGAAAGTCACACTGAGGTTAAGGCTTGAAGGGGAAGGAAGACTTAGCCTGGGGAGTGGATGCTGTCGGTGCCCTACCCACCCCGCTGTGCCATCCACCATAATGGTGCTCTCAGACTCTGCTACTTGTCTGACAGTTCTCTTTTGCTGGCAGGCTGGCAGGGCTAGGGAGGTAAGTTATCCCAATCAGAGCAGCCCACAATCCATGACTGATGGGAGCACGTCAATAAATATCCCAGCTCCCTTGACCTCCCATCCTCTCACTGGGAGGTCCCCCGGGGAATTGTGCCTCAGTTCTCCACAGTGACAACCTGCTCAGTAATGCTCACATTACCGGTTTCCTTATCTTGCCTGTCTCATATCCCCTCCCGCTACCTATGCTTCTGAGATCACCGCTAAAATAAATTACTTTCCCTCAAATCCTTGTTTCAGGTTCTTCTGGGAGAACCCAATTTAGGACGTCTGACGAAGAAAAACAGAGCAAGGGCATTCTATAGAAAGACAACTTTTGTAAAAAGCTCAGACTTGTTTAGCAAATAATGAGATTAACTGTGAATTAATTGTAATGTGAGTGGCAGGAAATGACAGGAGATGAAGCTGGAGAAATATTGGAATGGCTCATTTGCCTCTTGAATGGGTTTTTCTAGGAAAAGTCATGGTGGATTTCCAGCCATGGTTCTAGCTATGTGAACAGGAATATATATACACATACATACACACACATATATATGTGTATGTATATATATCATGATTTTCATAAGTATGAGATCTATAGTTTTGGAATAGAGCAAAAACACCTAGTTTGTGCGGGAATTACACCCATAATCTCCTTCACCTTCAGATTCATCTTCTCATCAAATGTACTAATTAGACACACAGTAGTAATACAGGCAAATCACAATTTCATCTGTGAAGTTAAAATGAGAATAAAAGAACGGTCGACGTAAAATACTTTGTACCTTGAGCTGGAGTTTGGGAATCAAGACCTGAACAGCCCATCAGGAATAAAATGGCTTGTGCTTTGGCCTTCCCCTGCCACCCGGCAGATCTGATGGAAAGAAACTATCTGTGATTTCCAAAATGTTTTTGGTCCCCATGTCCCTGACCTCCTGCCTTTTCTGAAGGGGAATCTTCAGAGAAACCCATGCTACATTTAACTTTGGGAGCTCTCCTGTGGGCTTGTGTCTAACCAGACACTGCCGATCTGAATATTTCCTGCATGCTAAGCAGACCATTGTCAGCCGCTTCCTCTAGGCTAGATTGTTATAAATGCTGTTTATGATCCTGCTATGACAACTGTGAAGGACATGGCAAAGAATTTATCACAGGATTATTCATCCACCAGCAGAATACCTAATAAGATTCTAAATGACCCAAGATGATAATAAGATCTAGCTTGTAGCAATAAGGTATTAATAAACTGCTTTTTTCAATAAGGGAGAGTCCTGGCATCATTACCCTGACATATTTGTTTTGCTTATATTTTGCGAACAAAGTAGGGCTGCTGGATTGAATAGTAAATTTATAAAAACTCCTGATGTATGAAAAATACAACCCACATGAAGTGGAACCCATAGGTTAAAGTCAAGAGCACAGCATTTGCCTATGACATCTGAGTGCCAGACTCCCAAGCCATCGATTCTAATTGTTCCGTGCCATTTGCCTTTGTATTTAAAAATTATATAAGAATAATATATCGCCCGCTGTTGACCACAAGGCCATAATTCAAATGAAGAAATTTAGTACAATCATAAACCAGGAAAGTGCGGTGTGGATGAATGATGGATAAAGCGGGAACACTGAATTCAAAATGAAATCTGAGATTCTGCCGGATGTTCCTGTTTTGAAAATACAACTATTTGGTAGTAAATTAATAAAAAATGAATTCCATTCATTGTCACTCAACTATGCCTAGCGAGGGCAAGTGGCAGAGATTAGAGAATCTGCTGTTAGTCATTTTGTGAATAGAGGAACCGGAAAAGTTAGCTGTTCTCTCAGAGGTGGAACTCTGTACCACCTTGATTTTTACCTTTCTGCCTTGTAGCTTCTCTCTGCAACAATACTGCACAAGGACAAGGCCCCAAAAGCTGAAAATACTTTTACTGGGAAAGTGGCCCTGTGCTTTGAAAGGTGTTTTCTAGTGGATTAAATTTAGCAGAGCAAACATCAGCATTGAAGTCAGCAGTTTTCTTTTTTTTGTTGAGGTATAATTTACATACCATGAAATGTGCAATTCCTGAGTGTAGATAGTTGGAAATTTTTTGACCAGTGAATTTCTGTGTAACTGTCAAAATGTCTGTGGAACCACTTAAAACAAGTTTTGGGTCTGGGCACGGTGGCTCACACTTGTGATCCCAGCACTTCGGGAGACGGAGGCAGGTGGGTCACCTGAGGTCAGGAGTTTAAGACCAGCCTGGCCAACATGGTGAAAGCCTTTCTCTAATAAAAATACAAAAATTAGCTGGGCATGGTGATGGGCGCCTGTAATCCCAGCTACTTGGGAAGCTGAGGCAGGAGAATCACTTGAACCCGGGAGGCAGAGGTTGCAGTGAGCCAAGATCGCACCACTGCACTCCAGCTTGGGCGACAGAGCAAGACTCTGTCTCAAACAGACAAACAAATAAAATCCCCACAAATTTTGGAACATTGCCATCTCCCTAGAAAGTCTCCTGGTGCTTCATTTCTGTTATTATCACCCTCTTCTCCAGCCCCAGCAACCACTCTTCTGACTGCTATCACCATAGATTAGATTTGCTTATTGTTGAACTTCAGATAAATGGAAACATACAGAATACTCTTGTGTGTCTGCATTTTCTTTTGCTGAACATAATATTTTTGAGATTCATGTCATTGTGTGTATCAACTGTTGTATCAATGTGTATCATTCCTTGTTGTTGCTGTCTGGATATACCACTTTGTATTTATCCATTCTCTTGTTGATGCACATTTGGTGATCTCCAGTTTGAGGCCATAATGAATAAAGCTCCCATGAACTTTTGGGTACCAGTCTGTTTTTATTAACTCAAAATGGATTATAGACTAGATATAAATGCCAAAACTACAAAAGCTCTAGAAGAAAAGAAACTCTTCATAACCCTGGGGATGAACAAAATTTCTTAGATAAGACACCAAAAGCATGAACTGTAATAAACAATTTTTAAATTGTACTTCAAAAAAATTAGGAAATCTACCCTTCATGTACAAGTGCTTCTGTGGACCTGTGTTTTCACTTATTTTTATGTAAGTACCTAGAAGTGGGATTACTGGGTCATATGGTAGATGTATAAGAAGCTGCCAAATCATTCTTCAGTGTGTTACTCTGTTTTATACTCTCACCAGCAGTGTTTGAGCATTCCAGATATTCCACACCCTTGCCAACACTTAGTATTGTACAGTTCTTTTATTTTGGCCAATCTCGTGGATTTGAGCTGGCAGCCCATTGTGGTTTTAATTATCAGCAATGTTTTAAAACTTAAAAATAACCAAACAGGTTAGACTGGCAACTGACTGGATTTGTGTTTAGATCGGAACCACAATTTCCATGTTCCCTTTTCTGTGAAGTCCACACATCAGTGATTGAGAACTGGATAGTTTGCTTGTTGCACTTTAGACTACCAGGTCATCTTCAATTGCCTTTGACCACATTCCTTCAGTGTTTACCTCCAGCTCCAGCTTCTTTGCCCACTGTTTGGTCATAACTCTTGAAAAAATGATTTAACATAGTTAAGTGTTTCACCTGACTGGTCTAAAAGTCACATAACGAAAATAACCCAAACCTTACGGGAAATGACACAAATTATAAAGAATATTATTTTGTGTGTAGGACAAGCTATGCAGAGATTCTAAAACTGCCTTTCTGTTGAAGTAGATCGCTTAAAGCCTGCACTGGGGCACTGGTTTAGATGAATGCCTAATGAACGTCTCAAGAAATTCTGGACCCACATTTTTTCCAATTGAAAAATAATAAAATTGCTGTCTGCTACAGATAGGTTATGGCATTTACTGTCAGTGAATCTCTTGACAAATACAATAAGAATTTTACCTTTTCTTTTCTTTTGACCATCAATTTTTAAAAATAGAAACTTCTAATTTTGGAATAATTTTAGACTTACAGAAAAGTTGCAGAGATGGTACAGAGTTCTCATGTATCCTTCACTGTTTCCCCTAATATTAGCATCTTATATAATAACCATTTTACCTTCTTTTAAACACAAATTTATATACTTCTAATCCACCTTGTGGGATGTATTTACACATGGATGGATCCTATTGAGTTGTAACTGGAATACTTACATTCCTTCCTTCTTTTCCTTGTGGACCATACGAGAATGGCATTGTTTTCCAGTAGCGATACCTTCAGTGTTCTTTAGGACAGACTTCATATTACTGATCTTCAAAAAGCTGCCATTGCATGGTATACTGAGAAGTCCAGGAAGCCTTCTAGTGTCTGATGGTTACACTGCCCCTCTCTAAGAAAAGTGGCTGAAGGCTGTTCCCTAAATATAAATTGCCCTCTCTATGTGGTGTGACCTTGTAGCCCTGGCCACAGTTGATGGCCTGGATATTGATACCTGTCACAAAGGCACTTAGCTATAGGCTGAGTGTAACAAAAATGCTGATGGCACTGTAGTGATGACAATAATAACAGCAGACGTTGATTGAGCATTTACTACAATCAACTTGATGATCTACAGGAGAATACTTTCTACAGCTTAATACTTTTGTTAGGAAAATGACCCATGGGACATATAACACATATCTTCACTGTGCTGTTGGGGTTGCTGTGCTCTGCCACTAGGGGGTAGTATCATTGCTATTGTCTTGTATCCACCAAATGCAAATTCTGTTTACAGTTTTAAAATTCTTTCTAGGTCCATTTTTTTCCCATTTAAAATGAATATACATGATCTTCCAATTAGTTTATACAGTAGTTTGAATAATTTAAGAAATGAACCTGGTGTCTCATAAATGCTTCAAAAGAAGTATAGGGACAATTTTCTTTTTTCTCTTGTGAGTCCATTATCTTATGTCTTCATTAATTATTCCACTTGTAATAGTTTTGCTTGTTACAAAAAGTGTCTATCAGTAATAAATTATTAGTACATACTTCCTGTGCTTTGCACTTGCCTTTAGAGCCCTGTCTTTTATCCATTTATACGAGCAGGGACATTTATATGTTCAGATACTTTTGGAGGGAGGGGAAATGCATCTCATATGTTAGGGGACATGGCATAAGACACCCACTCTGACCTCAAGAACCTTACAGTTTGATTGTGGAGATGAACAGTAGACTTATCAGATTTAAAGCAGCAGTGTTAAAATCTCCCAGCACTGTGGAGAATTGATCAATTTCTCCTTGTAATTCAGCTAAATTTTTTGCTTCATATAGTTTGAGGCAATGTTCTTTGGTTCATTCAATCTCATGATTGTTATATCTTCTTGGTGAATTGGTCCTTTTTTTTCTCATAAACTAATGATGCTTCTTAACTTCTAATAAGAATTTTTCCCCTTAGTTTTTTTTTTTTTTCCTAATCTTAGTCTTTAAAAACTTTCTTTGGATTAGATTTGACTCATATATCTTTTTCCAATCATTTCCTTTCAACTTATCTGTGTCATTGTATTTCATACTTGTCTCTTACAAACAGCATATAACTAAATTATTATAAATTTAAGAGGCCAAGTGTGATGGCTCACACCTGTAATCCTAACACTTTGAGAATCCGAGGCAGGGGGATTGGTTGAAGCCAGGAGTTGAAGACTAGCCTGGACAATATAGTAAGATCTCATTTCTACAAAAAAATTATTTAAAAAATTAACCAGACACTGGGGCTTGTGCCTGTGGTTCCAACTACTTGGGAAGGTGAGGTGGAAGGATCACTTGAGCCCAGGAGTTGAAGGCTGCAGCAAGCTATGATTGTACCACTGCACTCCAGCCCAGGTGACAGAGCAAGACCCTGTCTTTAAAAGAAAAAGTCAAGAATATCTGTTCTTAACTGACCAGCTTGGTCCATTCATAATTTAAACCATAAACTCTTTGGACTTTGTTTTCAACAACTTTTCTTGGCTTTTTTTTTTTTTTCCCTCCTGCACTGGCTTCCCTTAGATAGACTGAATTTTCTTTATTCTCCACTCTCCTCATACTGGTTTGAAAGTTGTACATCTACTTCTTATCTTTTAGTGGCCATTTAATTTTTAACACACATACTTAAAGTTGAAATTCAACATTTCTTCCCTTCTCCCAAATAACACGAGAAACTTTGTACCCAAAGATCCCTCTCACCACCTTGAATATTTTTCCCTAGGATGTTGATTCTTCCTTGCTTAAAACTTTGTCATCTTTACTGTTTTTCAGTGAGTGTTTTTTTTTTTTTTAGATTTACCTACAATTTCTTGCCTCACATTGCTCCTTGCAACGCTATTCCTTCATTCTGGGTTCAGTTGTCTTCCTCGTACAATATATTCTTTAGCAGTTCTTTCAGCAAAAGTGGTGAATAGTAAAGTCTCACAATCTTTATTTGATTGTAATATCTTTACCTTGTCATTCTACTTGAGTGATAATTTTGCTGACTTATTTTCTCCTTAGCACTTTGAAGGCATTATTCCTTTGTCGTCTGGTCTTTTTTAAAACTTCATTGGATTATGGCATTCATATAGAAAAAGCACACGCATCATGGATACATGTAATGAGCACATGTAATCAATAAGCACATGTAATCAGTTCTAGGTCAAGAAACTATACATGGCCAAGCACCCTAGAAGCCCCCTCATGGCCCCTGCCAGCCACTAGACCCCCAGCAGTTAAACGCTATCCAGACTTCTACCAGTACCGTTTTAGTTTCTTTTCTTTTTTTTGAGAGAGAGTCTTGGTCTGTCGCCTAGGCTGGAATGCAGTGGTGCGATTTTGGCTCACTGCAACGTCTGCCTCCTAGGTTCAAGTGATTCTCCTGCCTCAGCCTCCTGAGTTGCTGGGATTACAGGCGCCTGCCACCATGGCCAGCTAATTTTTGTATTTTTAGTAGAGATGGAGTTTCACCAGGTTGGCCAGGCTGGTCTCAAACTCCTGACCTCAGCTGATCTGCCTGCTTCAGCCTCCCAAAGTGCTGGGATTACAGACGTGAGCCACTGCGCCAAGCCTAATTGTGAGATTTGAGAAAGACCTTTATTCACATCTACAACAAACTGGTAGATGTTTTTCCCAAATTGTTTCTATGGACCGGGCAGATGGAATCATTGATCTAAAAGTTCCTCCCATTGGCATCGAACCAGCTGCATCTGATGCCTCTGGGGGCAAAGGCTGCTCTCAACCCAAAATCTCACCTTCAGCGCTACCTAGCAACAAACGGAAACACAATCTCCTAAGGCTTGAAAGAGAAGCCCAGTTGCAGCCATAAACTTCGTTTACAGCATTCTAGGGGCTGAGAGAACCATGGAGGAGAAGAGGGTTGCCAAAGAAACCAGAGTTATTCTATTTTCTTTTCCTTTTTTGAACTTGAAAATAGAAAATTACTGCTGACGTATGAATCTTAAGCCTGTACTGACCACAAGGTCCTGTCTGTCTTCCGCCAGGAGGAGGAGAGGGGAGGATTGGAGGTCGCGGGGCCCTTATGGGCAGTTTCCCTTCCAGGCCCAGGCTCCGGCTTGCTTGGTGGAGAAGTTCATTTTTCCTTTTCTCACTCATTTTCAACCTTGCCCATCTCCATTTTCTTCCTGGGCATTGCTCATGTTCTCTCTCTCTCTTTTTTTTTTTTGAGACGGAGCTTCACTCTTGTCGCCCAGACTGGAGTGCAGTGGTGTGATCTCGGCTCACTGCAACCTCCGCCTCCTGAGTTCAAGCAATTCTCCTGCCTTAGCCTCCCAAGTAGCTGGGATTACAGGTGTCTGTCACTACACCCGGCTAATTTTGTAATTTTAATAGAGATGAGGTCTCACCATGTTGGCCAGACTGGTCTCGAGCTCCTAACCTCAGGTGATCCACCTGCCTCTGCCTCCCAAAGTGCTGGGATTACAGACATAAGCCACCATGCTCAGCTGCTCATGTTCTCTTTCCTGATCCTTTTTTTTTTTTTTTTTTGAGACAGCTACTTGGGAGGCTCTGTCCCCCAGGCTGTGTCACCCAGTGGCACGATCATGGCTCACTACAGTCTCACCTCCTGGGCTCAAATGATCCTCCCACTTCAGCCTTCCGAGTAGCTGGGACTACAAGTATGTGCCACCATGCCTGGCTATTTTTTTTTTTTTTTTTTTATTGTAGAGATGGGGTCTTGCAATGTTTCCCAGGCTGATCTTGAACTCCTGTCCTCAAGTGATCCTCCTGTCTCAGCCTCCCAAAATGCTGGAATTACAGGTGTGAGCTGTCACACCTGGCCCTCTTTTCTGATTCTAATTTACTATGATCACTCCCTTTCCTTTTTAGAAATTTAATTTCCTTTTACAATTTTATTTTTATTTATTTATTTTAGACAGGGTCTTACTGTGTCATCCAGGCTAGAGTGTAGTGGCATGATCATGGCTCACTGCAGCCTTGCTTTCCTGGGTGCAGGTGATCCTCACACCTCAGCCTCCTGAGTAGCTGGGACTATAGGTGTGTGCCATCATGCCTGGCTAATTTTTGTATTTTGGGGGGATAGAGATGGGGTCTTACTATGTTGCCCAGGCTGGTCTCAAATTCCTGGGCTCAAGGGATAATACCCCCTTGGCCTCCCAAAGTGCAAGAATTACAGGTGTGAGTCTCTGTGCCCATCCTCCTTTTGTAATTTGTAATTAAAAAAAAATTTTTTAATAGACAGGGTCTCGCTCTGTTACCCAGGCTGGAGCGCAGTGGTGCGGTCCTAGCTCACTGCAGCCTCAACCTCGTGGGCTCAAGCGATCCTCCCACCTCAGCCTCCTGCGTAGCTGGGACCACAGGTGCATGCCACAACACCTGGCTTAGAAAGTGTATATCTTGATCCACTCTCTTCACTTTTGCATCCTGGGATTGTTTATTGACACAGTGAAATGCTAACGTTATAGCGAACATGCCAGAAAACAGAGAAAAAGATCCCCTGTCCCCTGCACTCAGCAGCCCCAGGGTCTGTGGCAGTAGGAAGGTGGACTCTGGCCCAAGGCTGGCCCCAGAAGGCCCCTGTGGGTGTCTGGGTGTCAGGGGCAGCTCAGGTCCTGTTGGGCTGGCTCAGCAGGAGTCAGAGAGCATGGAGAGGTTCCAGCACGAGGGAATCCTTGGTCAGCATTGAGTCCCTCCCAGCTGGGAGCTCAGGGCACAGGTGCGGTGAAGGTGGGGGCACACCTTGTTCTTTGCGGAGAAGCATGGGGAGGGATGGGGACAGAGAGGAGCTGGACACCTTGGGAGCTGGCCCATACTTGGGGTGGTTGCAGTTATTCTAGAACCTTCTGCAATAAGTGCCACCCTTATTTCTCTGTTGCTTTCTCCTCCTCCATTTATCCCCCAAGCCTTGATGGGAAGGTGTGGGGAGGCCAGTGGGTGAGACATGGATCTAGGAGAAACTCTGGGGTCCTATTCCTTCTCGCCTGATAGGTTCCCTTCAAGGGGCTTGTGCTTATTCATTCATTCATTCAGGGGATATTCCTTCTCACCCTTCTGTGTATCAAGCAGAGCGTTTAGGCCCACCGACTCTGGGGCAGACTGCCTGGGTTCGAACCCTGGCTTTACCACTTACAAGCTGAGTGACTTCGGGCATGTGACTTAACCTCTCTGTGCTTCCGTTCTCTCTGTGAAGTGAGGCTAGCGATAGTAATATCTCATTCATGAAGATTAAATGAGGTAATCTTGTAAAGCATTTATCGGAGTGCCAGACATACAGTAGACACAATGTAGGTGTTCAATAAAAATAAGCTGTTTTAGGTGCTGACAAAAACAGGGTTGTCCTGGACCCCACACAGCCTTCATGTAGGGGGCAGAGACAATAGACACGTAAACAAATAAATGATCAAGGCTGGGTGTGGTGGCTCACGCCTGTAATCCCAGCACTTTGGGATCCGAGGTGGGCGGATCACTTGAGGTCGGGAGTTCAAAACCAGCCTGGCCAACATGGTGAAACCCCCATATCTACTAAAAAAACAAACAATTAGCTGGGCTAGGTGGTGCACATCTATAATCCTAGCTATTCAGGAGGCTGAGGCAGGGAAATCACTAGAACTTAGGAGGCGGAGGTTGTGGTGAGCCGAGATCGCGCCATTGCACTCCAGCCTAGGTGACAAGAGCGAGAGTCTTTATCAAAAAAAATGATCAAATTGCAGAGTCATGAGGAAAATTGAACCAGCAATAGGATAAAGTGTACGCAGCAAGAGGAGGCTGGGGTGGAGGTTACTTTAACCAAGGAAGTCAAGGAAGGTCTTACAGAGCTGGGAAGGGACAACACAGAGCCCTAAATGACGACAACAATCAGCTGGAGAAAGACCACAGTGAGCCAGGTGCAATGGCCCACACCTGTAATTCTAGCACTTTGGGAGGCTGAGGCTGGAGAATTGCTTGAGCCCAGGAGTTTGAGACCAGCCTGGGCAACACAGTGAGACCCCACCTGTCTCTACAAAAGTATTAAAAAATTAGCCAGGTGTGGTGGCATGTGCCTGTAGTTGCAGCTCCTTGGGAGGCTGAGGCAGGAGGATCACTTGAGCTCAGGAGTTTGAGGCTGCAATGAGCTGTGATTGCACCACTGCACTCCAGCCTGGGCAACAGAGCAAGACCCTCTCTCAAAAAAATTAAAAGCAAAAATAAATGTTAGAAAGGCAGATTCCAGGCGGCAAGCACAGCTTGTGCAAAAGGCCGGGCATCTTGGAGGACAGGGCAGGCAGGTGTGGCAGGGGCCTGTGGCGGGGTGCAGGACAGAGAGACAAAGAGAAGCAGGCCCAGGTCCCGTGGAACTGAAGGATCCCAACAAGAAATTGAGATGCTTTTCCAATTACAACAGGAGACTGCGTCAGCGTCAGCCCCCAGGTCTGCAGCAGCAAGTGACCACACACTTGGTGGCTTAGAATAACAGAAATGCATTCTCTCATGGTTCTGGAGCCCAGAATTCTAAGATCATGGTGTTGGAAGGGCTATGGTCCCTCTAAAGACTCTGGGAGAGGATCCTTCCTGCCTCTTCCAACTTCTGGTGGCCCCAGGCATTCCATGACTTGTGGCTGTGTCACTCCAATCTCTGTCTTTATTGTCACATGGCCTTCTTTCTGTGAGTCTCTGTTTTCTCTTCTTTGTTTTTTTTTTTTTTTTTTTTTTTAGGAACGGGGTCTCACTATATTGCCCAGGTTGGTCTCTATCTCCTGGCCTCAAGCAATCTTCCTGCCTCAGCCTCCCAAAGTGCTGGGATTATAGGCCTGAGACACTATCTGAGCCCAGCCATCTTCTCTTTCTCTTTTTTTGAGATGGAATCTTGCTTCTGATGCCCAAGCTAGAGTGCAATGGCAAGATCTCAGCTCACTGCAACCTCCACCTCCTGGGTTCAAGTGATTCTCCTGTCTTAGCCTCCTGAGTAGCTGGGATTACAGGTGTGTGGCACCATGCCTGGCAGATTTTATGTATTTTTAGTAGAGATGGGGTTTTGCTATGTTGGCCAGGCTGGTCTCGAACTCCTGACCTCAGGTGATCCACCCGCCTCGGCCTCCCTAAGTGCTGGGATTACAGGCATGAGCCACTGTGCCCGGCCTATCTTCTCTTCTTAAAAAGACACCAGGCCAGGCGTAGTGGCTTATACCTGTAATCCCAGCACTTTGGGAGGCAGAGGCGGGTGGATCACCTGAGGCCAGGAGTTCGAGACCAGCCTGGCCAACTTGGCAAAACCCCATCTCTACTAAAAATAAAACAAATTAGCTGGGTGTGGTGGCAGGTGCCTGTAATCCCAGCTTGGGAGGTTGAGGCAGGAGAATTGCTGGAACCCAGGAGGCGGAGGTTGCAGTGAGCTGAGATTATGCCACTGCACTCCCCAGCCAGGGTGACACAGCAAGACTCTGTCAAAAACAAACAAACAATCAAAAAACAACAAACAAAACCAACAACAACAAAACAATCCTTGGATGCAGGGCTCAAATCCAATATGATATCATCTCATGATCTTTAACTTAATTATCTCTACAAAGACCCTATTTCTAAATATAAGGTCACATTCACAGATACCAGAGGTCAGGACTTGGCTATATCTTTTTGGGAGGCACAATTCAATCTGGAACAGAAGGTAGTGGTAATTTATGAAGAAGACTGGCATGATCTCATTGCTGATAGAACAGATCATGCTGGCTGCTGTATGGAGATCAGGCCAAAGTGGGGAGGTGGGGGACGGGGCCACTGCAGGAAGCTGGGCCAGGGATGATGGTGAGAAAGAGAAAAGTGTCACAGGCTCATGGACTCTCACGGCTGGGCCTAAGTATTCTCCTGTTAGATGTAAACGATTTCACAGATCATCGACGTCAGGCAAGGCCACTCTGTGGCCATGACGAATCAAAATAGTAGTCAGATGCCCCACTTAAATCATGTCTGAAAACTGGTAAAATGTGGACAGTGTCTGAACCACAGTATTAAACAAACATGCCCCATCGTGGCTGACAGGAGAGACTGAGCCTTTGAAGTTTTCTTTAAAAAAAAAAAAAAAAAAAAATCAATCAAGCCTAAGCAACATGGTGAGACCCCATCTCTACAAAAAATACAAAAAATTAGCCAGGCATGGAGGCATGCGCCTATAGTCCCAGCAACTCGGGAGGCTGAGGTGGGAGGACTGCTTGAGTCTAGGAAGTCAAGGTGCTGTGGTGAGCTGTGATCATGCCTCTGCACTCCAACTTGGGTGACAGAATGAGACCCTATCTCAAAAAAATAAAAATGAGCCGGGTGTGGTGGCTCATACCTGTAATCCCAGCACTTTGGGAGGCTGAGGAGGGTGGATCACTTGAGGTCAGGAGCTCGAGACCAGCCTAGTCAACATGGTGAAACCCTGTTTGTACTAAAAACACAAAAATTAGCCTGGCATGGTGGTGCACACCTGTAATCCCTGCTACTCAGAAGGCTGAGGTGGGAGAATCACTTGAACCCAGGAGGTGGAGGTTGCAGTGAGCCGAGATCATGCCACTGTACTCCAGTCTGGGCAACAGAGTGAGACTCTGTCTCAAAAAATAAAAATAAATAAATAATCACAATTCTAGCCTTGTTCCATTCTTCTCACCTTCTAGATGAGAATAATCAAGATGGTCAGGTGTGGTGGCTCACGACTGTAATCCCAGTGCTCTGGGAAGCCGAGGCAGGAGGGTCGCTTGAGCCCAGGAGGTTGAGCCTGCCGTGAGCTATGATTGTGTCACTGCACTCCAGCTTGGGCAACAGAGCAAGACCCAGTCTCAAAAAAAAAAAAAAAAAAAAAAAAAAAAAAAAAAAAAAAAATAGATCAAGATACTCAATTGTGGATACTGTCTCACACCAGTCAGAACGGTGATTATTAAAAAGTTAAGAAACGGCCAGGCGTGGTGGCTCACACCTGTAATCCCAGCACTTTGGGAGGCCAAGATGGGAGGATCACCTGAGGTCAGTAGTTAGAGACCAGCCTGACCAACATGGAGAAACCCTGTCTCTACTAAAATTACAAACATTAGCCAGACGTGGTGGCGCATGCCTGTAATCCCAGCTACACGGGAGGCTGAGGCGGGAGAATCACTTGAACCCAGGAGGCAGAAGTTGTGATGAGCCAAGATTGCGCCATTGCAGTCCAGCCTGGGCAACAAGAGTGAAACTCTGTCCTAGAAAAAAAAAAAAAAGTAAAGAAACAACAGATGCTGGCAAGGCTGTGGAGAAATAGGAACACTTTTACACTGTTGGTGGGAATGTAAATTAGTCCAACCATTGTGAAAGAAGGGTGGAGATTCATCAAAGACCTAGAACCAGAAATACCATTTGACCCAGCAATCCCATTACTGGGTATATTCCCACGGAAATAGAAATCATTCTGTTACAAAGATACATGCACACATGTGTTCACTGCAGCACTATTCACAATAGCAAAGACATAGAATCAACCCAAATGCCCATCAATGGTAGACTGGATAAAGAAAATGTGGTACATATACATCAAGGAATACTACACGGCCATATAAAGGAATGAGATCCTATCCTTTGCAGGGACATGGATGGAGCTGGAAGCTGTTATCCTTAGCAAACTAATGCAGGAAGAGAAAACCAGACACCACATTTCTGACTTACAAGTTGGAGTTGAACAATGAGAACACATGGACACAGAGAGGGGAACAACATACACTGGGACCTGTTATGGGGGCAGGCGGGGAAGGGAGAGCACCAGGACAGACAGCTAGTGCATGCAGGGCTTAATACCTATGGGTTGATAGGTGTAGCAAACCACCATGGCACACGTTTACCTATGTAACAAACATGCACATTCTGCACATGTATCCCGGAATGTAGAATAAAATTAAATTAAAAAGAAAAAAAAGAAAAAAGGCCGAGCACGGTGGCTCACACCCGTAATCCCAGCACTTTGGGAGGCTGAGGTGGGCAGATCACGAGGTCAGGAGATTGAGACCATCCTGGCTAACGTGGTGAAACCCTGTTTCTACTAAAAATACAAAAAATTAGCTGGGCGTGGTGGCGCACGCCTGTAGTCCCAGCTACCCAGGAGCCTGAGGCAGGATAATTGCTTGAACCCAGAAGGCGGAGGTTGCAGTGAGCCGAGATGGAGCCACTGCACTCTAGCCTGGGCGACAGAGTGAACTCCGTCTCAAAAAATAATGATAAGGAATAAAATAAAAAAAAGATGCTCAATTGTGCAATGACCTGGTTCTTAGCAGCATGCAATCCAGAGCAAAGCCTTACTTCCTTGAGCTATTCTCCAAAACATAGAACCCCAGCATGAATCCTAAATACATCCTTACTGAGATGTCCTAGGGTTTTTCACGATCTGTGCATGCTTCTTGCATTGTATTGCATTGAACCCCTTTGTTCAGCTGTCAGTGTGTTCCTGGTGGTCGTCAAGGGGCGGGGCTGTCTTCATGTGTGTAGGACCTGTGCAATCCACAGAGCCCTGCACTTAGAAGCACTAATCTCTGGACCGGATTACTGCTTGGGTGCTACCATATTGAATTCTTTTATTTCAATTTTGTTAGAGACGGGGTCTCTTTCTCTGTTACCCAGGCTGCACTGCAGTGGCGTGATCACAGCTCATTGCAGCCTCAAGCTCCTGGGCTCAACTGATCCTCCTGCCTCAGCCTCCTGAGTAGCTGGGACTACAGGTGTGGCCATCAAGCCCAGTTAATTAAAATAATTTTTTTTGTAGAGATGGGGTCTCACTGTATTGCCCAGGCTGGTCTTTTGGAGCAGCGGGCTCCCTGTGTTCATTTTTTACCGAGCCCCAGAAGTTACACAGGCAGTTCTGCTGGAGATCAGGGCTGGCGGGTAACATCAGGGTCATCGTGGAAGAGGATGTGAGACATGGGTGAATTCAGGACTTTTTGGCTAGACTCTGTAAGACCGGCTGGTATTTTGGATTTGGGTGGGAGAATTCAGGGAAGAGGGAGGAATCACTCCCGAATGTGGGGCTGGGACTTGAGGAATGAGCACCCTTTATGCAGATGGGAAATATCGGGTAAACAAGTCAAGCGGAATTTGGAGTGGGCAGATGGGGTCAAGAATTTCAGTTTGGTGAAAATAAACGTCCTATCAAATTTTATAAAATAGGGATGGTCTATTACATTAAGAAAAATTGCTGACCAGCCAGGCATGGTGACTCATGCCTGTAATCCCAACACTTTGGGAAACCAAGGTGGGATGATCGCTTGAGGCCAGGAGTTTGAGACCAGCCTGGGCAACATAGCAAGACCCCATCTCTACAAAAAATTTTAAAAAATTAGCTGAGCATGGTGGTGCGCACCTGTAGTCCCAGCTACCTGGAAGGCTGAAGCTGGGGAGGACTGCTTGAGCCCAGGAGGTAGGGGTTGCAGTGAGCTATGGTTGTGCCACTGCACTTCAGCGTGGGTGACAGAGCGAGGCTTTGTCTCCTAAAAAAAAAAAAAAAAAAAAAAAATTGGGCCAGGCGCAGTGATTCATGCCTGTAATCCTAGCACTTTGGAAAGCCAAGACGGGCGGATCACCTGAGGTCAGGAATTTGAAACCAGCCTGGCCAACGTGGTAAAACCCCATCTCTACTAAAAATACCAAAACATTAGCTGGGCATGGTAGCAGGTACCTGTAATCCTAGTTACCTGGGAGACTGAGGCAGGAGAATCGCTTGAACCTGGGAGGTTGCAGTGAGCTGAGATTGCACCATTGCACTTCAGCCTGGGGGACAGAGTGAGACTCTGTCTCAAAAAAAAAAAAAAAAAAAAGAAAATTGGTGACCCAATATTGTACCATAGTTTTGCAAGATGCAAGGGAGAAACAGGTAAGGGAGTTCATGAGCTCTCTCTGCATTATTTCTTACAACTCCATGTGAATCTACAATCATCTGAAAATGAAAAGTTTAATTAAAAAAAACTGGTGACCCAGAAAATCGGGACGTGAATGGAGCGATAGGCAGCTTGGGGCAGGTGTTACTCATTTTTATTCATCAGTTCTTAAATCTGCAAGGAGTTTGGGGGCAGCTCATCGAGGCAGACACGACCAGGAACAGCGAAGGGGCTGTTTGTGGTGTCTGGGGGGACAGTGGTGGCGGCTACGGTACCTGAGCATCTGTCCTTCCTTGTGGTCTGGTGTTGAGAGCTGATGGGGTGGACAGCAGCTCATCTCTTGGAGGTCCTGCCAAGTAACGAGGTGGACTTGGCTCTAGAGGACAATGTCCTTGGCTCTGAGGACACTGACTTCAGCACTCACCTCCTCTGGTAATTTCATGCCACTTGGGCAGTGGGACAGACACAGGGGCACGAAACCACGGGTAGGAGAGGAGGCCAGGATAAGCCCGGTTGGTGTTCACTTTCAAGCTTTACTTCACTAGAGTCAGGGTTCCCGGCGGGGAGAGGAGCATCTCCTCTTAAGATATTTGCAGATTTATTCACAGAACTTCCCACACATCTGGATGAGGGTATACGACTTGCCCCCTGGAGGAAAGAGTTAGATGGATCGCTAAAGCACAAAATGTTCTTGTAAAATCGCTTCCATATTTTATTAGACGCAGATGAGCATGAATTATTGTGAAGCCAGCAGGGGAGTTTGCAAATTTGGTTCTTGCCTTTTTCCATCAACAACCGCCCCCCTCACCTAGATGGTGATGGAAGGACTGGTTGAGGGATGCTGGTTTGGGGTGGAACCTTTGAATAAAGAGCTCATTCACTTGTTAATTCATCCAGACATCAGATGTTTATGGAGCACCTACTGTATGTCAGGGAATGCAAGTGCAATGACAGCTTGCAGGCATCATTCTTGTTGATCAACTTTCCAGCGACACCACCAAGGTCCTTCTGAGATGCGCCATTTTTGATTTACAGTTATGTTGGGGATGACTTTTGGGGGAGGAAGCTTCCTTTTGAGCCTCTCAGAGTGCCACTGTCTTATGTATGCCATAGAAAAGAAGGCACATTTCACTTACCCCTTCATGGTCAGAAATGCAAATTAACATGGAATTCCACTTTCCCACGATCTCCCGATTTGCATCAAGGTGTGAAACTCCTTGGGGGGAAAATGGACACAGTTGTGCAAAATTGGTTTTCTAGCTGAATAGATCTGATTAGTTGCTTACACTCTGTGTGGCTCTGTCATTTTCTTTTTTCTTTTTTTTTAATTAATTAATTAATTAATTTATTGAGACAGTCTTCCTCTGACGCCCAGGCTGGAGTGCAGTGGCACGATCTCGGCTCACTGCAACCTCTGCCCCTAGGTTCAAGTGATTCTCCTGCCTCAGCCTCCCTAGTAGCTTGTATTATAGGCGTGCACCATCACGCTCGGCTAATTTTTGTACTTTTAGTAGAGACAGGGTTTTACAATGTTGGCCAGGCTGGTCTTGAACTCCTGACCTCAGACGATCCACCTGCCTCAGCCTCCCAAAGCGTTGGGATTACAGGCGTGAGCCACCATGCCCAGCCAAAAATTTTTAAAAAAATAAAATAAAAGAACCACCCAAGATCTGAGCTGTTGTATAATTAAAAATTTATTCTAGAATAAAGAACTTCCCTGGTTTCTGAAAGGGAGTGTCTAAGTTCTTGGAATTTCGTGAGTGATAGGAGTGTGTGTTATTCACACAGACTGCCCACCCCTGAGTTTACATTAATGAGGTGACTTGGGATGGGAGCTGGCCATGCCAGGAAGTCCAATCGTGTGATTACAGGGCTGGGGCTTTGAGCCAAGTGATATCAGCCCAGCCTGTGGGGTGGGGTAGGGTGGGAGGCTGGAGACTGAGTTCAGTCACATGGACAATGATTCAATGAATAATGTCTATGATGAAACCCGAATAAAAACTCCAGACACTGAGGCTTGGGGGAGCACCCTGGTTGATGAACATAGAGGTGTGCCAGATTCTATGGGGAGAGGGCCTAGAAGCCGTGCATTTGAGACCCTGCCCTCCCAGGCCTTGCCCTTCATGTCTCTTTGTTTGGCTGTCCTGATTTGTACTCTTTGTAATAAAACTGTAATTGCAACTATAGAACTTACCTGAATTCTGAGTCATTTTGGCAAATTATTGATCCTGAGGAGGATCATAAAAACCTCTCCCGCTCCCAGATTGGTGGCCAGTTGGTCAGAAGTGCCTGTGTCTTGGTGACCCCTGAACTGGCCTCTGAAATGAGGGTGGCCTTGCTGGGAACCATGCCCTTAGACCTGTGGAGTTTGATGTTAACTCCAAGTGCCTGGCATCAGAATTGCATTGCAGTAATTGCAGAGCCAAGAGAACGCCACGCCATATTTCATTTTGTCAGCCAAGAAATTCTCTCTCGAAGGCTTATTTTGTGCCAGGCCTGGTGGTGGGTGCCACAGGTACCACCTAACTGTTGAATGTTATGTTACTGAAGGAATTCATGAGGCTGAAAATAGCACCTGTGTCAAAGGGATGATACTGTGAAAAACACACCGTGATTGGAATTACTATTTTTGGGAGGATGCACAGATTTGGAGGACCAGATTTTCACATACATTCATTAAACCAAGGAAGTCAAAAAACTTCATGAAGTTAAAGGCTGGAAAGGAATTTTTAGCATTACCTTAAGAGGTGTCCTGTTTCTTAAGAACTTGGAGTCATTTCTTGATGGAGAAAGGATGCCAGTGGCAGACACCATGGTCCTATCCATAAGCTCTCATTGGGATGTTCCAGTTGTGGTGAGCTTGCTGTGGGGGAAATGTTTGAGACCACTGTTAGCAAGGACTTGAGAAGTGCACAAGGCATAGTGCAACAAGAGCAGGAGGAAGGGCTTGAGGTCTCCTTGAGTCCTCATGTGGATGGGTGGGGCCATGGCAGAGAAGCACTAGTAGATGAATGTCTGTAAGATCCCATATTGGGGATTTTCCTGTCCTGGGGGCCAACACCTCCATTTCTCTCTCTCTCTATTTTTTTGTTATTTAGTTTTTATTTCACAATCATAAACTTAACTCTGTAATCCAGCTAGGCATGGAAGGGAACAAGGAAAATATGGAACCCAAAGGGAACAGCAGTGAGACCACAAAGATTCTAGGATACCACGAGCAAATGGGGTAGAGGGTGCTCTCCTGAGCTACAGAAGGAATGGTCTGGTGGTGAAGATAAAACACAAGTCAAACTTATTAGAGTTTTCCACAGTCAGCAATGGTGATCTTCTTGCTGGTCTTGCCATTCCTGGACCCAAAGCGCTCCATGGCCTCCACAATCTTCATGCCTTCTTTCACCTTGCCGAAGACGACATGCTTGCCGTCCAACCACTCAGTCTGGGCAGTGCAGATGAAAAACTGGGAACCATTTGTATTGAGTCCAACATTTGCCGTGGACAAGATGCCAAGACCTGTATGCTTTAGGATAAAGTTCTCATCTTCAAATTTCTCCCTGTAGATGGACTTGCCATCAGTGCCATTAAGGTGTGTGAAGTCACTGCCCTGACACATAAACCCTGGAATAATGCTGTGAAAGCAGGAACCCTTATAACCAAATCCTTTCTCTTCAGTGCTCAGAGCATGAAAGTTTTCTGCTGTCTTTGGAAACTTGTCTGCAAACAGCTTGAAGGAGACATGGCCCAAGGGCTCGCCGTTAACAGCAATGTTGAAGAACACGGTGGGGTTGACCGTGGCTGATAGTACAGAGCTCCTGGTGGCGGTGGTGTCTGCAAAGCCTCTCTCTCTCTTTTTTAAGAGATAGGGTCTCACTCTCTCACCCAGGCTGGAGTTCAGTGGCACAATCGTAGCTCATTGCAGCAGCCTCAAACTTCTGGCCTCAAGCAATCCTCCTGCCTCAACCTCCTGAGTAGCTGGGACTAGAGCTGTGTGCCTCCATGCCTGGCTAATTTATTATTATTATTATTATTTCTTAGAAATGGGATCTGGCTTTGTTGCCCAGACTGTTCTCAAACTCCTCGTCTCAAGCGAGGATCCTCCCACCTGGGTCTCCCAAAGTGTTGGGATTACAGGCGTGAGTCACCGTGTCTAGCCAATGCCTCCATTTCTGAGACGGACAGTCTCACTGCCCAGAGGAGCATCTGGCTGGCCTTCATTTGTTAAAGAGAATCTCAACGGAAGGGGGCCCACCCATTGGAAGTGGTTAAGCTAAGTCTGGAGGCCCACCCATTCGTAGTGGTTGAGCTAAGTCTGGACATTCAGTCATGGTGGGCCAGGGGCTTGTTAGAACTCCTTGGAAGCAAGAATGGCTGAGTAAACCAGGATTTTGTTGCAAAATGGAGTTGGTCCTGGATTCTCACTTTTAGAGTCACCAGTTGGGGGACCCTTCCAGCAGCCCCCAGGACCAATGACTGAAATGGAGTGGGCAGGCCTGGGGAGCCGGGAATGATGCAGGGGTATCCGAGTTCTGAAGGCAATCTCTACAAGCCAGTGCCAGTGGGTGGAGGCAGACAGACATCCTTCCAGAGCCTGTTGGGGCTACAGGGAGTCACCATGTCCCCAGCATGCTGCCAGGGTAGAAGGGGCATCAGAAGCAGCATCACTGGATGGCCTGTTCTCCCATCCTCTGGCGTTTCACAAACTCACCATGAATGGGACAGATTTCACGACCACTCAGGGGCTTTTCAGAAATCTGGGAGTGGGGATGACCCTGTAACTTTTTCAGGTCTGGAAGCAAGAAACATCCCATGGCTGACAGCTCCCACCAGGGAAAGGACAGCTGTATGCAGCATCTTCCTTCTTACCCGGGCACAGATACCAGGGGCTGGAGAAGGAGTGCTGACACGGAGGGACTGGCTACCCTGAGATGCCAAACTCCCCACCTTCTGGGAAGAAATGCATATAATGGATACATGAATGTTTGAAAATGTGCACATAATGGGTACATATGTGTTTGAATGTATGCATTGTGTGTATGTGTGTGTGCATTTGTGTGAGTCTGTGTGAGTGCATGAGCGAAAGTGTGTGATATATGAAGCCAGCCTGACGGGGTTTGGTGGCATTGCCAGAAGCCCCTGAGAGGAAGGGAAAATGTGCATGTTTGTGTGTGTGTCTGTGTGTGAGTAGGGTGTGTGTCTATGTCAGTGTAAGGATACATAACTGTGAGTGTGTGTCTTAGTCCAAGGAGGCTGCTATAACGGAATGCACACATTCAAGCTACACATAATCTATCTGGTGGTTCTCATGCACCAGTCCTTGCAATGAACAGCATATATTTTTGCATATGTGCATATAATGGGTACATGTATGTTATCTGGTGGTTCTCATGCACCAGTCCTTGCAATGAACAGCATATATTTTTGCATATGTGCATATAATGGGTACATGTATGTTTGAATTCATGCATACAATGGATACATGTATGTTTGAATATGTGCACATAATGGGCACACATATGTTTGAATGTGTGCATTGTGTATATGTGTGTTTGCATTTGTGTGAGTCTGTGTAAGTGCCTGAGTGAATGTGTGGGATATATAAATATATGTGTATGTGAGCTTCGAGTGTGTGCATTTGTAAGTGTGTGTGCATGTTTGAGTGTATGTTTGAACGTGTGAGGTGTTGTGCATGGATTGAGAGCATGCGTGAGATCCTGATTTACTATTTTTTAAGAAAGAGCTAGTTCTCAAGAATAAGAACAATGGAAGGAGGACATATTAGAGGAGAGTCACAGGGCAGAAATTCAGAAATCCAGGGTGGATTGAGGGGCTCAGAGAGGAGGAGGGAGAAATAAATGGTAGCCAGGGTGCTGTGTGAATCAGCTGTAGAGCTATTTTAGTACATGCTAGTAGTGGGAAACTTTGGAGACAGAAAGAGATGTCCAGTGAGGATTTTCAGAAAATTTTCATGAAAGGATTTGTCTAAAGCCCCTGGGCCTCCCTTTTGACGAAAGTGATATGATAGATTTACATGAGTATACATTGCAAGGACTGGCTCATGAGAACAGCCAAATATATTCAGGTTACACAAGGGAATGAAGGCCTAGCGGCCGTTTCTCCGGGACATCCTACGGTGTAAATTTCAAAGGACACCCAGAGAAGCTGGATATAGATTTGTAAAAAGATAACGTTTTGAATGTCCATCAGGATATGACGAGTTTCTGAGAAAGAAGCCCAAGGGGGTGGAACACCTGTTCCCCTATGACCATTGGCCCGATACCTCCCCAGGGAGCATGGCAGTGCATAGGAATGACATTTGATAGGAACCGCAAAGACACAGCCACATTCATCAGAATATGTTCAGCTGTTTGCATTCACTCTGGCTCAGACATTAGAGGAGATTTCCTGGCGTATGTGACTGAAAAGCCAGAGGCAGGGGGTGGGTGCCAGCATGGGTTTCATTTAGTGAGTCCAGTGTCATGAAGGTTTCTTCCTATCTCTGCTTTGCTTTCTGTGATGAAAGCTTTATCGCCAGGATGGCTCCTCTTCCTGGGTCCACATCATCTGTGTCACCACAGCTTCATTCCACACCATCTGGATAAACAGGGAGACACTCTGGCCCAAGATGTCAAGGCTGAGTCCCGAGATCCACCTGGCAGACGGTAATGACCATGGATGGGGAACAGGCTCTGCTGAAGGGTTGACGTCAACTGGGCCACCTACTGAGCCAGCCTATTGTGGGCTGAATTGTGTCCCTCTGTCCCCATATTCATTCATTGAAGTTGTCACCCCCCAGTGACTACATTTAAAGACGTGTTTAAGTTAAAATGAGATTATTAGTGTGGGCACTAACCCAATATAGATTGGTCCTTATAAGAGGGGGAGATGAGGACATAGATGTACAGAGGTATGACCATGTGAATACCCAGCAAGAAGACGGCCGTCTGCAAACCAAGGAGAGAGGCCTCAGGAGGAACCAACCTGCTGAGACCTTGGACTTCCAGCCTCCAGGACTGTAAGACAATAAGTTTCTGGGGCTGAATGGAGAGCCAGTGGATCTTGCCTCACATGTCCATTGGCTGGAAGAGGAGGGAGGCAAGAAGGACTGTCTTTTCTGCCTGATTCCTGAGGTCTCTGCCTAGAGGAGAACAGGCGCAGCAGTCTCTGGACTCCTGGTAGTACCAGCCCTCGCCAGTCTCACAATCACAGTGGTCACTCGCTGGCCATAGCAAGAACGGAGAAGGAAAGAGAGCTGGGTGGTCACCCCCACAGCAGTATCTCCCGGAGAGGCAGAAGTTCCTATTTTAGGAAGCAAGGCAGGAGCTTGACTTCCTTCTCAGGGGAGTGGCCAGGGCTGGGCTTCCTTTGGAGACCAGCAAGGTTCAGACACCTGCTGAGTTTGGATCTGTGGCCTTTGGGTTCTAGAAGACTCAGCCCCAGTAGCAGCAGGGTTTTTTTTTTTTTTTTTTTGAGACAGAATTTCACTCTGTCACCCAGGCTGGAGCGCAGGGGCGCGACCTCAGCTCACTGCAACCTCCACCTCCCGAGTTCAAGTGATTCTCCTGCCCCAGCCTCCTAAGTAGCTGGGATTACAGGTGCCCGCCAACATGCCCAACTAATTTTTGTATTTTTAGTAGAGATGGGGTTTCAGCATGTTGGCCAGGCTGATCTCAAACTCCTGACCTCAAGTAATCCACCTGCCTTGGCCTCCCAAAGTGCTGGGATTACAGGCGTGAGCCACTGTACCCAACCTAAGGCTGGCTTCTTTTCCTGGCTCTGCCCCCACGAAACACCACAGGGGACTCCTGCTCCTGGAATGATCAGAGCCTCCTTGGGGCCAGTTGCCCCTCTGCAGCCACAGATGCTGAGCTGGGACTCAGAGAAGGACATCAATGATAGCCAGCTTCTTCCCAAGAAGGCCCTGGTGCAGGGCGATGGTGGAGATGCCCCTGAATTTCTGAGCTGTGGGCAGAAGGGTTGGGGGTGTAGAATAAATGGGGGGTGGGACCCAGTGTATATGAGGGGTCAGCCTGGATTTTGAATCCCAAGCTTGGACGATACAGATCATGTGTTTCTGCAGTCTGACATCTGAAGCCCTGTCCTACACATTCCCAAAGCTCCTCCTTAAGCATCTTGGTGGACAGTGGAGACATCTCCCACTCTAGGAACTGAAAACACAAGGTCTTCCATTCCCAGCATGCCTTGCAGCCTGAGCATGTGACCTGAGCTCAGCCAATCAGAGATGTCTGCTATTCCTGGGCACTCCTTCTGGTGGTGGTGGTCACATGGAGCCTGTTGTCTCAGGGCAGCCATGCCTTCCCCAAATGCAAGTGTGTGGACCCCCTTGTACCCTGCCCATCAGTTCCCTTCTATCTAATTAACGATCCATCTCTGTTGCTTGCAACTCATAAGCTGGCTGATACGAAAGGGAATGCAGCCCACCAAAGTCAGCCTGGGGATGTGGAAGGGGGTCCAGGGAGCAGGGCTGGACACTCCAGGACAGGGCAGCCAGGGTGGGATCCTGGGTCAAATGTAGGGGTCCCCCAAAGTGAGTGAGCAGATCCCCCCCAATGACGGATCTGCTGCACAGCCCAGTGAAAGCAAAACTGTCAGTCTCCAATACCATCCTGCCCCCGACTATCCAACAGGCTGTGTGACCTTGGGCCACCGCCTCCCCTCTCTGAGCCTGGCTCCTCCTGTATGGACTGGGAGCTAGCGTTGGTAACCTCTGGGGAGCCCCCTCCTCACCTTTGACTCTCTGTCTCTGCATTTGGGCTGTGCTGTGGTGGCTGGCGGCTCTGGGTGCTATCTGCCTATCGGTCCAAAGCCTCGGGAAGCAGGCCAGGCCTTGGCCCACCTGGGGAGCGCAGCAAGTTTTATTTTATTTTCTCTTTCCAGGCTTTGGCGAAAGGCTGTCCCCGATGGGGGGACAGCTTGGGGGGTTCCGGAGGCAGGAGGGAGATGAGCTCCGGATTGCAGATCTTCAGGCGATCTGAGGAAAAGTAGGAGAATTTAAAGAGTCATGGGATAACCTCCCAGGGAGTCCCCAAGGCCAGCATAGGGCAGAACCAGGGATAAGGGCCCAGCCCAGGCTAGGGGAGCAGCTACCCCTGGCAGGTATAAATAATGAAACGCTGCAGCTACTGACAGAACCACACCATTGGAAGGGTGCTTGCGAATTCTCTTTGATTTCTCCTCTGCACCTGTGGAGTGCCGGCCATGTGTGTCCCCACCTGCCAGGGAAGCTGAGAGGCCTGGCTGGGTGCTTTGGGTTTGAGCGAGGACAGCAGCTTGGTTCTGGGTTAAGCAGATTGCATGAGAGGTAGCCAAGCATTCTGGCTTCTGCTGGACCCCCCACCGTGTTCCCCAGCCAGTCAGGGCTACTGGGGACCTCTCTGCCCACACTGGCCACTGGGCTAAGATGGGCTTCTGCCGGAGAGCCATTCATGAAGGTGTGTAACACACAAGGCCCAGTCAGGAAAAGAGAAACCACTCTGAGTATTTCAGAGTGAACTTGTTGGTTACCCAGGTATGGTAGGGAGTTGAGAAACAGAAAGGGTAAAATGAGGCAAGCCAGAGATTAGCAACGCAGGAAGCCGCAACCAGCTCTAGGGTTGGGAAGACCCAGGGGGAAGTGGATTTCCTGGAGCCAAGGATCTGGGCCATGGGGTTGGGGGCGGAGCCGTGGCAGGGGCAGACCAATAGGAAGCTGGGACCATGGAGGGAGGGACTGTGACTGTGTAGGAACCACGGCCAGAGGCTTTACCCAGAGGGAGAGAGAGCAGGAGAAATTCCCTGGTTTCTCCCTTTACCCCATCTTCTAGTCTTTTGTCTTTTCTTTAAAACTATGGTAAAAGACACATAACAGGAAGTTTATCATCTGCGCCATTAAAAATATATATAATAAATATTTATATTATTTATTTATTTATTTTAAGGCAGGGTCTCACTCTGTTGCCCAGGCTAGAGTGCAGTGGTGCAGTCATAGCTCACTGCAGCCTCCAATTCCTGAGCTCAAGCAATTCTCCCGCCTCAGCCTCCTGAGTAGGTGGGACTAGAGGCATGTGCCACTGTGCCTGGCTAATTTTTAAATGATATGTAAAGATGGAGTCTTGCTATTTTGCCTAGGCTGATCTTGAATTGTCCTCAAGTGATCCTCCGGCCTTGGCCTCCCAAAATGCTGGGATTATAGGTGTGAGCCACTGCACCTGGCCGGCACCACTTTTAAGTGCACACTGCAGTCGCGTTAAACATATTCACATTGTTGTGCAACCATCACCACCGTCCATCTCCAGAACTTTGTCATCTGGCCTCACTGAAACTTTGTCCCCATTAAACAACAACTCCCCATTCTCCTCCCCCAGCCCCTGGCAACCATCATTCAACTTTCTCTCTCTATGAGTCTGATTGCTCTAGATACCTCATATAAATTGAACTATACAGGCTGGGTGCAGTGGCTCATGCCTGTAATCCCAGCACTTTGGGAGGTCGAGGTGGGTGGATCACCTGAGATTGGGAGTTTGAGACCTGCCTGACCAATATGGCAAAACCCCATCTCAACTAAAAATACAAAAATTAGCCAGACATGGTGGCGTGGACCTGTAATCGCAGCTACTCAGGAGGCTGAGACAGGAGAATCGCTTGAACCCAGGACGCTGAGGTTGCAGTGAGCCGAGATCATGCCCCTGCACTCCAGCCTGGGCAACAGAGCGAGACTTTGTCTCAAAATAAATAAATGAACAAATAAACAAATAGAATTGTACAGTATTTTTTTGTGTGCAATTGACCTATTTCATTTAGCATAATGTCCTCAAGGTTCATCCATATTGTAGCATGTGTCAGGATGTCCTTCCTTCCTTTTCTTTTTGTCTTAGAGATGAGGTCTTGCTCTGTTGCCCCGGTTGGAGTGCAGTGGCATAGTCATAGCTCACTGAAGCCTTGAACCCCTGGGCTGTAGGGGTCCTCCTACCTCAGCCTCCTGTGTAGCTGGGTTTGCAGGTGAGTGCCACCATGTCCGGCTTCCTTCCTTTGTAAGGCTAAATCATCTTCCATTGTATGGGTGAGACCACATTCATTCATTCATCCATGGACACATGACTGCGTCTACCTTTTGGCTATTATAAGTAATGCCGATACACATGTGGTGTACAAATATCTCTTTGAGACCCTGCTTACATTCTTTTGGTTATACACCCAGAAGTGGAATTGGTGGATTATATGGTAATTCTGCTTTAATTTATTGAGGAAGTGCCTTACTGTTTTCCAAAGCAGCTGCACCATTTTGCACTCCCACTAGCAGTGCACAAGGCTTCCAGTGTTTTGTTTGTTTGCTTGTTTGTTTTGAGACACAATCCCACTCTATTGCCCAGGCTGGAGTGCAGTGGCGCGATCTTGGCTCACTGCAACCTCTGCTTCCCAGGTTCAAGTGATTCTTGTGCCTCAGCCTCCTGAATATCTGGGATTACAGGTGCACGCCACCACTCCTGGCTAATTTTTATATTTTTAGTAGACGGGTTTTCCCCATGTTGGTCAGGGTGGTCTTGAACTCCTGGCCTCAAGTGACCACCCCACCTTGGCCTCCAAAAGTGTTGGGATTATAGGTGTGAGCCACTGCGCCCGGCCATCTTTTATTTTTTTGTTTTCTTAATAAACTTGCTTTCAGTTTACGGACTCGCCCTGAACTCTTTCTCATGCAAGATCTAAGAACCCTCTCCTGTTGGGGTCTGGATCGGAGCCGCTTTCCTGCAACAGGATGGGAAGGCTGGGCTGAGAAGGCAGCACTGCAGGGAGCTGGCCTGCCTAAGAATAAGGCCAGCAGAAGGAAAACAAACTCCAGGATTGCAGAAGCAGGGAGTCTTGACAACTTTGTTTCTGTGCCTGGATACAGCTATGCCTAAAGCCACCTCTCACCTCTGGGCATTCACAAGTTCCCTCTTTTTTCAGGGCCTGGTTGGGTTGAGATTTCTGTCACTTGCCACTAGAGGTCATGACCGATGCACGTGCCTCGGGGCCCAAGCCCTGGCGTTTGTGCACCTTCTTGATTCTGTATTCCTCGTGTTGCAGTTCGGGAAGTCTGGTCTTCCAGACAGGTGATCCCTCTGAATACGCCTCAGTACTTCCTTGGTTTGCACAGAGACAGGCAGATCAGAAGTTGGTGGGAGGCCAGCTGAGAGTTTTTGAGTCGGGAAGATGCATCTTTGATGATTCTCAGACTTGGGGACTTACCCATGGTATCCTTGATGGTGAGTGGTGGAACTGGGACTGAGTCAGGCTGTGGGGCCACTTGGCTGGTTTGTCCACACTTGGGAGCCTGGTGAAGGCTGGTGCAGGGGAGGGGGCATCCTTGTTAGACCAGGATGACAGAGCTGTTTCTGCTTTTTTTTTTTTATTGCTATTGTTATTATAAATTTATTTAAAAGACGGGGTCTCACTAAGTCGCCCAGCCTGGAGTAGAGTGGCACAATTGTAGCTCACTGTAGTCTTCAACTTCTAGGCTCAGTTGATCCTCCTGCCTCAGCCTCCAAGTGGCTAGGACCACTTTTGCACACCACTATGTCTGGCTAGTTTTTCAACTTTTTTGTAGAGATAGTCTCACTTTGTTGCCCAGGCTAGTCTCGAACTCCTGGACTCAAGCAATCCTACCACTTCAGACTCTCCAAGCCCTGGGATTACAAGCGTGAGCCACTGGGCCCGGCTGTTCCTGTTTCTAAAATGGCCACAGAGCTGAAAGAATATTCTCTTTGTATGGTGACAGAGTGGAGTGCTGGCCCTCGGAGGTCTAAGTGGCCCTGCTTTTGCCGAGACAGGCTCATCTACTCCCCAGGCACTCAGGAGGGCTGTTACAGGGCACTCAAGGCTTTGTGCTTCAAGGACAGAGCTGGAATGAAACCCTAGCGGCCCAGCGCCTCATCAGCCCCACTGCCATTCCTCGTCCTCCCCGAGCACTTTGCACATTCAAAAGCTATTTCAGAAATAGCAGCACATCTGATTCTCTTTAATGCACTTCCAGGCAGCACAGATGTGCATCAATGGATGAATGTTCCCTGAACCAAAGTGCTTCCGTGGGCCTCATGGTCCCCTCCCTTGGCACCCACTCCCAGGCCAAGAGCATCCTGTGAATCATGCATTTGTTCCTGTGATTGCTGTTCACAGAGTGGCAACTCTTGCAAGGGGAGGGGTACAAAGTGAATATTTAGACGCTACAGGAGACGAAGGGTCAGGGACTCTGGCTGGGATGGGGACAGGGAACGGGAAGAAGCAGACCTTGTCAGGGGGTGATGTAGGCTCCTGGAGTGGAAGCTTGCAGAGTCCAGAGCCCTGCCACCTGTTCACATGGCAACGGCACCCTGGCTACAACACCTCCTGCACATGTCCATACGTAACAGGCTTTATCCTGAATGGAGAACTTGGCACCTGAAGCGGTCCCATATGGAGCCCAGCTGACACGGGGGTGGGGTGGGGAGGGAACCAACAGACACAAACAAAGCACTGGGTTGAGTGGGGGCGGGGGGGGCAAAATCTCCATGGCTGAAGAGACAGCAAACCAGAGACCAGACTAATAAGAGATGCGTAGACGGCTATACAGCAACTCCCAAATCGAAATGATTGCACGAAGCTCGCTCCAATATCCAAAGGCATAAATTAAGCACTGAGACCGTCTGTCCCTAAAATGTGTCAGTCAGACAGACAGATGACTGAGGGAAGACAGCTGATGTTTCCGTCGTTTGCAAAAATACAGTACTCTGATTCTGAGGGGGAGGCACCAAAATTCGTGATTCAACTTTGAAAGCAATGTTCAAAGTTAAAAAAAAAAATTAAAGCTTAAAAAATGTCTCTGGAAAGGAACATGAAGACAAGTGTTATGAAAAGTTGAAAGTCTCTCCCTTCAATGAAATGAAGGAAAAACATCACCGCACCAGCCACGTGGATGCTCCTGACAGCAGTGGTCTCCTTGGGGAGGGTCGGAGGGGCGGTGGCTGTTTTTCCCTGTGGGAGAAGAGCTGGGATGAGAACTCCAGGGAAACCCGCAAGAGTGGATCCAGGCTTTGTGAGGCCTGAAGCTTAGACCCTTTGGGAGATTCCCTTTGAGGAAAAGAATATGTAAATACAATATAAGCTTAGGTACGAAAGTGAATGTTTATTCACAATGAGAAAATAAATCACTACAAAGTATAGACACCCTGAATATTCAGGTCCCTTTCTTCTGCTACCCCTTTAGGTAACTTACTAGACATGTTCGCAGACTCCAACCTGGCTTCTGTCTCCACCTAGAACACTCTATGGCTCCCAGCATCTCCCAACTCTTGCAGGAGCCAAGGGAGCAAGAGGTCCTGACATTGGGGTATCATTAGCTTTACCCAAAATGTGTCTCTGGAAATGAGGGTGCCCAGAAAAGCCATGTGTCTGCCCTGACCGGGATTTGCTTTCAGTGGGATTCAGGGTCTGTGAGTGGGAGGCTGGAGGATTTAGAAAAATCCAGAATGCCTGTGCTCTGGGATCTGGGGGCAGTTGCCGGAAGGCAGCCTGGCCTGGGTTTGTAATTCTAGTTCGTGGAAATCTGGCCAATTGAATCATACTCTGTTTGCAAAAGAGCCCAAGCACAGGGAGGCAGGCTGGTGAGCACAGGGCCTGGAGACAGCTGTGGGCAGACAGCCGTTCAGCTGGGGCCAGGCAAGAGGCATCTTGGCTAAGGTATTGAGGTTTTCTTGCCAGGGCTGGTCCTTCGTGTGGGAGAGAAAGTCTCAGGCTGCCCAAGCCCAGAGCCCCCACCCACGTTCACCTCCCTCTCTTTGTTCTGATTCTGGGTTAAACAGGCAAATGTGGGGGCATTGGTGGTTTTCTCTAGGAGATCTGCTTATTGGACAAGAAATTAAAGCCAGTTTGCAAGGAGGCCTGTCCATCCGAAGCAGCCAGACAATATTCATCTGGCTCTCCTGGGAGCCTGTCTGAGGAACAGAGGGTACTGGTCTGTCACCCTGTATGCCCGATAACTGTGTCTCTCAGGGCAAGTCACTAAATTGGCATTGTGGTTTTATTCATCCGTTTCTTTGAACCTGGTTCATGCCAGGTCACCTCCAAGAGAGACGGAACCATTTCACTGTGCCCAGAAAATCAATGTCTGGTGCACAGCCAGCGCTCGATAAATATCACCGGAATGAATGAAAATTAGATTTCCGAGTTTGCTGGGGAGGGCTGGGCTCAGACAGTAGCGGGTTCCCAAGGAAATGGTCGCCTTGCTCGGGCTAGGCTGGGCAGCAGCTGGCCTGTGCTGGGTTCTCTCTGATGGATCACAGTGAGCAACAGAAGCATGGGTAGGTTTCATCTTCAGCCTCCACTGACTGCTGTGGAATCCTGTTAATGCTACTGCCTAAATACCCCAGAGCTGCCCTCTTCTCTCCATCTCTTTGCCCTGAACTCTATTTGCCTAGATGGCCACAGCCGCTTCCTTCACTCTGATGCCTGGTTGGGTTTCTTCCCTTTTCTCTCTCTCTCTCTCTCTCATTTTTGTTTTTGATACAGGGTCTTGCTCTGTTGCCCAAGCTAGAGCGCAGTGGTGCGATCACAGCTCACTGCACCCTCAACCACTTCGGCTCAAGCAATCCTCATCCTCCTGAGTAGTTGGGATTACAGGTGTACCACCACGCCTGGCTAATTTTTTTTTTGAAACGGAGTCTTGCTGTCACCGGGCTGGAGTGCAGTGGTGTGAACTCAGCTCACTACAACCTCTGCCTCCTGGGTTCAAGTGATTCATTCTCCTTCCTCAGCCTGCCGAGCAGCTGGAATTACAGACACGTGCCACCACGCCCACCTAATTTTTGTATTTTTAGCAGAGATGGGTTTCACCATGTTGGCCAGGAGGATCTCAATCTCCTGACCTCGTGATCCACCTGCCTCGGCCTCCCAAAGTGCTGGGATTACAGGTGTGAGCCACTGAGCCTGGTCGGCTAATTTTTAAAACTTTTTTTGTAGAGATGGGGCCTCACTGTGTTGCCCAGGCTGGTCTTGAACTCCTGGGATCAAGAGATACTCATGTTTTGGCTTCCTGAAGTGTTGGGATTACAGGCATGAGCCACTGCACCTGGCCCAGGTGGGTTTTTATAAAGCTCAAACCAACCACCTTCCTTCCTGGCTCGACGATCTGTCTTCCCCCGCATTAACCAAAGACAAACCTCAAATTCCTGAACGTGTCACTGAACTCCCCTCCTCCCTACTTCATCTGCCCTCACTCCCACATCCTACTTTGCTACAGATTGTCTGCAGTTCCCCCACCACCCCACACCCCCAACCTGCATGCAGCTTCAACTTCCATAACTTACTTGGTGAATTCATTTACCTGGAACAAAGTTGAAGCTGGATGGCTTCAACAACAGAAATTTATTCTGTCACAGTTCAGTAGACCAAAAGTCCCAGATCAAGGTGTCAGCAAGGTTGGTTCCTTCTGCGGGCTGGAAGCAGCTATTTCATTTATTTTATTTTTTGAAACAGAGTCTCACTCTGTTACCCAGGCTGGAGTGCATGGCACAATCTTGGCTCACTGCAACCTCCGCCTCCCTGGTTCAAGTAATTCTCCTGCCTCAGCCTCCCAAGTAGCTGGGATTATAGGCACGTGCCACCACGCGTAGGCAGGGTGTACAAAATGTACAAATACATTTTTGTATTTTTGGTAGAGACGGGGTTTCACCATGTTGGCCAGGCTGGTTTCGAACCCCTGACCTCAGGTGATCCACCTGCCTCGGCCTCCCAAAGTGTTGAATTACAGGTGTGGGCCACTGCCTGCGGGGATCATCTATACCAGGCTTCTCTCCTTGGCTTGTACATGGCCATCTTCTCCCTGTATCTCTTCACTAAATGACGAAATGTTCTTGCATCCATACCTCTGTATCCAAACTTTCCCTGTCTATAAGGACACCCATCATATTGGATTAGGGCTCACCCTTATAATTTCATCTTGACTAATGTCATCTGCAACAACCCTATTTCCAAGTAAGGTCACATTCTGGGGTAGGATTTCAACATATGACATTTTGGGGGGACACATTTCGGGGGGAAACCCTTGGCATATGTTGTTCCCTCCATCTGGCATGCTCTTTCTTTTCTTTTCTTTCTTTCCTTTTTTTTTTTTTTAGACAGAGTCTTGCTCTGTCACCCAGGATGGAATGCAGTGGCACAATCTCAGCTCACTGTAACCTTCGCCTCCCGGGTTCAAGCAATTCTCCTGCCTCAGCCTCCCAAGTAGCTGGGATTACAGACGTCCGCCACTGTGCCTGGCTAATTTTTGTATTTTTAGTAGAGTTGGGATTTCACCATGTTGGCCAGGCTGGTCTTGAACTCCTGACCTCAGGTGATCCACCTGTCTCGGCCTCCCAAAGTGCTGGGATTACAGGCTGAGCCACTGCACCCGATCCATGCTCTTCTTCTTGTCCCTCCCTCCAGTCCCCTCCAAATGCCCTGATAACTCTTCGTTGTCCTGGAAGAGGCTGAATTCATCTTCTTAAATGCTTCACCATTGTCACTGAATGGCCAACTGCTGTTGACACTAGACTGAGAGCCCCTTGAGGGCAGGACCAGAAAGCCCAGCCCTGGGCTAAGGACATTGAGAGGTGAGTGAGTTAAAGTAATATTAGCTGCTGTAACAGATAAACCTCATAGACTCTCTGGCCAAACACGCAGAAGTGTTTTTCTTTCTCACATTAGAGGTGGGGTGTGGGTGGTTGGTTTGGGCTCCTGAGTCTCTGCCAATGTCACCAGCTGGCTCCAAGGGCACCATGAGCATGACTACCCACCTGATAATGTGTCAGAGATGGGAGGATGGACGGGGAGGTTTGCATGGACCAGGTCCTCTCATTCCATTGGTTGGAACTCAGTCATAGGACCTTATGTGGCCACGCCCACCTGCAGGGGAGGTTGGGAGATGTTGTCCCTGGTTGGGCAGCACAAGTCCACACTGTAAGAAGGAAGAACACATCGTAAGGGCACAAGAGTCCACGTTACATGTATGTGTAGCTGAAACCCCACACTCTGAACCTGATATTGAGAAAGGGGCATCTGAAACATAGGGGCTTTCTTATTTTGTATTCCAAAGCTGAACCCGCTGGAGGGATTTTGAGTCCAACCCCTTCTGTGAGTCTGTTCTCTTTCCTGGACTGCCTGTGGGACGTCCCCTATGACCCTATTTTGGGGAATTTGCTGGAGGACTCATATGGTTTGGCTCTGTGTCCCCACTTAAATCTCACTGAATTGTAATCCCCACGTGGTGAGGGAGGGACCTGGTAGGAGGTGATTGGCTCATGGGGAGGTTTCCTTCATGCTGTTCTCATGATACTGAGGGAGTTCCCCAAAGATCTGATGGTTTAAAAGTGGCAGTTTCCCCTGCGCGCTCTTTCTCGCTGCTGCCTTGTGAAGAAGGTACTTGCTTCTCTTTTGCCTTCCACCACGATTGTAAGTTTCCTGAGGTCTCCCAGCCATGCAGAACTGTGAGTCAATTAAACCTCTTTCCTTTGTAAATTACCCAGTCTCGGGTAGTTTTTTTTTTTTTTTTTTTTTTTTTTTTTTTTTTTTTTGACATAATCTCCCTCTGTCACCCAGGCTGGAGTGCAGTGGCACCATCTTGGCTCACTGCAACTTCTGCCTCCAGGGTTCAAGCAATTCTCCTGCCTTAGCCTCCTGAGTAGCTGGGATTACAGACACATGCCACCACACCCGGCTAATTTTTGTATTTTCAGTAGAGCTGGGGTTTCACCATATTGGCCAGGTTAGTCTTGAACTGTTGACCTCAGGTGATCTGCCTGCCTCAGCCTCCCAAAGCGCTGGGATTACAGATGTGAGCCACTGTGCCTGGCCTCAGGTAGTTCTTTATAATAGTGTGAAAATGGACTAATACAAGGGCAGAGCTGGGTTCTTGGTACACTTTAAGCATGGTGGGATCTTATGGGGTGGTATTCTGAGGAACTGGTTATTTCAAATTCAGGGCACACTAATGGGGTCATTCCTGGGGTGGACTTGGCCCAGCCTCTATGGATGCTTTTGGACCCATCTCTCAAGATGCTGGGGCTCCAGAGGGTTCAGCCAGGGGCCTCACCTGCTCTATGTCAGCACTGCTTAGCTCATGCCCAGCTGGCCTCAGTGGAGTCTGAAATGAGGTAGAGGGAAGAAAGGGAGTTAATCTGTCCTGAAGGTTTGGTGTGTGCCAGCTTATATATGACCTCCTCAGATCCTCTCAAGATACCAGAAAACAGGGTCTTCAAACAATGAGGTGATCTCTACATTCACAAAGTAGTGAGTGGAGAAGCCTTCCTCCCACCCCCATTCCAAAACCTGTGCCTGTCCCTTTTCTCTTTCCCTCCTCCCTTTCTGCAAGAAATCTTCTGTTTACTCAAAGTACATAGAATACATCATCATTTTGCTCAGACATTTTCCAACACCCATGCCCCTTCCTGCTGTTTCTGTTTTTAGTTTGCAGATTGTATGAGTCAGATTTGCTGCAATAACAAACATCACACACATTTCAGCAGCTTGCCACAACAAACATTTATTTTCCCTCACGGTGCAAGCCTGTGGCTGTGGGCCAGCTCCATGTGTCTGATTCTGGAACCCAGGCGGAAGGAGCTGCTTCCTTGTGGAACTCTCCCATTCTCAAAGCAGAGGGCAGAAGCTGGCGGATGCAACTTCCCATTTGGACCTGGCATGCATCATGTCCGCTAATAGAAAATAACACAGTGGATGCCCACCTGCCCACTCCTGGTCCTTCTCTTAAAAAAAGTAACCAAAAAGCAGAGAAGCCTTGGGCCCTGTGGATGTGAACATGTCCACAGAACACATTCCCTGTACCTTACTTCAGGGAGCCACAGGCTTAAAACATAAACCTGGGTTTGCAATGCAGGTCCTTAAAGAATTTTGCAAACTTCAGTTTTCAAACAAACAAAAAAGGGCATAAACAACTTGGAAAGAAAGGTTCTGAGACCTTGCTGGAAAGTGACCCCACCACTCCACTCTATAAAGGTTTCTTTTTTTTTTTCCTTTTCCTTTTGTTTGAGACCGAGTCTTACTCTGTCACCCAGGCTGTAGTGCAGTGGCACAATCTGTATCACTGCAACCTCTGCCTCCCAGGTTCAAGTGATTCTCCTGCTTCAGCCCCGAGAGTAGCTGGGACTACAGGTACGTGCCACCATGCCCAACGAATTTTTATATTTTTAGTAGAGACAGGGTTTCACCATGTGGTCTCGAACCAGGCTGGTCTCGAACTCTCGACCTCAGGTGATCTGCCCACTTCAGCCTCCCAAAATGCTGCGATTACAGGCATAAGCCACTGTGCCTGGCCTATAACGATTTCTTTTACCCCCTCCACATTAGATCCAGGGTATTGAGGCAGGTGTCCTGACTATCTCCTCTATCTCCTCCAGCGCCAGTGTTCACAGCTGCCTGCCTGCAGAGTTGAGGGAGGGGAGGGGAGACAGGGAAGGCGATAGCTCCTAGGGCCACACTGTGACTACTGAAATATGAGCCCAGGGACCAAGGTAGTTTAGGGGAGGGGTTTCACCTCCTAAGAGGGTGTGCAGGTCTCTGGAAAGACTCCAGGGTGCTAATGAGGAGCCAGGAATTTCCTAATACTTTGGAGGTGTCTCTTCTCCTCCTCCTCTTGGGGTCCCCCTATTTTGCGAGGCGGAGGCTCCCTCAAGCCTGTGGTGCTCGCGTAGCTTCAACCCTAGAGAGGAGAAAGCTGTCTTTACTGCTCCGTCGCCCCAACCTGGGGTGCTCTCCACCACGCACGTCACCTGCAGGGCCACGCGGCCGGGATGCCCCCTTGCCTGCACCCTCAATGCCCGAGAGGCGGCAAGGTCACGCCCCTTCTCCGTCCCGCCCCGTCCTGTTATTTCCCTGGCCCCCGCCCCCTCTCCGGCCTTTCGCGTCCTGTCCCCTACCCGTGGACCACGATCCGCCACGCCCCCAACTGCGGGCCACGCCCCATCCAGACCCCGCCCACCCCAGGCCCCACCTCGCCAAGGCCCCGCCCCGTTATTCCGCCCCTCTGCGGGTCCAGGTACTTGTGGCCAAGTATGGGGTCGCCGCGCCCCCGCCCCCCAGGGACCTCTCGTCCCCTTTTGCCTTGTCCTTTAATTCGGGTCGTCGTCTTTCCTCTGCATTTGTTTGTTTCCAGAATTAATGAGACTAAAATTATTTTTGAGATTTATTTTCAAGGGTATTTAGAGACTTCCCTTTAGGTAGTAGGGGGTACCTTGCGGGAAGGCGGGCGCTCCTCGATTTGATAAGTGATTTCTTCAGGGTTGCCAGGCTGAGACGGCTCGCGGGAGGAGCGCTTCTGCAGGGATTACAGTCCGCAAACATTTACTGTTGATCTGCAAGCCTCAGGGCCTGCGGGAGGAGGGTGAGCGTCTTTCTAATGCAAAGGAGGAATAATAATTGCAATAACAGCTCGCCTCTGGCTAATTTATTATATTTATTTATTTTTTGAGACGGAATTTCGCTCTTGTCCCCCAGGCTGGAGTGCAGTGGCGCGATCTCAGTTCACTACAACCTCCGCCTCCCGGGTTCAAGCGATTCTCCTGCCTCAGCCTCCCAAGTAGCTGGGACTACAGGCATGTGCCACCACGCCCGGCTAATTTTTGGATTTTTAGTATAGGGGGTTTCACCATGTTGGTCAGGCTGGTCTGGACCTCCTGACCTGAAGTGATCCCCCACCTCGGCCCCCCAAAGTGCTAAGATTACAGCGGTGAGCCACCAAGGCCTTGGGCTAATTTACAAAGCATGTTCACCGCCACTGTCTCATTTGATCCTTTTTTTTAAATGCCTTTTATTCTGTCCCCATTTTAAAGACGGCGAAACTGAGGCCTAGGGATGCGAGTTGGAGCTAGATCTGCCTCATTTCAGGTGTCTTGTCAGACAAACATATTCAAAACTAGCAAGTACGGAGAAAATGAATGTTGAGTAAATAATTTTAATGAATATATCCTATTATGTTCCAATGAGGGGCTTTTCAAAATTTGATTTTATTTTCGTAACAGAAGCTCTTATTTCCACGTCTTCTTAAAGGGACTTTACTATTCCATATGTTGAAAGCACACTTTAAAGAGAACAAGGCCAGGTGCTGTGGCTCATGCCTGTAATCCCAGCACCTCGGGAGTTAGGAGGATCGCTTGAGCCCAGGAGTTTGAGACCAGACTGGGCAATGCAGTGGGGCTCCGGCTCTACAAAAGCAAAAAATTAGCTGGATGTAGTGGCGCATGTCTGTAATCCCAGCTACTCAGGAGGCTGAGGCAGGAGAATCACCTAACCCGGGAGGCAGAGTTGCAGTGAGCCGAGATGGCGCCACTGCACTATAGCCTGGGTGACAGAGGGAGAACCTGTCTGTGGGAAAAAAAAAAAAAAAAAAAGAGAGAGAGAGAGTGAGCGAGAGAGAACAAATCAGATTTGAATAATTATATAATTAAGTTACCACAGGGCACAGACTTGTACCCTGATTCGTTGCTTGTGCAGACGCATCTTACCTGGTCCTTTGGCAGAGAAGGGGCAAGATGGCTGGCCCCAACAGGGAGTTGAGGCTGGGCTGGAGCCACAGGAAGGATGGCGACACAGAGGGAAGTGTGCCTGAGACCCTCACAGCTGTCTCTGTGGTTAAGCATTTACTCCAAGCCCAGTTGCCTGCACCCAGGAGCAGCTGCGGGTAAGGCTCACCTGACCCTCATCTGCTGAAAGGAGCCTCCTGTCAACCCCAGCCCCCTGGCTGGACCAACCAAGGGAGGACTGCCTGGGTCTCCAGGTTTCTTTTGCATGAAAAGCTGTGCTCAATAATCCTATCAAAGCTGTCAGCCGACCAAGCCCAGAGAGCAGCTGTCTCAAGGAAACAGTAAACCAGATGAAGGATGCCTTTCTCTGCTTTGGTTGACATGCTTTATGTGTGATCACTCTTACGACAACAGCAGGTATATAAAAAGGCTCAGTTACAGTTTCTTGGAAATAATAAAGTAACTCGGAGGGACTCGTATGCCAAGGAGCCTGAAGATGAATGCCCGGCCGTAAAAGTGGGCTCTCTTCATATTTCATGAAGCTGTGGTTCAGCTGTCTGGCAGGTTGAGGAATGAAAGGTGGGATTATTTTAGGAACGTTTTATGTTGCATCCAGAAGTATCCAGTTTATTGTATAAACAGTACTTAGACTTGAATGAAGGCAACAAGCATAGTCGTTTTCTTCCTTCAGAAATCCTTTTGGGAGATAACAGTTTTAGAGCTAATGGGTATAGCATTTGATGATGAGTATATATTTGATGATGAGTATAACATCAAATAATTATCAGCTATTGCCATACAGGAAGGAAATCTGTCTTCCATCTCTATAGTGTGTGCCATGCATCAGGCTACTTGGGGTTGACGAATTATTGTCTCAGTGTTACAAATGGGGAAACTGAGGCTCAGAGTGGCAGCGTGACTTGTGCAAGGCCTTGAAACAGAAAAGAAACAGGGCCAGGAGAGGTGGCTCACACCTGTAATCCCAGCACTTTGGGAGGCTGAGGCAGGGGGATTGCTTGAGCTCAGGAGTTCAAGACAAGCCTGGCCAACATGGTGAGACCCCCCCATCTCTACGAAAAATACAAACACTTAGCCTTAGCCGAACATGGTGGCACCCGCCTGTAGTCCCAGCTACTTGGGAGGTTAAGGTGGCAGGATCACTTGAGCCCGGGCGGTGGAGGCTGCAGTAAGCTGTGATTTCGCCACTGCACTCCAGCCTGGGTGGTGGAGAGAGACCCTGTTTCTCAAAAAAGGAAAAGAAAAGAAACAGACTGGGAATCAACCGAAGGACCAGGCAAGAAGTCTGTACACGAAATTGTACACTGTAGACTTCATTATCTAGTTTAAAACGGATTCGTTCTCTTTAAATTTCGCTTTAAACATATGGAATAGTAAATTCCCTTTAAGAAGATTTGGAAAGAGGCTGGGCGCAGTGGCTCATGCCTGTAATCCCAGCACTTTGGGAGGGCAAGGAGGGTGGATCAAGAAGTCAGGAGTTCAAGACCAGCCTGGCCAAGATGGTGAAACCCCATCTCTACTAAAAATACAAAAAAATTAGCTGGGCGTGGTGGCACGTGCCTGTAATCCCAGTTATTCCAGAGGCTGAGGCAGAGAATTGCTTAAACCTGGAGGGGCGGAGGTTGCAGTGAGCCAAGATCGCGCCGCTGCACTACAGCCTGGGCCACAGAGCAAGAC
>NW_016804119.1:974495-992460 GCF_001698545.2 Rhinopithecus bieti | reverse complement strand
AAAAAAAAAAAAAAAAAAGCATACAATTTGGTCAGTTTTAACATATTTATTAACTCATATAGAGAGTCACATGTTGCTTAACGACAAGGATACTTTCTGAGAAATGCATTGTTAGGCAATTTCATGGTTGTATGAAATCATAGAGTGTATGGATACAAACCTGGATGGTGTGGTCTACCACACACCTAGGCTGGATGATGTAGCCTGTTGCTCCTAAGCTACAAACCTGCACAGCATACGACTGTACTGAATATTGCCAGCAATTGCAAAACAATGGTAAGTATTTGTGTATCTAAATATATTGGCTGGGCGCGGTGGTTCATGCCTGCAATCCCAACACTTTGGGAGGCCTAGGCGGGTGGATCACTTGAGGTCAGGCATTCAAGACCAGCCTGGCCAACATGATAAAACCCCGAGTCTACTAAAAAAATATAAAATTAGCTAGGCGTGGTGGTTTGTGCCTGGAGTCCCAGCTACTTAGGAGGCTGAGGCAGGAGAATACCTTGAACCTGGGAGGCGGAAGCTGCAGTGAGCTGAGATCATGCCACTGTACTCCAGTCTGGGCGACAGAGCAAGACTCCATCTTAAAAACAAAACAAAAATATAGGCCAAGTGTGGTGGCTCACGCCTGTAATCCCAGCACTTCGGGAGGCCTAGGTGGGTGGATCACCCGAGGTCAGGAGTTCAAGACCAGCCTGGGCAACATGGCAAAACCCCATTTCTACAAAAAATACAAAAAATCAGCTGAGCGTGGTGGTGTGTGCTTATAGTCCCAGCTATCTGGGAGGTTGAGGTGAGAGGATTCCCTGAGCTGGAGAGGTTGAGGCTGCAGTGAGCTGAGACCGTACCACTGCACTCCAACCTGGGCAACAGAGTGAGACCCTCTTAAAGAAAAGAAAGAGAGAGGGGGGAAGAAAGAAGGAAAGAAATAAAGAGAAAGAGAGAGAGAAGGAAGGAAGGAAAAAGAAAGAAGGAAATAAAGAAAAGAAAGGAAGGAAGGAGGGAGAGAAGGGAGGGAGGGAGAAAGGAAGGAAGGAAAGAAGAAAGGAAGGAAGGAGGGAGAGAAGGGAGGGAGGGAGAAAGGAAGGAAGGAAAGAAGGAAGGAAGGAAGGAAAGAAGGAAGGGAGGGAGGGAAGGAGGAAGGGAGGCATTTATTTGTAGCATGGCAAGTGAGAAGGACCCAGTAGCAAAATGCTCGAATCCTGGCTCACCGATGGCTTGCAGGCAAAAGTTTTAAAGGCAGAGGTAAATTTCAGAAAAGCGGAAGCTACAGGCAATATTGTGAACGAATACACAGAGGTTACACATTGGTTTAGGCCTAAAAGGGTGAGATATCTTGAAGCGAGGGCTTACTGGTCATAGGTGGACTCAAAGATTTTCTGATTTGCAACTGGTTAAGGAAGAGAAGCTTTGTTTAAAACTTTGGGGTCAGTAGAGAAAAACGTTAACTGTCTCGGGGGTGTGATGCCCTCCAAGTCCCTCAGAAAGAAATTTAGACCAAAGAATGGTGCTCAGAATTCAGTCTATAGTTCCCCCTTACCTCAGGCGCTCAGTGGAGGTCCAGGTTTCTGAAACACAGCTCAGGGACATACGGGAAGATGTTATCTTAAGTTTCTATAGGTAAAGCAAACATCTCTGGAACTCTTACTTTCTTGGCTTGGTTTATTGTTTTAGGCTACTATTACTTTTTTTTTTTGAGATAGAGTTTTGCTCTTGTTGCCCAGGCTGGAGTGCAACGGCACGATTTTGGCTCACTGCAACCTCCGCCTCCTGGGTTCAAGTAATTCTCCTGCTTCAGCCTCCCGAGTAGCTGGGATTACAGGCATGCGCCACCATGCCTAGCTAATTTTTGTATTTGTAATAGAGATGGGGTTTCACCATGTTGACCAGGCTGGTCTCAAACTCCTGATCTCAGGTGATCCACCCACCTTTGCTTCCCAAAGTGCTGGGATTATAGGTGTGAGCCACCGTGCCAGCCCTACTGCTACCTTTTGTTTTAACAATTGACTTATTTACTTCTGGGGCTAGCTAGATGCCTGGAATTTCCCTTGAAAGAACCAGAATTTTCCTTAATTTCCATGCTGTGGGGTCCCCAGGCCCCTAAAAAAGAGGTCCCTGCTCCATCTCCCTTCTCAGCTGGTGGACAGCCTCTTGTCTCCCTGCAGGAATTCAAGATGTTGGCCCATCCTCCACTGTCCCCAGGCAGTCAATGACCTTCGTGGTCAGGATGGACTCTTGGGATCCGGGGGGTGTGTTTGGAGCCTTTCTGACCCCGGGAAAGCTGCAGGACGACACCTTGGATTTTCTCTGCGGTGCCGGCGGGAGCCAGCAATTGCATTTAGCATTCATTTGTCCTCTCTGCGTGCTGAGTGATTGGTGACACGTGGAGGTCCTGATTGTTTCCGAAGGGCTCTTTTACGAGATCTCCAATAAAGTTCTAAGCGGATCATGCCTGTTCAGGGGAAGATAACACCAATGTGAGGCCCAGAACTTTCTCAGAAGAAATTCCAGCTGGATGAGCATTTAAGGAAGGAGATGAAGTCAGCGTTTGGAGACAATGAATTAGATGGCCGGATATGTCACCGTAATCATGAATAATAAATGAACAGGAAGAGGCTATAATTCACAGAGTGGGAGAGGAGACTAGAACTGGAGAAAGAGCGTCTCAGACATGCCTTGGATTTGTGAAAGGAAACCTTGAAGAAACGCTTTTTGGAAAAAATGCCTATTATTGGGAAGAGTGTCCACGATTCTGAGAGACAAAGGATTTATGGCTGTAATAGAAACTCTCTCCATGCAACCCCACTCTTCTCCGTCCCTCCCATTGTACCCTGCAAGATCTTGCCAGCCATAATAAGGGCTGTTTTGGGGACAGGCCGTTGCCCCATCTTCTCAAAGGGAGGTAGGAGGCAGGACTTGACTCTAGAGGTGGGGCTTGGACACCGGACCAAACTGAGGACTAGTTAAAACAGGGTTGGGGGCTGGGCGCAGTGGCTCACACCTGTAATCCCAACATTTTGGGAGGCCAAGACGAGTGGATCACCAGAGGTCAGGAGCTTGAGACCAGCCCGGCCAACATGATGAAACCCCGTCTCTACTAAAAATACAAAAATTAGCTGGGTGTGGTGACCCGCACCTGTAATCCCAGCTACTTGGGAGGCTGACGTGGAAGAATCGCTTGAACCTGGGAGGCAGAGGTTGCAGTGAGTGGAGATCTCACCACTGCACTCCAGCCTGAGTGACAGAGGGAGACTCCGTCTCAAACAAACAAACAAAAGAAGACAAACAAACAAACAAAAAACCCCAAAACAAAAAACAGGGACAGGGTAGAAGCAGCTTTCCATAAGACACACCCCCCAGTGTGTCATGTCAGTTTACCACTGCCCTGGTAACATCTGGGTGTTTCCGTCCCTTTCTGGGACAATGACTTGAGGACCCAAAAGTTACTACCCTTCTCTAGAAACTTTTGCATAGGCCAGCGCAGTATGCACCTGTAATCCCAGCACTTTGGGAGGCCAAAGCAGGTGGATCACCTGAGGTCAGGATTTTGAGACCAGCCTGGCCAACATGGTGAAACCCCATTTCTACCAAAAAATACAAAAATGAGCCAGATGTGGTGGCACAAGACTGTAGTCCCAGCTACTCAGGAGGATGACGTGGGAGGATGGCTTGAACCCGGCAGGCGGAGGTTGCAGTGAGCTGAGATCGTGCCACCGTACTCCAGCCTGGGCAACAGAGTGAGACCCTGTCTCAAAAACAAAAACAATTTTTTTTTGTTTTTTCATAAGCCACTTCCTTAATCTATATGTAATTAAAAGTAGGTGTGAATGTGACTGCAAAGTTGCCCTGAGCTGCTGCTCTCTGCCTACGGGGCAGCACTGCTCATAGGAGCAGTCATGGAGCTGTAACTCTGCAGCCTCAGTAAAGCTGTTTACTTCTACCCTACCACTGGCTTGCCCTTGAATTCTCTCTCTTTTTTTTTTAAGTACAATTTCCAATTTATTTTTCTCCAGAGAATAGTCTTTTAGTCTTTAAGGACTCAGCTCCTTCCATGGGCTTTGATGGGGGTCACGGGGCAGCACCTGCAGGTCTAAATCGGAATGGGGGTGTTTGGTCCTTGAGAGCTTCACGAAATCGATTCCTGACTACATTGATGTGAATGGCACAACCCACACAGTAACGCAGCTTCAGATACAGCTTGGGAAGCACATAGGCATCGAAGACGCTCGCTTCAGAAATGTCCCTGACTGCTGTGGCCTCCACTAGGTTTCGAATGACATATTTCTTTTTTTATGTTTTGAGATGGAGTCTTGCTCTGTCACCCAGGCTGGAGTGCAGTAGCACGATCTCGGCTCACTGCAACCTCTGCCTTCCGAGTTCAAGTGATTCTCCTGCCTCAGCCTCCCGAGTAGCTGGGATGACACGTGCCTGCCACCATGTCCCACTAATTTTTATATTTTTTAGTAGAGATGAAGTTTCACCATGTTGATCAGGCTGGTCTCGCACTCCTGACCTCAGATGATCCACCCGCCTCGGCCTCCCAAAGCATTGGGATTACAGGCGTGAGCCACCATGCCTGGCCCGAATGACGAATTTCCTAATGGCCTTGTCACTGGGCACGCGTCGGGCACAGTTCGTGCAGTGAATCGACTACACGTGGTCATGACCCTTTTGGGCATAATCGTTGTTCCTTCTTTTCTTTGTCATCTTGGAGGCCTGGACTGGAGAGAGTTGTGTTTGAATTCTTTCCTGCGTGAAGCCAATCCTCACAGACTGAGTCCCAGCTTGGGACTCGCTTGCCCTGCATCCAAAGTGTGTCCTTCTAAACCTCATCCCTGCAGACAGGGAACAGGCCCGGTGATTCACAGGTATAATGGGCCATTGCAAGCGGGAGAAGAGCTCTCAGCTGGAAAAGGGGTTTACTGAGTTTCACAAGCATAGGGAGCCTGCTGTTTTTGTTAGGGTCCAAGGGTTGCCTCCTCAACATCTATTTAGAGCACCCCCTGGAAAAGCCAAGAGTCAGAAATAAATGGACCTTAGGTCTGTGGATCGATGTGGACCTTTAATCCCTGGTTCATGGTCTCCTGGGAAGCAGTGAGCAGCACAGCCTGTGCGAGAAGGTGCCAAGAGTGCCGTCTGCAACCTTGCCTGTCTCCTGGACCATTCCTGCCTACAAAACAAGTGTCTCCCATTTTATTATTATTTTATTGTATTTATTTTGAGACAGGGCCTCACTCTGTCACTCAGGCTGGAGTACAATGGTGCAATCTGAGCTCACTGCAGCCTCAACTCCTGGGTTCAAAGTGATCCTCCAGCCTCAGCCTCCTGACTCGTTGGGACTATAGGTGCACACCACCAGGTCTGGCTATTTTCTTTATTTTTTGTAGAGATGGGGTTTTTGTCGTGTTGCCCAGGCTGGTCTCGAACTCCTGAGCTCAAGGGATCCTCCTGACTTGGCCTCCCAAAGTTCCGGGATTACAGGTGTGTGCCTGGCCCCATTTTGTTTCTTAATTATTTTTATTTCTTTAGAGACAGTGTCTCCTTCTATCACCCAGGCTTGTGTGCAGTGGTGTGATTATAGCGCACTGCAGCCTCAAACTCCTGGGCTCAAGTAATCCTCCCACTTCAGCCTCCTGAGTAGCTGGGACTACAAGCATGTGCCACCATGTCTGACTAATTTTTGAAATTTTTTGTAGAGCTGGGGGTTTCACCGTTTTGTCCAGGTTGGTCTCGAACTCCTGGCCTAAAGCGATCCTCCCACCTTGGCCTCCCAAAGTGCTGGGATTCCAGGCATGAGCCACTGTGCCTGGCTCCATTTAAAATAATCCTGTCTTGACCTCCCAACTGGGCCCCATTTCTGGACCCTCCCTTGGAGTAGAGTTTCTCAACCATCTCTCTACACTTGCTGAACTCATTCTTTCCCTTGCGTGTTTGCTCCCCTGAAATTACCCGCAATTTGTCTCTGCCAAAATTACCCACAACCAAATCACCACGGAGCTCGGGATTAGTGGACCCAATGGGTGTGTATTAGCCAGGGTTCTGTAGAGGGACAGAACTAATAGGGTATATAAGTTAATTCTCCTTAACTCAAGTGATCACAAGGTCCCACAGTAGGGCATCTGCAAGCTGAGGAGCAAGGAAGTCCGTTAGAGTCCCAAAACTGAAGAACTTGGAGTCTTTTCTTTTTGAGATGGAGTTTTGCTCTTTTGCCCAGGCTGGAGCGCAATGGTGCCATCTGGGCTTACTGCAACCTCCACCCTCCAGGTTCATGCGATTCTCTTGCCTCAGTCTCCGAAGTAGCTGGGATTATAGGCGCCTGCCACCATGCCCGGCTAATTTTTGTATCTTTAGTAGAAACAGGGTTTCACCATGTTGGCCAGGCTGGTCTTGAACTCCTGACCTCGGGTGATCCACCCACCTCGACTTCCCAAAGTGCTGGGATTACAGGCGTGAACCACCGCGGCTGACCCCCACTTCTTTTCTTTCTCGGCTTCTGTGACTAGGCTTTCTTCTGCCTTTATGATTTTGTGCCTGGGTCTTAATTTATAAAGGTGACTGAGGGTGATGACACACAGGAGTCAATGATATTGAAGGAAAAGTTTAATGTTGGTCAGGCATGGTGGCACACGGCTGTCATCCCAGCACTTTGGAAGGCCAAGACAGGAGGATTGCTTGGGGCCAGGAGTTCGAGGCCAGCCTGGACCATATAGGGAGACCTCATCTCTACAAAAAATTAAAAAATTAGCCAGGTGTGTTGGTGCACACCTGTAGCCTCAGCTATTGGGAGGCTGAGGTGGGAGGATCGCTGGAGCCCAGGAGGTCGAGGCTGCAGTGAGCTGTGATGATGCCCCTGCACTTCAGCTCTGGGTGAAAGAGTGAGACCCTGTCTCTAAAAAATAGACAAGAAGGCCGGGCGCAGTGGCTCAGGCCTGTAATCCCAGCACTTTGGGAGGCCGAGATGGGCGGATCACGAGGTCAGGAGATCGAGACCATCCTGGCTAACATGGTGAAACCCCCGTCTCTACTAAAAAAAAAATACAAAAAACCTAGCCTGGTGAGGTGGCGGGCACCTGTAGTCCCAGCTACTCGAGAGGCTGAGGCAGGAGAATGGCATAAACCCGGGGGGCGGAGCTTGCAGTCAGCTGAGATCCGGCCACTGCACTCCAGCCTGGGCGACAGAGCGAGACTCTGTCTTAAAAAAAAAAAAAAAAAAGACAAGAAAAAGCTTGATGTTATTCCCAGTTCCCCTGGAAGTGACAGGCATGACACCCAGGCAGGCCTGCATGGGGGAAGCACCCACGTGGGTCAGGAGGTAAAGGATTGTGGGGATAGCCCAGGCAGCGACCTTCGTTGGGTTTCCTGTGGGGCAGGCAGTGCAGGATGGCAGAAACAGTTAGGACCAGCTGGCTTGAATAAAGCCGGCGGGTTCTGGGTTATAGGAATGGTCCGTGGTTGCCTGGCACCTGGCTCTGGGTGGTTTAGGATAGGGAAAGTACTGTCTTGCTGCATGACAATCAAAGGAGGTGGTTGGTAGTATGGACTTGGAATTAGTTGGAGGGTTTGTGCATCGGAAAAATCAACACTTTCTTCTCTTACCCAGTCAACATTCAACACAGGTAGTGTCAGATCCCATAGGCTAAAAGCTCAGTCTCACAAGACTGCCCCCTGCCCGTGCCAATCCCAAGCTCCAGGCTATTTTACTTGTGTTTCTGACTGACCAGCTGTAAATCGGGGTTCCCACAACCCCCTCCTCATATTCCATCAATTTGCTAGGGTGGCTCACAGAACTCAGGGAAGCCCTTTCCTTCCATTGACCCGTTTATGATAAAGGATGTTGCCAAGGATACAACCGGATGAAGAGATGCATGGGGTGAGGTTTGGAAGGGTCCCAGGTGCAGGAGCTTCTGTCCGTATGGAGTTGGGGTGCGCCACCCTCCAGCTACAGGGATGTGACAGTGAATTGGAAGCTCTCTGAACCTTGTAGTTCAGGGATTTTTATGGGGACTTCATCACATAGGCGTGATGAATTATCCGCCCAATCTCCAGCCCCTCTCCCCTTCCAAGAGTTGCCTCATTAGAACAAAACACATTCCTATCACCCAGGACTTTTAAAGGGCTTTAGGGGCTACGTGTCAGAAACTAGAGTCAAAGACTAAATATTAGAACCAAAAATGTTCCCAGCACCCTCCTAGCTCAGGAAATTACAAGGGTTGTAGGAGCTCTGTGCTAGGAACTGTGGTAAGAAATCAAACACAGGGCCGGGCACGGTGGCTCATGTCTGTAATCCCAACACTTTTGGGAGGCTGAGGCAGATGGATCACCTGAGGTTGGGAGTTCAACACCAGCCTGGCCAACATGGAGAAACCCCGTCTCTACTAAAAATACAAAATTAACTGGATGTGGTGGCACACGCCTGTAGTTCCAGCTACTTAGGAGGCTGAGGCAGGAGAGTCGCTTGAACCCGGGAGGCAGAGGTTGAGATGAGCAGAGATCACGCCACTGCCCTCCAGCCTGGGCAACAAGAGCAAAATGCTGTCTCAAAATCAGCCAATCAATCAACCAATCAATCAAACATACTGTCTGGGCACAGTGACTCATTCCTGTAATCTCAGTGCTGTGGGAAGCTGAGGTGGGAGGATCAGTTGAGACCAGGAGTTTGAGATCAGCCTGGGCAACATAGCAAGACCCTGTCAAAAAAAAAAAAAAGAAAAGAAAAGAAAAAAGGAAAGAAACCAAGCATATATTTCTTGTTATATCATACTATCACTATTTGTAATATATTTTTATGTGCCAGCAAAGGCTAGATTGCAGGGGAGATGCAAACAGCATTGGCTGTTAGGCCCTAAGATGAATGGAGGCCAAATAGACAAATACAGAGTCTTTTTTTTTTTTTTTTTTAGATGGCGTCTCACTCTGTCACCCAGGCTGGAGCACAGTGGTGCAATCTCGGCTCACTGCAACCTCCGCCTCCTGGGTTCAAATGATTCTCCTGCCTCAGCTTCCTGAGTAGCTGGGATTACAGGCACCTGCCATCATGCCAGGCTAATTTTTGTGTTGTTGTAGAGACAGGGTTTCACTATGTTGGCCAGGCTGGTCTTGAACTCCTGAACTCAAGCTATCCACCTGCCTTGGCCTCCCAAAGTGCTGGGATTACAGGTGTGAGCCACCACTCCTGGCTATGCCCAGCTTTTAAAAAAATTTTAGTAGAGACAGGGATTCACTGTATTGCCCAGACTGAAGTGCAGTGGTGCAGCTAGAGCTCACTGCAGCCTTGAACTCCTGAGCTCAAGCCATCTTCCCACCTTGGCCTCCGAAGTGCTGGGGTTATAGGCGTGAGCTATTGTGCCTGGCCTGACCTCTCTTCTGCATCCCTCCCTGAGTCTTTAAATGTTGGCTTGTTCTACATCTGGGTCCTCTACAGGTCTCCAGCCCTTAGGCATGGACCGGTACCAGTTCATGGCCTGTTAGGAACCAGGCTGCACAGCAGGAGGGGAACGGTGGGTGAGCAAGCGTTACCGCCTGAGTTCTGCTTCCTGTCAGATCAGCGGCAGCATGCTATTCTCATAGAGCATGAACCTTACTGTGAACTGCACATTGGAAGGGATCCAGGTCACGTGCTTCTTATGAAAATCTAATGCCTGATGATCTGAAGTGGAACAGCTTCATCCTGAAACCATCACCCACCCTTGCCAAACTGGTCCACGGAAAAATTGTCTTCCACACAACCAGTCCCTGGTGTCAAGAAGGTTGGGAATCACTGCTCTAGCTAGTCTTCTTGGGGAAGGTCTCCTAGCACCCTGGATTTAAATACGATCCTATGCTGAGACTCCAGGACACTTGGTATCCTCTGTAGGACCCCAGCTCTCCATGTGATCACACTGCCCCTGCCCCAGCCCAGCCACCCACAGGGACAGGCCACAGGGCTGAGGGCAGGAAACTCCTGGAAGGCAGGGACCTCGGTCCCGGTCCTGGGTCAGCCAGTCATGTGCTGTGGTCTTGGCAGGTCCTTTTCCTTGTGAGGCCTCAGTTTTCGCATTTCTCCTTGGTTCATTTTTGAGTTCCAGGCTGCTAGGCCAGTTAATAACTCATTTAAGGGCTGGGCATGGTGGCTGAGGCCTGTAATCCCAGCACTTTGTGAGGCTGAGGTGGGAGGATCGCTTGAGCCCAGGAGTTTGAGATGAGTGTGGGCAACACAGCAAGATACCATCTCTACAAAAAAATAAAAAATAAAAAAATTAGCCAGATGTGGTGGCATGCACCTGTAATCCCAACTATTCAGGAGGCTGAGGCAGGAGGATTACTCGAGCCCAGGAGTTCAAGGCTGCTATGAGCCATGACTGTACCACTGCACTCCAGCCCGGGTGACAGAGCAAGACCCCATCTCTAAAATAATAATAACAATATTAATAATAATTCTCAAAACCGTAGGCAGCTTTGTTTAAATGCAACAGTTAGAACCCCAGGAGAGTTTGTGTACAGAAGTGTCGAATGGGGTGACTTATGACATTGAACTGACCAGGTTTGAATCCTGGCTGTGGAACTTCTTAGTTGGGGCATTTTGAACCTGGTAATTAGGATCTCTGTGCCTCAGTCCTGTCATCTGCAAGAACGGCAGGATTATGGCACCTCCCTTATGGAGTTGTCATAATGACCTGATGGGTTAATACATGTAGTGCTGGAGCAGTGCCTGGCACTTGGCAAGCACTCAATAAGTGCTAGTCATTAGCATTATCATTAGACTACTTATAGTAATTACTATTTTCCCTCCTGCTCCTTGTCTCGTGGTCTTTGTTTATTTGAATGACATCAACATCAAGTGGTGCTGCTATGGCTGGCTGGTGAGAGCTGTTGTTAAACTTTCAGGAATTTTACCAGCTAGTGGATATCACATTGGTAACTTTGGTGGGCTCTGGTGGGAGTATTTACACGATAGGAATTGGCAGATGCTGTAATCAGAGAGCTGGTTGTTGAACACTGACCAGCACACCACTGCCATCATCCAACCATACTATTACCTATGCCAGAGATAAGATGTGGGAGGAAAGGTTGGGGTATATAGTGCCCCACTGCCTACCTGCCTGCCTGGCCATGGTTCTGACACTCTCCTCCTGACTGGCAGCCCCGCCCTATTGCTAGGTTGTAACAGCTTTTTTTTTTTTTTTTTTTTTGACATACTCTTGCTCTGTCATCCACGCTGGAGTGCAGTGGCACAATGTAGGCTCACTGCAACCTCTGCCTCCCACGTTCAAGCGATTCTCCTGCTTCAGCCTCCCAAGTAGCTGAGATTACAGGTGTGCACCATCACAGCTGGCTATTTTTTTTTTTTTTTTGAGATGGAGTTTTGCTTTTTTTGCCCAGGCTTGAGTGCAAGGGCGTGATCTTGGCTCACTGCAACCTCCGCTTCCTGGGTTCAAGCAATTCTCCTGCCTCGGCCTCCCAAGTGGCTGGGATTACAAGCATGCACCACCACGCCTGGCTAATTTTGTATTTTTTAGTAGAGACAGGGTTTCTCCGTGTTGGCCAGGCTGGTCTCAAACTCCCGACCTCAGGTGATCCGCCTGCCTCGGCGTCCCAAAGTGCTGGGATTACAGGCGTGAGCCACCGTGCCTGGCCTAATTTTTATATTTTTAGTAGAGACGGGGTTTCACTGTGTTGGCCAGGCTGGTCTCGATCGCCTGACCTCGNTTTTTTTTTTTTTTCGAGAAGGAGTCTTGCTCCTCACCCAGGCTGGAGTGCAATGATGCTATCTGGGCTCACTGCAACCTCTGCCTCCCGGGTTCAAGCGATTCTCCTGCCTCAGCCTCCCAAGTAGCTGGGATTACAGGCAAATGCCATCCTTTCTGGCTATTTTTTTTTTTTTTTTGAGATGGAGTTTTGCTTTTTTTGCCCAGGCTTGAGTGCAAGGGCGTGATCTTGGCTCACTGCAACCTCCGCTTCCTGGGTTCAAGCAATTCTCCTGCCTCGGCCTCCCAAGTGGCTGGGATTACAAGCATGCACCACCACGCCTGGCTAATTTTGTATTTTTTAGTAGAGACAGGGTTTCTCCGTGTTGGCCAGGCTGGTCTCAAACTCCCGACCTCAGGTGATCCGCCTGCCTCGGCGTCCCAAAGTGCTGGGATTACAGGCGTGAGCCACCGTGCCTGGCCTAATTTTTATATTTTTAGTAGAGACGGGGTTTCACTGTGTTGGCCAGGCTGGTCTCAAATTCCTGACCTCGTAATCTGCCCGCCTTGGCCTCTCAAAGTGCTAGGATTACAGGTGTGAGCCACCACACCTGGCTGGTTGTAACAGCTTTTGACTGATGCTAAACCCTGCATGTTCACTATCCATGAACTCCACTCACACCTCTGTACTCAGCCCTTTCCTCCAGCTCTCTTCAGCTGGGCCCTCTGAGTGTGCAATGTGTTTTTCACCAGGCTCCCACCTCGGCTAGGCTGCCAGGTGCAGATTTCACTGCTGCCTGCCCATATACCCTGGGACTTACCTTCTCAGTGCACACCGGCCTGATATCCAGCTGCCAGCAGTCGCCTCACCTTGCCCTAGGGCTTTCACTGAAGCTGTTCTACATCTAGGGCACTATCACCTCCTGGAAGTCGCCCTCAGTGACTTCCAGAAATTAGTGGATAAATGCATGAGCCTGCCCTCTTGGATGGGTAACTCTGAAGCATTCATGCCACATTCCAGATAGTTCTGCAGTAGGCCCACCTTCATTGCCTAGGGGGGTGACTGACTTAACAACACACTCTCTATTGGCCGCCTTCCCTCCTGTATGACTTGGCTAGGGCTGCCATAGATTGGGTGGTTAAGCAGCAGCAATTTATTTTCTCACAGTTCTGCAGGCTGGATGTCCAGATCAAGGTGCCGTCAGGGTTGATTCCTGGTGAGGGCTCGCTTTCTGGCTTGCAGATGGCCACCTGCTAGCTGCATCCTCTCATGGACTTTCTTCTGTGCTTTTGAGGAGAAAGAGAGAGAGAGAGAGAGAGAGAGAGAGAGATTCTAGTGTCTCTTCCTCTTATTATAAGGACATCAGACCTATGAGATTAGGGACCTACCCTTATAATCTCATTTAACTTTAATGATCTTCTTAAAAGCCCTGTCTCCAAATACAGTCTTATTGGCAGTTATGGCTTCAACATATAAATTTCAACAGGGAAACAATTTGGTCCAAAATACCTCCCTTGTTTCAGTGATTCCCCTGAAAATGCTTCCTGGGATCGCCTCCCAGGAAAACTTTAGGACCCTGAGCGCTTGTCTTGGGTCTGCTCTAAGACAATGCTTCTCAGACTGTCCTTTCTAGACTGCAGGCTCGCTGACAACAGATAGGGGTCCTCCCACAAATGCTCAACAATACAGGTGACAGGCCAGTGGGGCGAGCCCCAGCTCCTACCAAGGGCTCACAGCCTGGGGCAATCTCTGTCCTCCCATCTTTCAGCCTCTGCTGCATTCCCACCTCTTCATTAACCCCATCAGGGACTTGCCCCACCAAGGGCAGGGGAAGCCATCCAGGGGCTTTCATTATTGGGGCCTCAAATCTGGGGCCAGATTCAGCCAATGGGTAGGGTACAAGAAGGCCTTCTATGTCCCACCCTGGAGGGCAGAGGTCCTGGCCATGACTGGAAGAAAGCCTGCCTGGTGACCCCTCTCAGGCTCTGGCCCACCCCAGTCCTGCCCTTGACGACAAAAGAGGGTGTCCCTCTCTCTCAGGGGTCTAGTATCCTGGAAGCTGTGTCTGCTTTGAAGGGAAAGACACCTCTGAGAGCAGTCTGTGGCTTCACATTTATTATTGATGCAGCCTTCAGCAGCCCTCTCTCGGGCATTTCCATTCTATATGTAAATTCCAATCCGATTTCAGAGCAACAGTGGCCCAGCGCAGGCCTGTGTAATCTGTGGCTGCTTAGACAAGGCTGGACCGAGTGGGAGATGTGTTCCTACCTGACCTCAAAGGACCTTGGTGTTTGGATTTTGGAGACTCAAATTATAATGCATCTGTGCCCTGTTTTGTTTTATTCTATTTGTTTAATTTTTTTTGAGATTGGGTGGGGGTCTCACTATATTGTCTAGGCTGGTCTGGAACTTCTGGGCTTAAGTGATCCTCCTGCCTTGGCCTCCCAAAGTGCTAGGATTACAGGTGTGAGCTAGTGCACCCATCCTGTGCCCTATTTTATTTTGGACTGACTTTTGGGGAGGACTCCGTTTTGCCATCCAGGGTCACTTGTGGCTTGTGGGTGGGGAGGGAGGCTGATTGCAATAGGTGCCTGCAAACCCCTCCCCTCCCCGCGTGGCTTGCCTGGATACAGGTCACCCTTTTGAGTTCTGGTGTTGGGAAAATGTCACCCTGTGGTTTGTGAACAGTGTGGGATGGGATGGAAGAAGAGAGGGCTGAAGATACGAGTCCATCTGCTTCCCATGGAGCATATGTGACTTTTAAAATTAAAATAAAATAAAATATTTATTTATTTATTTTCTGAGATGGAATATTGCTTTGTCGTCCAGGCTGGAGTGCAATGGCTCAATCTCAGCTCACTGCAACCTCTGCCTCCGGGGTTCAAGTGATTCTTGTGCCTCAGCCTCCCAAGTAGCTGGGATTATAGGCGCCTGCCACCACGCCTGGCTATTTTTTTTTTTTTTTTTTAATTTTTAGTAGAGACAGGGTTTTGCCATGTTGGCCAGGTTTGTCTCAAACTCCTAACCTCAGGTGATCCACCCGCCTTGGCCTCCCAAAGTGCTGGGATTACAGGCGTGAGCCACTGCACCCAGCCAAAATTAAATAAAATTTAAGATGCAGTTCCTCAGTCATATTAGCCCTATTTCCAGTGCTCAGTAGCCACAGCTGGCTGCTGTATTGGACAGAGCAAATATAGAACATTTCCGTCCTCACAGAAAGTTCAAAATTAGCCGAGCATGGTGGCGCTTGCCTGTAGTCCCAGCTACTCGGGAGGCTGAGGTGGGAGGATTGCTTGAGCCCAGGAGGTCAAGGCTGCAGTGAGCTGTGATCGCACCACTGCACTCCAGCCTGGGTGACAGAGCAAGACCCTGTCTCTAGACAAGAAAAGAAAGAAAGAAAAAAGCAGGTTCCATTGGCCATGTTGGGCTAGTACTTGCAGCCTTGCTTGGTTCATATAGGTGAGCACCCGAAAGGTGGTTTTCAGCCTTCATGGAAAGAAAGGGCTCCTTGGATCCTTATTAAAAATGTAGCCACGTGGAGTGGGCGGCTCGTGACCTGGGCTCCGAGTGCTGTAGCCTTCTCATCTCAATTCTGTCCTGCCTTCTGCTTTGCTCCTGGCCTCAAAGGCTGGTCCTTCCTGGCTCCCTAATGCTAGGCTGGCCCAAGGGTGGATCTGTCAGCCATCCTCAAACCCTAACTAGGAGAAGGGAATGGGAGCGGAAGTAGGGTTCTGTGCTGCTGCCCCTCTGCAGAGCCTGTGTGGTTCATGGGCGATATAGCCCTGGCACTGTGCCCAGAGCAAAGCACATGTGTCCTGGGAGAAAGGCCAGAGGGTTTACAGGGAATCAGTATATTAGACTGTTAGGGGCTAAACTATGTCCCTTCAAAGTCCATCTGCTGAAGTCTCGAGTGCCACAACCTCAGAGCGTGACTGCATTTGGAGATACGGTCTAAAAAAAAATGTAGCTACTTAGAGACCGCCCCTAGAGTTTCTCATTCCCTGGGTCTGCACTGGGCCCAGGAACATCGATTTGAAAAACTTCCAAGGTGATTTTAAAAAACCTTTTTTATTTTGAGTTCACTTGAAATGTACAGAAAAGCTGTAAAAATAGTACAGAGAGTTTCCATATCCCCCTTCACCCAGCTTCTCCTCTAGCTAACATGATACATAACTACTGTGTAATGATCAGACCCAGGAAATTAACACGCCACAATGCTGTTCATTAAACGACAGATCGTATTTGCAATGCGCGATTTTCTGTGCTAGTGTTCATTTTCTGTTCCAGGATCCTGCCCAGACCACATGCATTTAGTGGTTATTTCTCTTGATGCCCTTCTAATCTGAGGTCCTCAGGAGACTCTGATACGGTGTCTCAGGGATTTCATCCTGGGAGATGCTGAGGAACTGGGACCCAGGAGGGACAAAGGCCGATGAGGAGAAGAGACAGAGGGAAGATGCAGGGAAGTGGCATTTCGGAGAACAGGCTGCCGTGGTGTGTGTGTATGTGTGTCGGTGTGCATGCACGTCTCTGTGCACATGTGCGTGTGTCAGTATGGGGGTGCACACGTATACCTGTGTGTGCATGCGTAGGTACAGGTATGTGTGCATGAGCGTGTGTATGCACATGTGTATCTGTGTGTGCGTGTGCAGGTATGTGTATGTGTGCAGGAGCGTGTGAGCACATGTGTATCTGTGTGTGCATGCGTAGGTATATGTATGTGTGCAGGAGCGTGTGAGCACATGTGTATCTGTGTGTGCATGCATAGGTACATGTATGTGTGCATGAGCGTGTGTGCACATGTGTATCTGTGTGTGCATGCGTAGGTACATGTATGTGTGCATGAGCGTGTGTATGCACATGTGTATCTGTGTGTGCATGCGTAGGTATATGTATGTGTGCAGGAGTGTGTGAGCACATGTGTATCTGTGTGTGCATGCGTAGGTACATGTATGTGTGCAGGAGCGTGTGAGCACATGTGTATCTGTGTGTGCATGCATAGGTACATGTATGTGTGCATGAGCGTGTGTGCACATGTGTATCTGTGTGTGCATGCGTAGGTACATGTATGTGTGCATGAGCGTGTGTATGCACATGTGTATCTGTGTGTGCATGCGTAGGTATATGTATGTGTGCAGGAGTGTGTGAGCACATGTGTATCTGTGTGTGCATGCGTAGGTACATGTATGTGTGCAGGAGCGTGTGAGCACATGTGTATCTGTGTGTGCATGCATAGGTACATGTATGTGTGCATGAGCGTGTGTGCACATGTGTATCTGTGTGTGCATGCGTAGGTACATGTATGTGTGCATGAGCGTGTGTATGCACATGTGTATCTGTGTGTGCATGCGTAGGTATATGTATGTGTGCAGGAGTGTGTGAGCACATGTGTATCTGTGTGTGCATGCGTAGGTACATGTATGTGTGCAGGAGCGTGTGAGCACATGTGTATCTGTGTGTGCATGCATAGGTACATGTATGTGTGCATGAGCGTGTGTGCACATGTGTATCTGTGTGTGCATGCGTAGGTACATGTATGTGTGCATGAGCGTGTGTATGCACATGTGTATCTGTGTGTGCATGCGTAGGTATATGTATGTGTGCAGGAGTGTGTGAGCACATGTGTATCTGTGTGTGCATGCGTAGGTATATGTATGTGTGCAGGAGCGTGTGAGCACATGTGTATCTGTGTGTGCATGCGTAGGTACATGTATGTGTGCGTGAGCGTGTGTACACATGTGTATCTGTGTGTGCATGCGTAGGTACATGTATGTGTGCATGAGCGTGTGAGCACATGTGTATCTGTGTGTGCATGCGTAGGTACATGTATGTGTGCAGGAGCGTGTGAGCACATGTGTATCTGTGTGTGCATGCGTAGGTACATGTATGTGTGCAGGAGCGTGTGAGCACATGTGTATCTGTGTGTGCATGCGTAGGTACATGTATGTGTGCAGGAGCGTGTGAGCACATGTGTATCTGTGTGTGCATGCGTAGGTACATGTATGTGTGCAGGAGCGTGTGAGCACATGTGTATCTGTGTGTGCATGCGTAGGTACATGTATGTGTGCAGGAGCGTGTGAGCACATGTGTATCTGTGTGTGCATGCGTAGGTACATGTATGTGTGCATGAGCGTGTGAGCACATGTGTATCTGTGTGTGCATGCGTAGGTACATGTATGTGTGCAGGAGCGTGTGAGCACATGTGTATCTGTGTGTGCATGCGTAGGTACATGTATGTGTGCAGGAGCGTGTGAGCACATGTGTATCTGTGTGTGCATGCGTAGGTACATGTATGTGTGCA
>NW_016804119.1:961995-969495 GCF_001698545.2 Rhinopithecus bieti | reverse complement strand
AAGGCGGTTTGGACTACACACACATTTTGCTTGGAGCATCGACTTATCACCCCAGCCTGAGAGAGCCGTGGTGTCCTTGTGTGGGTTAATTCACTCGTTCCCTCGTTCATTAAGGGTATCCCTGAAGCCCTGTTCAGCGTCAAAGAAAACAATCGATTCTCCAGTTATTTGTCCACCCAAGGCCAGGTTTATCCGGGTAATGGACTGGAGGGATGTGAGTCCCTGTGGATTAGAGGTCCTCGTGCAGGGTGACAAATTCAGATGAGTTCAGCCCCTGGCTAAAATAAGCTTTCCTCATGGCTCCTTGTGAATACAGAGGACCATTCATCAATTCTCCACACCCCGTGAACCACTTCCAGAGGGGGCTGCCGGGTCTTTAGAATAATGTTTCCTCGGCCCAGGGAAAAAGCTGGGTGCCCGAGGACCCCATTTTAATCAGTGTTGCGAGCATCTATTCCTCAAAGCCAGAGAGAATCCAACCCTTTAACCTCACCACCATGCCCTGTGTTTTTGTTTTTGCCGCAGGGCTGCCCGATCAATGGATACATTCATTAGGTTGTATGTTTTAACCTGCACGGCTTTGCTCTTCCAGTCCCTTCCTGGTTTACAACCGGGAGGCATTCCTAAGAAGCCAATCATCTGCCTTTGGAAGGCAGGGGAGCCAGCCAGGTTCTGCATTACCAGTGTGGGGTTTTCATATTTATTTATAATGCGTGTCTGAGACAAGCCAAGTGTTGAATCGTCCAGGGTATTATGGAGCAAACATCCCTGCACATTTCAAAAATCCTCTATCTGTCTGAACAAGGGGTTGTCAAGGGGAAATTTACCTAACCAACTGCTTTTCTTTTTTTTTAGGATGAAGAGAGGGAGAGTGTCCAGGCTCATTGTTGGATTGGAACGTTGTCATGCGGCTACCAAAGCAGAGTTTGTAAAGCGGAAGTGACATGTTCCCAGCCAGGGCCCAGTAGAGCAGCTCTGTCACTTCCCACCACCCCACAAATTGTACTGTTTGATTTGCTTTAGTGGTAAAGTCATGCGCTATTTTTTTTTTAATTTTTAATTTTATTTTTCCATAAGTTATGGGGGTACACATGGTATTTGGTTACATGAGTAAGTTCTTTAGTGGAGATTTGTGAGATTTTGGTGCACCCATCACCCGAGCGGTGCACACTGCATCATGTTTGTAGTCTTTTAATCCTTAACCCCTCCTACGCTTCCCCACAGGTCCCCAAAGTCCATTGTGTCATTTTCACGCCTTTGCATCCTCACAGCTTAGCTCCCATGTATCAGTGAGAACATACGATGTTTTGTTTTCCATTCCTGAGTTATTTCACTTGGAATAATAGTCTCCGATCTCATCCAGGTCACTGCAAATGCTGTTAATTCATTCCTTTGTATGGCTGAATAGTATTCCGTCATATACAGCACAGTTTCTTTATCCACTTGTGGACTGATGGGCATTCAGGCTGGTTCCACGATTTCGCAATTGTGGTTGTGCTGCTACAAACATGCGTGTCCTAGAATCTTTTCAAATAATGACTTCTTTTCTTCTGGGTAGATACCCAGTAGTGGGATTGCTGGATCAAAAGGCAGTTCTGCTTTTAGTTCTGTAAGGAGTCTCCACACTGTGTTCCATAGTGGCTGTACTAGTTTACATTCCCACCAACAGTGTAGAAGTGTTCCCTGAACAATGCATCCACACCAACATCTACTGTTTTTTGATTGTTTGATTATGGCCATTCTTGCAGGAGTAAGGTGGTATTGCATTGAGGTTTTGATTTGCATTTCCCTGATCATTAGTGACATTAGTGCTATTGCGCTTCATGGCTATTTCTTTTTTATATTTTGAGCTTTTCTTTTTTCTTTCTTTCTTTCTTTCTTTCTTTCTTTCTTTCTTTCTTTCTTTCTTTCTTTCTTTCTTTTTTCTTTCTTTCTTTTTCTTTCTCTCTCTCTCTCTCTCTCTCTTTCTCTCTTGCTTGCTTGCTTGCTTTCTCGTTTTCTTTCTTTCTTTCGAGATGGCATATTGCTCTGTCACCCAGGCTAGAGTGCAGTGGTGCAATCACAGCTCACTACAGTCTTGAACTCCTGGGCTCAAGTGATCCTCCTGCCCCAGCCTCTCAAGTAACTGGGACTACAGGCACGTGCCACCATGCCTGCCTAATTTTTATTTTATTTTATTTTATTTTGTAGACACAGGGTCTCGCTATGTTGCTTAGGCTGGTCTTGAATTCCTGGCCTCAAGTGATCCTCCCAGCTTGGCAACCCAAAATGCTAGGATTACAGGCGTGAGCCACCGTGGCTGGCCCATGGCTTTTTTTTCTTTTCTTTTCTTCTTCCCTTCCCTCCTTCCTTTCTTTCTTTCTCTCTGTCTTTCTTTCTTTCTCTTTCTCTCTCTCTTTCTTTTTTTTCAGAGTCTTGCTCTCTCACGCAGGCTGGAGTGTAGTGGTGGGATCTCGGCCCACTACAACCTCTGTCTTCCGAGTTCAAGAGATTCTCCTGCCTCAGTTTCCCAAGTAGCTGGGACTACAGGCATGTGCCACCACACCCAGCTAATTCTGTATCTTTAGTAGAGATGGGATTTCACTATATATTGGCCAGGCTGATCTCAAACTCCTGACCTCAAGTGAGCCACCTGCCTCGGCCTTCCAGAGAGCTGGGATTACAGGTGTGAGCCAGCGCACCCGGCTGCCCATGACTGTTTCTGTATTCCAGTTCAAAATTAAACTTAGTTCTAGTGGAGGGGCTGATAAGAGAGAAACGTGTCTCTTCCCACACTTCCTTGTCCTTCGGACCTTGATTTCTTAGAGTGGGATTTCTCTTCTCCCTAATTTACCCTCACTTAAGGCTTTAAGAAAAGATGAGAGGGACCAGGATTGCAGCAATCAACCTGCCTCTGTTTCTGATGGGAGGCTGGGCCTCTGGGCTGGGGAGATGTTGACCTGCTTGGAGAACATTACAGAGGAAGGCACCATCGTTCCTGAACACATCAAAGCCACGTGATTTCCAGTCATTTTCAGCCAAAACATCTGCTTTATTAATATTGAATGAAAGCGCTTTAGGCTGTTAAGAAAACATTACTGTAAAACGTGTAAGTATAATGATCCCATTCTTGATACAGTTTATGAGATCCCCTGTATGGGAAAATAGGCAAACAGGTGCTTTTACGCTTGTTTTTTTCTCATATGTGAGTGTGATAGGTAATAAAAACATAAATCTACATGGTTACTGTCTCTTCCTGACATGAAAATCCTCTTGGATTGCATCAGCCTCTTCTCTGTGAGATGAATCTGGGCTTATTTCGAACATTACTGTACCCATCTGTAATATCAGCGCAACAGAGTCTAATTACAAGGGCTTGATGGAGTATATTTCTGTTAGTTCAGTGATTGGCAAGGGCAGAATGATCCGGTAGCCAATTCTCCAGCATCACTCGCCTTCGTGGAGGGAAAGCGTGAGGGGGAAGATCTTACTGGAACTCAGTGTGAAGGCATTTGGTAGTTCTGCAAACATCTGCCATCCATTGCAAACGTAGCGGCAAGCTTTGGAGGAAATGAGGGCGTGCTAATGGGGTAGCATACATCTTCATTAAGACAGGTATTTGTGGGGCCTGAAAAACCGCCTTCATCCGTACGTGTAGCTTTGCAGGCAGGCAAGAAGTGCAGGTCGTAAGAGTGGTTGATAGAACATTTTTTTCCCCAACAGAAATATCTATTAACAAGCAGATCTGCACACCTAAGGTAGGAATAGTAACTGATACTCATAACTATGGCCCTCCAGCAACAAAAAACCCTGGTGAGCCTTTGTGTGTATCAGAGCCAGGTTAAATTATGGTCACCAAGGTTTTAGTGCCAAGTGCATTTTGTTCTTTTATAATTCTCTGAGAACAGGAGATCTATGCAAGGTACACATGAATGCTCCATTTACCGGGATATCTGAGACAGAAGAACCCTCTCCGCCAGCCTTGCTGGAGAGCAGAGTTAACTGAAATCTGCTAGTAAAATTGACAAACAGTGGCCCAGCAAGCCTAGTTCTCCTTACTGCGGTGATAGTAGCAAACGTAGCAGTCAGGATGGGGCTGGTGTGAGCTGGCCATAGGGAGAGGAGCAGAATTCCCAACTCACTGGATGTCTCTATGGTAGGGGGAAGAGCTTGTGGGCATTGGCCCCTGCAGAGTATGGCATGCAGAAATGTATCTGGGCCTCAATAGTCCATGGATATCTCATCCTTGTCAACAAGCCAAAATGTCAACCCAGTGTGGAATTTAGGGGGATTCTGAGGCCCAGTGACATGAGCAGCTGGGCAGTGTTGTTATAGGACCACCAGGTTTGTATGCCCATTGGAAAACAATAGGCCAATACATTGAGACAGCAGGATTTGCAGTAGAGAAAGAGTTTAATGATTGCAGGGCACTGAGCAAGGAGATGGGAGAAGATCCTCAAAGCCATCCTCCTGAGGAGTTCTGACCTGGGTTTTTTGTTGTTGTTGTTTGTTTGTTTGTTTGAGACAGGGTCTCACTCTGTCACCCAGGCTGGAGTGCAGTGGTGTGATCATAGTTCACTGCAGCCTTTACCTCTTGGGCTCAAGCAATCCTTCCACCTCAGCTTCCTGAGTAGCTGGAACTACAGGTGCACGCCAACGTGACTAGCTAATTTTTTTTTTTTATTTTAGTAGAGATGGGGGCCTCACTATGTTGCCCAGGTTGGTCTTGAACTCCTGGACTCAAGCAATCCTCTTGCTTCAGCCTCCCAAAATGTTGGGATTATAGGTGTGAGCCACCAAGTCTGGCTGAGTTCTGGGCTGCGATTTTTAAGGGGACCATGGAGGGCAAAAGGTTGGAAGATTGGGGTCATTGATTGATTGGGGTAAAGGAGATTAAATCATCAGGATATGGAAACTGCATTCTTTGGTGAGTCAGTTTCTCATGCAGTCTTTCAGACCAGTTGGTGTCAGTATGCAGGACCTGAAAGAACATCTCAAATGGAAAATGTAATGTTTTATCATGCTCAAGTTGGTATCTGCAGAGCTGGTAAGGCGACCTATAATCTTCTAACAGGGTCTACATGATTCCAGGATAATAGGCACCACCCAGCTATGTGGAAACAGGTCAGAAAGCAGGCTGAGACCTCATGATAGATGCTGAATGTGCTATAAGCTTGGTTTATTTTCATTTCTTCCCCTCCCTTCTTCCCTGATTAATTTTATAAAGTTTATAGGGACAGTTTCAGTGTCTAAACAGGGCACTCACTGTCTGGGCCACTTGAGGCTGGGAGGGACAGTGACTTGTCCAAGTGACTCCACTTCAAAGTGGCAGAGGATGATCTTAGAACCCCACCTCCTGCCATCTGGAATCTGGCTTGTAGCCCACAGCATGCAGAATTCTCTGTCCTGGCTCAGTGGTTCAGCAATATGGTCCTCTGCTCTCTGAAGATGTCAAAGTTCACTCCTGCCCCAGGACCTTTGCACGGGTCCTTGTTGCCACCTGAAATGTTTGCCTCCTTGGCATTTATGTGGCTGACTCCTTGTGTCATCCCATTCATGGCATGGATACCACCTTAACCTTGACTATCCCTGATCATCCAATCTAGAGTGGTCATTGGGTCACTTTCCATCATGCCGTCTTGTTTAAATACCCCACACATGCCCCTCACATGCTAATATTTTCTCTGGTCTTTTTTTTTTTTTCTTTTTTGAGATGAAGTCTTGCTCTGTTGCCCAGGCCAGAGTGCAGTGGTGCGATCTTGGTTCACTGCAAACTCTGCCTCCCAGGTTCAAGCGATTCTCATGCCTCAGCCTCCTAAGTAGCTGGGACTACAGATATGCACCTTGTGCCTCAGCCTCCCGAGTAGCTGGGATTACAGGTGTGCACCACCACACTCAGCTAACTTCTGTATTTTTAGTAGAGACAAGTTTCACCATGTTGGCCAGGCTGGTCTCGAACTCTTGACCTCAAGAGGTCTGCTTGCCTCGGCCTCCCAAAGTTCTGGTATTGCAGGCATGAGCCACTGCGCCCAGTCTTCTGGTCTTCATGTGGAGTGTATTGTCTGTCTCCGTGAGGTTGGAGTACAGGCACATCTTGTTCAAAGCTGCATCTCCAATGCATCGTGCATATTGCAGGTGCTCTTAAATGTGGTAGAAGGAATGCAGTAAAGAATTGCTTTTGGGCAACTGTGGTTTGACCCGGAATACATCCAAATCCAGCTCTGGAGGTCCAGAGCCCTTGACTGACAACAGGCCACCGATCCTTCACATCCTCTGTGGATGGGATGACATGGAGGAGAGTAACTTTTGGGGACAGGAAAACACCTGGAATGTGGGTGCTGCTTCAGGCCTGGGGAAGGTGGGATGTGCTGAGAGCAACATCTAGTCAAGGTCATCAGCAACAAGGCAAGACTCACTCAGTTGAGGCTGAGGTGAGACAATTGCTTGAGGTCAGGAGTTCAAGACCAGCTTGGGCAATGTAACTAGACCCCGTCTCTACAAATAATTAAAACATTAGTGGGATGTGGTAGTGTGCACCTGTAGAACTCCAGAGGCTGAGGTGGGAGGTTTGCTTGAGCCCAGGGGTTTAAGGCTGCAGTTAGCTGTGATTACACCATTGCATTCCAGCCTGGGCAACAGAGTGAGATGCTGTCTCAAAAAATTTTAAAAAATGATAAAAACCGGACTCAAAACCTACCTAAGATCTCCCCAGGAATCATCTGGAGCAAGAATTAGGAGCTATGACAAAGACATCCTCAGAGAGGGTCCCAGCACTTCTCCCATGCAGGCATGGAAGAGCAGAAGGCAGAAAAATCCAAGTTCAGAACTTGGATGGGCCAGACGCTTGTAATCTCAGTGCTTTGGGAGGCAGAGGTAGGAGGATCACTTGAGCCCAGGAGTTCAAGACCAGCCTGGGCAACACAGCAAGACCCTGTCTCAAAAAAAAAATTATCTGGGCATGATGGTGCACACCTGTAGTCCCAGCTATTCAGGAGACTGAAGCAAGAGGGTCACTTGAGCTCAGGAGTTTGAGGCTTCAGTGAGCTGTGATTGCACCCCTGCACTCCAGCCTGGGTGACAGGAAGACCTTGTCTCAAAAAAAAGAAAAAAAAAAAAACTTGGGCCAGGCGCAGTGGCTCATGCCTGTAATCCCAGCACTTTGGGAGGCCAACGCGGGCGGATCACAAGGTCAGGAGATCGAGACCACGGTGAAACCCCATCTCTATTAAAAATACAAAAAATTAGCCGGGCGCGGTGGTGGTCGCCTATAGTCCCAGCTACTCGGGAGGCTGAGGCAGGAGAATGGCGTGAACCCGGGAGGCGGAGCTTGCAGTGAGCCGAGATTGTGTCACTGCACTCCAGCCTGGGTGACAGAGCGAGACTCCACCTCAAAAAAAAAAAAAGAAAGAAAAGAAAAAAAGGCCAGGCCTGGTGGCTCACAGCTGTAATCCCAGCACTTTGGGAGGCCGAGGTGGGTGGATCACGAGGTCAGGAGATCGAGACCATCCTGGCTAACAGGNT
>NW_016804119.1:955638-960551 GCF_001698545.2 Rhinopithecus bieti | reverse complement strand
ATAAAAATATATTTAAAAAATATATATTTTTTGGATAGAGATGGAGTCTCACTATGTCGCCCAGGTTGGTCTCAATCTCCTGCCTTAAGAGATCCTCCTGCTTCAACTTCTGAAGTAGCTAGGACTATGGCATGTGCCACCATGCCTGTCTAATTTTCTAAAACATTTTTTTTTTTTTTGGTAGAGGGGTGGTATCATTATGTTGCCCATCCTGGTCTTGAACTCCTGGTCTCAAGCAATCCTCCTGCCTCGGCCTCCCAAAGCACTGGGATTACAGGCATGAACCACCATGCCAGGCCTGGAACTTTTTTTTGAGGTTGAAGCCGGTGGCCTTGCAGGTAATAAATAGTAGAGGGTAGACCCAGCAGCACAGCCAGGCTCAGCCCTCAGAGAGTCCAGTGCATCAGGAAGGGGAATGGAGAAGCCAGACAGAGCTAGTCCAGACCCCTATCTGCGTCTTCCTTGTATGTGACCTGGGCACATTACTTAACCCTTTCTGAGCCTCAGTTTTCTCTCCTGTACAATGGGAATAATGTATCCCTTGCAGGGCTTTCATGAGGAGCAAGAATATTCTGTGTGATATGCTTGACATTGAATTGGTTTCCAGCACAGACTGTCAACTCTGCTAGGACTCTGTGCATTTTTTTTTTTTTTAGATGGAGTCTCGCTTTGTTGCCCAGGCTAGAGTTCAGTGGTGTGATCTTGGCTCACTGCAACCTCCACCTCCTGAATTCAAGTGATTCTCGTGCCTCAGCCTCCTGAGTAGCTGGGATTGCAGCACCCACCACCACACCCAGCTAATTTTTGTATTTGTGTAGAGATGGGGTTTCACCACGTTGGCCAGGCTAGTCTCGAACTCCTGACCTCAAGTGATCTGTCCGGCTCGGCCTCCCAAAGTATTGGGGTTACAGGTGTGAGTCACTGCACCTGGCTGGACTCAGTGCCTTTTGAACAAGGTGTCAGGTGGAAAAATATTTTCATGGATGTCTGCCCTCCTGTGCAATGCTTCTGAGAGCTCTGAGCCCCACCTGCCCCGACAGAGGTGCCCTGATGACCTCCCCTGCTGGAGCCCATTTGCCCTGTTCCCCTGCAGAGTGTGATCTGTGATGCAGACCAAGGAATTCCCATCGTAAGTGAGTTCCCGGCGGGCTGCCCCTCTTAAGAAGGCCCCACGCAGGCTGGGATCGGTGGCTCACACCTGTAATCCCAGCACTTCGGGAGGCCGAGGCGGGCGGATCACCTGATGGGTCGGGAGTTGAGACCAGCCTGACCAACATGGAGAAGCCCCGTCTCTACTAAAAATAAAAAATTAGCCGGGTGTGGTGGCACATGCCTATAATCCCAGCTACATGGGAGGCTGAGGCAGGAGCATTGCTTAAACCTGGGAGGCGGAGGTTGCAGTGAGCTAATATTGTGCCATTGCACTCCAGCCTGGGCAACAAGAGCAAAACTCCATCTCAAAAAAAGAAAAAAAGAAAGAAAAGAAAAGGAAAGGAAAAAAGAAGGTCCCATGCAAAAGGTGGTGGAGTGCGAGTAGGCTGGGGAAGCTGGGTTGATGGACTCCTGGAGTGTGCAGAGTGATTGACACCTGGAGGCAGGAGAGAGGCTCTGGTCAGGGCCTTATGCTGGAGCTCCTGTGCTGAGGAGCTGGAGAAGGTGAATGAATGTTGTGGGCAGGGTGGGGAGGGAATGTCTTGACAAGTGTAGACCTTCGTTTTTTTTTGTTTGTTTGTTTTTTTTTGAGAACAGAGTCTTGCTCTGTTGCCCAGGCTGGAGTGCAGTGGCACCATCTTGGCTTACTACAACCTCCGCCTCCTGGGTTCAAGCGATTCTCCTACCTCAGCCTCCCGAGTAGCTGGGATTACAGGTGCCCGCCACTACGTCTGGCTAGTTTTTGAATTTTTTAGTAGAGATGGGGTTTCACCATGTTGGCCAGGCTGGTCTCGAACTCCTGACCTCAGGTGAACTACCTGCCTTGTCCTCCCAAAGTGCTGGGATTACAGGCACGAGCCACCGCACCTGGCCAAGTGCAGCCTTTAGAAGTCTGTCCTGGGTCGAATTGTGTACCCCCCAAAATTCATGTCCTTCCTGGACCTCAGAATGTGACTTTATTTGGAAACAGGGTCATTGCAGAAGTAATGAAAGTAATGAGTTAAGGTAAAATGAGATCATACTGGGGTAGGGGAGCCTTTGATCTGACACAACTGGTGTCCTTATCATCAGAGAAGGACACGGAGACACACAGAGGGAAGACAGCCGTACGACGACAGAAGCAGAGATGAGTGGTGCATGCACAAGCTGCTGTACTGCAAGTCTTGCTGGCAGCCACAGGCAGAGGCAGGCAGATCGCCTGATCCCAGGCATTCAAGACCAGCCTGGGCAACATAGCAAGACCTGGTCTCTACAAAAAGTGCAAACATTAGCTGGGAATGGTGGTGCGAACCGGTAGCTCCAACTACTTGAGAGGCTGAAGTGGGAGGATCACCTGAGCCTAGGGAGATCGAGGCTGCCGTGAGCCATGATTGCGCCACTCTCCTCCAGCCTGAGCAAGAGTGAGACCCTTTCTCAAGAAGCCAGGAAGGAAGCAAGGAGCAGATCGTCCCCCTGAGCCCCCAAGAAGAAAACAACCTTGCAACAGCTTGAGTTTGGTGTTGTTCTGTGTCGCCTAGTTTGGGTCACGGGAAACCAAGAGAGGGACTCCCAGAGGGTGTCAGGAAGAGGGTCTGCAGAGTCTGGAGTCTTGGGCCCCCCAGGCAGAACAAGGAAGAGACAAGCTCTAGAAAACTGCATACATTGGATGTGACAGCAAATAAACCAGTTGGTATAAGGAAGCACACAGGTTGATAGCACACAATACATTCAGAAACAGTTTCTCACATGCATGGAAATATGTTTGGCATTTCAAATCAGTAGAGAAAAAGTGAGATTATCCAAGACATGGTATTGAGAGAACTCAGCACAGTCTGAAAAACATGAAACCGGGGTCCCTCTGTAGCAGGACGAGCCGCAGACAAAACTCCTCAGACACCGGATTAAAGAAGGAAGAGGTTTTTTATTTGGCCGGGAGCATCAGCAGACTCGTGTCTTAAGAGCCGAGCTCCCTGAAGGAATGTATGGAATCCCGGCAGAGTTGACTGGAGCCCAGGTCTGCCCTCTCTGTGGCTTGTCTGCATAGCGTCTGACAGCTCCCCTGGCTTCTTCTCAGGGACTGTGTTAGTCCGTTTCATGCTGCTGATACCCAAGATTGGGAAGAAAAAGAGGTTTAATTGGACTTATAGTTCCACATGGCTGGGGAGGACTGATAATCATGGTAGAAGGCAAAAGGCACGTCTTACATGGCGGCAGACAAGACAGAATGAGAGCCAAGAAAAGGAGTTTCCCCTTATAAAACTGTCATATCTCATGAGTTTTATTCACTACCATGAGAACAGTATGGGGGAAACTGCCGCCATGATTCAAATTATCTCCCACTTGGTCCCTCCCACAACACGTGGGAACAATTCAAGATGAGATTTGGGTGGGGACACAGCCCAATCATATCGAGGATACAGTAACGGCCATATGCACCAGCTGGCACAGGTGGGTGTTGCTGGCACAGGTGGGTGTTGCATACGGTACAAATGTCAAATGGCTCTTACTGGACAGCCCCACCCATAAGCCGAAAATCAAGACCCAATTCCTCATAGCAGTACTAGCCTGAATTATGGCAAACATTTCTGGCTCCCAGTTGATCTTTGGAGACAGAGGCTCTTGTGTCTTAGACCATTGAGAGATCATGGTCCTGCTTGAATAATAGCAATGACAGTAATAACTTGTGATAGCAGTACTGGCAATTTGCATTTAGGAAAACTATTCTATGGGCTGGACACCGTGCTAAACACGTTCCACGTACTGCTGTATCCAACTCACACTAAAGCCATTTCACCGATGATAACACTGGGGCTTAAAGAAATAAAATGATGTGCCTACCCAAGCTCACTTGACTGATAAGGGACAGAGTGAGGATTTGAACCTCGAGTCTGACACCCAAGCCTCCCTACAAACCACCATGGCACGTGGTCTTTACTAGGGTTAAATGAGACCAAGGGAGGTCTTGTCACGTGCGGAACAGATGGAGGATGGCCAAAGGGGAGGCATCGCTCCCCATCTGAGAGTGAAGACGATGACATAATGCATGGAAACGCTGTCATCTGTGGCTGGTGGTTGGAAAGGTCCCAGCTGTGTCTCCGTCTAGTGCTAATGATTTTGCAGCAACATAGGGTCTCAAAGGAGCTTAAATGCAACACTCTCCAAGTTCAAAAGGAAGAACATAAAATTTCCATCAAAGTAACATTGTCATGAGAGCCTCCTTTTCCCTGAGGCTGATTGGACAAATTGCATTCAATACTTTTGAGTTCTTCCTGGCTAAAGATGGAGGTCATTGACAGGAACTTCTTTTGTTTCTTTTTTTTTTTTTTTTTTTTTGTTAGATGGAGTCTTCCTCTGTTGCCCGGGCTGGGCTGGAGTGCAATGGCATAATCTTGGCTTACTGCAACCTCTGCCTCCCGGTTCAAGCGATTATCATGCCTCAGTCTCCTGAGTACCTAGGACTACAGGTACACATGACCACACCTGATTAATTTTTATTTTGTATTTTTAGTGGAGACAGGGTTTCTCCATGTTGCCCAGGCTGGTCCTGAACTCCTGAGCTCAGGCAATCCACCTGCCTCGGCCTCCGAAAATGCTAGGATTACAAGCATGAGCCACCGAACCTGGACTGGAACATTATATATATATATAAAGTTAGTCTGTGCTGGAAACCAATTCAATGTCAAGCATATCACATAGAATATCCTTGTTCCTCATTAAAGCCCTGCAAGGGATACATTGTTCCCATTGTACAGGGGAATATCTAAAAAATATGTATTTTTATA
>NW_016804119.1:931319-951734 GCF_001698545.2 Rhinopithecus bieti | reverse complement strand
AAAAAAAAAAAAAAAAAAAAAAACAAAAAACAAAGCCACAGCTTCCTGGATGGTGGAATAGACATTTCACAATTCCTCCTGCTAAGTGCAGCTAAAACCTTTGAATATTGGATGCAAAACAAACAGACGAAGACTGTGAACGGTGGGGAGAGAAGGCAGATGGGCTGGGAGTTCAGAACTCGAGGAACAGCACGGCAGTGAGGTCGCTGGGTTTTCTTCTTGTCTCATATATCCCAGACTGCGTTCTGGAGAAGCTGGCAGCCTAGAAATGCCAACAGGTACAGGTTTTGTTTTGTTTTGTTTTTGTTTTTAAACATTCTAAAAAAAGCCTGCTTTTTTAAGCCAGATAACTAGAGGAAAGGGCCAGGAAAGGGACAGCCTCATGAGATTAAGAAAAAAACTTTAGGCTGGAGGTGGTGGCTCCCACCTATAATCTCAGCACTTTGGAAGGTGGAGGCAGGCGGATCGCTTGATCCCAGGCATTCAATACCAGCCTGGGCAATATAGCGAGACCTCGTCTCTACAAAAAATACAAAAATTAGCTGGACATAGTGGTGCAAACCTGTAGTTCCAGCTACTTGGGAGGCTGAGGTGGGAGGATCACCAGAGCCTGGGGAGATCGAGGCTGCAGTGAGCCATGATCATGCCACTGTACTCCAGCCTGAACGACAGAGTGAGACTGTCACTCAAAAATAATCCAAAACATTAGACAATAACCTCTGCACTCCAGCCAAATAAGGCTGAAAGCACTGAGACCCTCTGCCCACTTCTGCCAGCAAAGACGAAGTGTAGAACTCAGACTGTCACCTTTTTTGGTTGTAATGAGGTACCCTAACCCACCCCTTCACTGAGGTGGTGGCAGAGAAGTCTCCAGTGAGGGCTGATACTTCCATTCCTGCTGGGTGCTCATGAGACCCCCTGCCTCTGTGGGTTTGGGGGACACCCTTGTGGAGCCCACACTGACACCCCCACCCAGTGATAACGAGGCACCCCTTCTCCCTGTTGGAGCGATTAGAAGGAGTCCTGGTAAAACAGAGGGTTTAAATAAGATCCAGAGTCTTGTAACACATTATAAGAGTGATTTCAACTTAAGAAATCACTCATTATACCAAAATCGAGAAATATCTCAACTCAAATGAGACCAAGCAATCAACAGACACCAACACTGAGATGGCACAGATGTTAAAATTATCTGAAATGTATTTTAAAGCTGCTGTCATAAAAATGCTTCCATAATTGTGAACACACTTGAAACAAATGAAAATGTAGAATGTCTCAGCAAAGGAATAGGAAGTCCTGGCAAGTAAATAGAAGATATGAAAAAGAACGAATGGGAATTTTATTTTTATTTTTACTTTTTTGTTTTTGAGACAAAGTCTGGCTCTGTTGCCCAGGCTGGAGTGCAGTGACACCATCTCAGCTCACTGCAACCTCCGCCTCCTGGGTTCAAGCAATTCTCCTGCCTCAACCTCCTGAGTAGCTGGGACTACAGTCACGTGCTGCCATGTCTCGTTAATTTTTGTATTTTTAGTAGAGACAGGGGTTTCACCATGTGACCCGGGTGGTCTCAAACTCCTGACCTCAGGTGATCCCACCTGTGTTGGCCTCCCAAAGTGCTGGGATTGCAGGCATGAGACACGGCCCCAAATGGAAATTTGAGAACTGAAAAATACAATAATCAAAATGAAACCTCAGTGAATGAGCTCGACCACAGAATGATGGGACAGAGGAAAGAAGTGGCAAACTTGGTAAAAGAATAATAGAAATTACCCAAGCTGAACAACAGGGAGAAAATGGGCTTGTAAAAAGCCTCAAGGATCCATAGGATAATAATAAAAGATCTAACATTAATGTTGTAGAAGTCCTGAAAGGAGAGGAGAAGGAGGGTGGGGCTAAAAACTCTTCAGAGAAAGAATGGCTGAACACCCCCCCCACCTAATTTGATGGAAGACATAAACCCGCAGGTTGAAGAAGCTTGGTAAACAAACCCCAATCAGGAAAATGCAAAGAAATATACTCCAAGACACATCATAATCAGATTTCTAAAAAAAAAAAAAAAAATCTTGAACACAATGAGAGAAAATAACACTTTATCTATATGAAAAAATAGTTAGAATTATAGCAGATTTCCCATTTGAAACCATAAAGGCCATAAAGGGAGAAGCACAACAGTTTTCAAATGTTTACAGAAAAGAATCGTCAGCCCAGAATTCTACATGAAGTAAAAATGTCCTTTGGAAATGAAGAGGCATTTAAGACATCCTCAGATTAAGAGAAACTAAGAGATTCTGTCACCAGCCAACCTACTCTGAAAGAATGGCTAAAGAAAGGTCTCAGTTGGGTGCAGTGGCTCATGCCTGTAATCCCAGCACTTTGAGGGGCCAAGGCAGGTGGATTGCTTGAGTTCAGGAGTTCAGAACCAGACTGAGCAACCGGGTAAAACCCTGTCTCTACAAAAAAAAAAAAAAAAAAAAAAAAAAAAAAAAAAATACAAAAATTAGCTGGGCATGGTGGTGCACACTGGTAGTCCCAGATACTTAGGAGGCTACGGTGGGAGGATTGCTTGAGTCCAGGAGGTTGAGGCTGAGGTGAGCCATGATCACACCATTGCACTCCAGCCTGGATGACAGAGCAAGATCCTGTCTCAGAAAAAAGAAAATGATAAAAGAATGAATCCTGGAATACCAAGAAAAAAGAAAGAAAGACAGAAAGGCTAAAAATATGGGTAAATACAATATGCTTTCTTTGCATTCATCAGTGTTCTGAGATATGTCTGATGGTTAAGCAAAAAGCATAACATTGTCTGATGAAGTACTCAATTTATGTAGAGAAAATATTTAAGACAATTAAATTATAAATGGAAAAGTGTAAAGGGAAGTAAAGTTTCTATATTACCTTCAAACTGATTAAATGTTGACACTAGTAGACTATGATTCATTATGTATACATAGTAAAATATCTAAGCTAACCTTAAAAAGTATGCAAAGAGATACATTAAAAACCATACATAGAAATAGAATTCTAAGCAAATGTTCAAGTAAACCACAGGAAGGCAGAAAAAAGAAAACAGAGAAATGACACAAAAAAGAAAACAAAAAATAAAATGTCGGGCTTAAGCCCCAACAAATTAATAATTACATTAAATGTAAACGGCCTAAATATACTAGTTAAAATACAGATATTAGCATAGCAAATTCAAAAACAGCCACTGTGGAAAATAATTTAGCAGTTTCTTAAAAATTTAAGATACACTCACCATATGGTATAGCAATTGCACTCTTGGATGTTTATCCTAGAGAAATGAAAACTTATATCCATGCAAAAAAGGACTATTCATAGCAGCTTTATTTGTAATGGCAAAAACTGGAATAACCCTACATTTGGTAAATGGTTTAACAAACTGTGAAGCATCCATGAAATGCTACTTAGCAGTAAAAAGGAATGAACTATTGATACGGGCAACAACTCAGATGGGTCTCAAGGGCATTATGATGATTCAGAAAAGCCAATCTCAAAAGGTCACTGACTGTAGGATTCCATTTATATAAAATTCTCAAAATGACAAAAAGAGATGAAAAACAAATTAGCTTGGGGTTAGAGGTGGTGGAGGGAAGAAGTATGGGTATTCCTATAAAGAGATAGCATGAGGGAGATCTTTGTGGTGATACACAGTTCTGTATTTTAATTGCAATGGTGGTTACACGAATCCACACAAGTGATAAAATTACATAGAACTACAAGTACGCACTGTGCCAACATCAATTTCTAAAGCTATGTAAGCTGTAATCACTGGGAGAAACTGGGTGGGATTATATACAACCTCTCTGTCCTATCTTGATAACGTTCTATAAATCTATAACTGTTTCAGAATAAAAAGTTTAAAAAGAAAATAAAATCATAGAAGAAAGTGTGAGTGAAATAAAATACAACACCTAGAACTCAAAAAGGAAAGAATTGATAAATTTGACTACAGAAAAATTCTAAAACTTCCATTTGATAGAGAAGACCATAACATAAAGTCAAGAATGATGACACACTGGGAAAATGTATTTGCAACATCTGTGGCAGACAAACGGGACAGGCCAGTTTCTCTGCTTTACAAATAATTTGCATAAGTCAATAAGAAAATAAAACAATAGAAAAATAGGCAAAGGATATGAATGGTCAATTTATAGTAAAATAAACACAAATGGCCAGTAAATGTGGGAAAGCTGCGCAGCCTCGTTCTTAAAGAATGAAATGTAAAACAAACAACAGTGAAATCTGTTGCTCATTTATCAGGTTAACAAAAATGGAAAACTGTGATGCCTCAGGGCTGGTGAGGATGGGGAAGTAGACACTTTCCTATGTGCTAGTGGGAGTGTAAATCAGTGCACTCTTTCTGGAAGACAACTAGGAAATAATCATGAAAATTAAAAATATTCTCAGCAATAAAGTTATGCTAAAAATCTATTCTCAAGAGTTTCTCAAGATACATGCCCCAGGATCTTTGTTTTTCATTTTGTTTTGTTTTGTTTTGTTTTGTTTTGTGATGCTCTGTCCCCCAGGCTGGAGTGCAGTGGCACGATCTTGTCTCACTGTAACCTCTGCCTCCCAGGTTCACACCAGTCTCCTGCCTCAGCCTCCTGAGTAGCTGGGACTACAGGCACCCGCCACCACGCCCAGCTATTTTTTTTGTATTTTTAGCAGAGACGGGGTTTCACCGTGTTAGCCAGGATGGTCTCGATCTCCTTACCTTGTGATTTGCCTGTCTCGGCCTCCCAAAGTGCTGGGATTACAGGCATGAGCCACCACGCCCGGCTGCCCCAGTATCTTTCTGTGCCAATAAATGGGTTATATTTGTAAAGCTCTTGAAATGGTGTGTGGCACATAAGAAGTCCTATGTAAGTGTTTATTAGATAAAACAACAGAAAAGTATATGTGCAAAGCTCTCAAAAGAAACAAATAGCGTGTAAGTGATAGGACTCCTTTTTGTATTTAAAAAACATATCCACATAAATGTGAATATTTGCTTTATACATGCGTTTATGTGTATATTTCTGTATGGGAGTGGGGAGGGAAGTGTTTACTTCATTTGTCTTTATTTTATTTTTATTTTTGGTAGAGATGAGGGTCTTGCTATGTTGCCCAGTCTGGTCTCAAACTCCTGGCTTTAAGAAATCCTTTCACCTCAGCCTCACAAAATGTTAGGATGACAGGTGTGAACCATGCCTGGCGTGTTTACTTAATTTCTTAGCTTTGTAGAAATCTGTGGTAGACTGAACCATTTTTCAGTAGTTCTCCGCTCCCCTTCCTCTTCCCACTGGGGGTGAAGTAGACGTCTCTGCTTGGATTTGGTCATATGATTTGCTTTCAGCAACAGAATGTGAGTGAGTGTTGTGCAAACAGAGGCTTTCAATGTGCTTTTGTGGTTTGGTCCGGCTTATTGTGTTTTTGCCAATGACCTGAGAAGAACATGCTCGAAGTTATCACTGGTCCTAGATTGGGGAAGATGTGGAGACCCACAGACTGGAGCTGTTCCAGCCACTTGCAGACCTGTCAGTGAAAAAAGTATTTGTTACTATAAGCCACTGAGATCTGGGGGTTATTTGGGATGCAGCATGATTGCTCTAGTAGATGACTAATATAATACCCCTCTAAACTTTTTTTTTTTTTTTTTTTTGAGCTCTGTCACCCAGGCTGGAGTGCAGTGGCATGATTTCAGCTCATCACAACCTCCGCCTCCCGGGTTCAAGTGATTCTTGTGCCTTAGCCTCCTGAGTAGCTGGGATTATAGGTGTGCACCACCATGCCCAACTAATTTTTATATTTTTAGTAGTGACTGGGTTTCACCGTGTTGGCCAGGCTGGTCTCGAACTCCTGACCTCAAGTGATCCACCTGCCTCATCCTCCCAAAGTGCTGGGATTACAGACATGAAGCACCTCACCTGGTCCCCTATAAACTTTTGATCTGTTTCTAATTTTGCATATATATGTATATGTGTGTGTGCCTATATATATATACATAATTTCAACCTATGAATATACATGATATTAATACATAATGTTGAATATATGAATATGCGATATAAATATATATTCATATACTATATATTCAACATATGAATATATATTCAACATATGAATATATATATTCAACATATGACTATATATAGATACACATACATATATATTTTATTATTTCAAAATGTCAGTAGGAATTATCTAGGTGGAGAGATTATGGCTCATTTTGAATTTTCTTTTTCTTTTACTTTTTTTTTTTTAAATAGAGACTGCGTCTCCCTGAGTTGCCCAGGCTGGTCTCAAACTCTTGGGCTCAAGCGATTCTCCTGACTCAGCCTCCCAAAGTGCCGGAATTACAGGCATGAGCCACCACGCCTGGCCAATTTTCTTTAAAAATTAAACAATCTTAAGAAATATTATATTTTTAAGGGGGAGATTCAGAAGGTGGTTGAAGGAGGCGAGTCTTATTCCTGACTGTTGTGGGGAGACCTGAGGTGGCGAGGAAGAGAGCCGTCAGTGGGTCTCTGCTTTTTCATTGATGTCTCCATGTTTCTTCACAGCACACACAGCCACCCGTGCATGGGGAGCTTGGTCTGGGAGGCTGCCTGCTCCCCCTTCGAGCCTGGGTGGCATGTGTCCAGGTGCCACCCCTAAGTGGAAGAGCCTTTCCTGGGGTGGTGTGCAGATGGCCGCGATGGAGGCAAGGTGGCCCAGGGAGGAAGAGAGAAGCCCAGGAGAAGCCAGCTCAGGATACCTCTTGGACATGGCATGAGAGTGCACTGTCTTTGGCATGTTCCGCAGGAGGAATCCATCAGAGGAAGTGAGGGTGAAGGTGGGAAACAGAACTCATCTTGTGGGCAGCCCTTCTTGCCAACGCCACACATCCTTGTTGTCCAAATGTCAAGGGAGAAACATATCCGTGTGCATTGTCAGACCTCACTGCTGGGAGATGTCAGCGCTGCCCACGACTCCCCTGGGAGGGGACAACTGGGAGATCCACGTGTGGAGCCCTCCTAGACTCTGCCCCACGTGTCTCTTCCCTGGGCTGATTTTAATCTGTGTCCTTTTGCTGTAATAAGCTGTAAGTGTGAGTAGGATGCCCTTCTGAGTTCTGTGAGTCCTTCTAGCAAATTATTAAACCTGAAGGTGGTCTTGGAGATCTCCTGAACTTGCTGGGGGTGTCAGAAGTGAGAGTCCTTTTGTGGACTGTTTCCCTAAATTTCCTCTCCCTCATTTTTGGAATACATATATACACACATATACACATATATATGCATATGTGTACACACATATATACATGCATGTATACGTGTGTGTGTGTGTGTGCACGTGTGTATAATCTCACCCCTCGGTCTTCACAGGGCCTCTGTTTCCCTGTCTGAACCCTGTGGCAGGCACAGGGCTGGTGAGAGGGCATTTCCAGGCTCCAGTTTGGAGAATGGGTGAAACACAGACTACTCATTATCATAGTCATTGGTTTTTATTTTCGGTATTGATGAAAATGGGGCAATTTTTACCTTGTCATAAAGCACACGCCACCATGACTTAAGGCTGCCAATTTATCGAGCTGACTTCATGCATTAATACATTTGATGGTTTGATACATTTATGACATTTTCAAAACCTGTCCCCTTTGGAAAATCGTAGGGTGAAGGGAACGTGTTTACCCTCTTCATACAATTACGACTAATCTGTTTTTAGGCATTGATTAGAATAGAGGCTTTTCTTGGTGGGGCTGAAGGAGAAAGGAGGTGATTCGGGTAGGAGTGGCTGGAGAAAGATGGGAAGAAGAGAATATCGAGGAGGGTCCTAGAGAGGGACTGCAGCATCTGTGCCCTTCAACAGCCATTGGAGTTGTGATGTGGAGAGGCATTTTCAGAAGAACCTCAGTGAAGCCCCAAAGATGGGCACAGTGGCCCTGGACTCCGTTGGTAGATGCAGAGGTAGATCCAGCAGTGCTTGGCCTCAGGGAGGTCATGGCTTCCGGGGCACTGGCATGCAGATCCTGGGCTCAGACACTACAGTTGTGGTGTACATTGTTGGTGCCTACCTGTGATGGTTATTTTATTTTTTATTTCTTTTAGAAACATGGTCTCACTCTGTTGCCCAGGCTGGAGTGCAATGGTGTGATCGTAGTTTGCTGCAGCCTGAACTCCTGGGCTCAAGCGATCCTCCCACCTCAGCCTCCTGAGGTACGGGGCACCAGACCAGGCCAAAAAAAAAAAAAACTTTTGGCCAGGCGCGGTGGCTCACACCTGTAATCCCAGCACTTTGGGAGGCCGAGATGGGTGGATCACAAGGTCAAGAGATCGAGACCATCCTGGCCAACATGGTGAAACTCCATCTCTACTAAAAATACAAAAATTAACTGGGTGTGGTGGCGCCCACCTGTAGTACCAGCTACTCGGGAGGCTGAGGCAGGAGAATCGTGCCATTGTGCTCCAGACTGGCAACAAAGTAAGATTCGTTTAAAAAAAAAAAAAGTTTTTTTTTTTTTTTTGGAGGTATAGAGTCTTGCTATGTTACCCAGATTGGGCTGAAACATTGGCCTTAAGCAATCCTCCTGCCTCGACCTCCCAAAGTGTTGGGATCCCAGGCATGAGCCACAGCTTCCAACCTGATGGTTAATTTTATGTGTCAACTTGACTGAGCCACAGAGTGCCTAGACATTTGGTCAAACATCATCCTGGGTTTGTCTCTAAGAGTGTTTTTGGATGAGATTAACATTTAAGTCAGTAGGCTGGAGTAAGGCAGATTGCCTCCCCCTAATGGGAGTGGACCTCATCCAATCAATTGAAGACCTCATTAGGACAAAAAGCCTGAATAAAAGAGAACTTCTTGGCTGGGCGTGGTGGCTCACACCTGTAATACCAGCACTTTGGGATGACAAGGCAGGTAGATCACTTGAGGTCAGGAGTTCAAGACCAGCCTGGTCAACATGGTGAAATCCTGTCTCTACTAAAAATACAAAAATTAGCCAAGCATGGGCTGAGCGCGGTGGCTCAGCCTGTAATCCCAGCACTTTGGGAGGCCTAGGCAGGCGGATCATGAGGTCAGGAGTTCGAGACCATCCTGGCCAACATGGTGAAACCCCGTCTCTACTAAAAATACAACAATTAGCCAGGCATGGTGGTGTGCACCTGTAATCCCAGCTACTCAGGAGGCTGAGACAGGAGAATCGCTTGAACCCAGGAGGCAGAGGTTGCAGTGAGCTGAGACTGCACCACTGCGCTCCAGCCTAGGTGACAGAATGAGACGCCGTCTCGGGGGAAAAAAAAATTAGCCAAGAGTGGTGGCGGGTGCCTGTAATCCCAGCTACTCAGTAGGCTGAAGCACAAGAATTGCTTGAACCCGGGAGTCAGAAATTGCAGAGAGCCAAGATCAGCCCCCTGCACTCCAGCCTGGGTGACAGAGCGAGACTCCATCTCAAAAATAAAATAAAATGAAATAAAATACAATGATAAAATAAAATAAAAAAGAACTTCTCTGCCTGTCTTTGAGCTTTAAGCCGGCACATCGGTCTCTTGCCTTCAGAGGTGGACTGGGACTGAATCTATACGATCTGTCCTCCTGGGCCTCCTGCCTGCAGACTACACATCTTAGGGCTTCTCAGCCTCCCTAATTCCATGAGCCAATTCTTTATAATACATTCCTTTATATAGATATCTTATTAGTTCTGTTTCCCTGGAGAACTCTTATGCACTACCCAAAATCCATTTCCCTCTTTCCTTCCACCAGGGCCCTAGGTTAGTAGAGTTGACCGTCTTCCCTCCCACGACACTGACTTTTCCTGCTTGGACCCCAGCGAGCCTGAGCACGTGTCATTCCCTTGGTGACTGTGATTGGTCCAGGGCTGGCCATGTGACCTAAGCCAGTGCGATCAGATGGAAGGTGAGACTCCGCACTCTATTCCGGGGTGGAGTTTTGGCTCCTCCCTTCTGTCCCTGCTATTGGGTTGGAACAGGAAACAAGGAGCTGTGATTGACACTTGCAGGCTAAACCGTGTGATGGATGCTGTGGCTTCGCAGGGGGCACCAGGCAGCTGAGGCAAGAAGGCTAGAGCTGCAGAATGAGGGCGTGGTCCCTGAACCTAATTACGATATTTCTTGGGTGTCCCAGAAATATCCTGGGTGACACTGGGGGGTGCTGTGGTCTTAGGGCCAGCTGTGGATTCAGAGATATTGTAATGTGGAAATCGCTGTGATCTCATTTGTAACCCCAGACTACTAACGGCTGTAGACAACTTTGGTCCCATAAGAACAAAGGAGGTCCCACCTCTTCATTTCCTTCCAAACTCAGGTGCCCTTTGCTTGAGAGATGCTGTTACCCAGCTCAGCTCCTGGGGGAAGACTCAGCTCCTGAGGCAGCTGGTCCTGAGGACGATGAGGCCTCCTGCTTGTCTTAGGCACTCACTGCATCTGTGTGCCTCCGATTTGATGCCATACAACACTCCTAACGTCACATCTGCCTCTCACCTAGTTACCCAGAAACCACACTCAGGACAGGCTGTCCAACAAAGGCCTCCTGGCTCACGAGGTTCACGTCACACGGCAAAGAGAACCTCACATGTGGAGTCTTGGTTTTTCCCAAGTCCCCCTTCCTGTGATGATGAATGTCTGGTGCGGTGTTTCTTCCCTACACCCGCAAAAGTCTCTCTGTCTCTCTCTCTCTCTTGCTCTCTCTCTCTTTTTTTTTCCCTTGAGACAGGGTCCTGCCCTGTTGCTCAGGCTTGAGTGCAGCTGCATGATCTTAGATCACTGCAGCCTCCAACTCCTGGGGTCAAGCAATCCTCCTGCCTCAGCCTCCTGAGTAGCTGGGACTACAAGTGTTCTCTACCACATCTGGCTAATTTTACATTTTTTTGTAGAGATGGGGTCTTGCTATGTTGCCCAGGCTGGAGTGCGGTTACATGACCATAGCTCACTTCAGTCTCCAACTCCTGGGCTCAAACAATCCTCCTGCCTCAGCTTCATGAGCAGCCGGGACTACCTTGCCCTAACGTTGGCATGCATCTGTAGTCCCAGCTACTTGTGAGGCTGATTTTTAACTTTTTTCTCTAATTTCAAATTTTTTAATATAGAGACAGGGTCTTGCTATGTTGCCCAGTCTGCAAAAGTCTCTACTCATTTTAAACATGTCCCAGGGCGGGATCTGATCCTGAGCACCCAGAAACTCAGCGTTCTGGATTCATAGTCTTTCCTGCTACCCCCTGCACAGTGATTCATCTGCAGTGAAGACATTGGCCTTGGCCTTTGGGACACATAGTGTTTATGGCAGGCCCAGTGGACTGCGCCTCATCTCCAGGGAACTCCTATCTCACAAGTGTAGGTCAGGCAGAATAAGAAAAGGGACGGTCACACCTTTCTGGTCTCAAATTCCCGAAGTCAAGGTCGTCTTGTGACGGGTGTGAATGTCGCTAAAGTGAAACAACAGGATGCAGGCCTGTGCAGGAAATGCAATTAGCACCAACACTTTTATACCTCTCTTCTCACTTATCTAATTATTATCTAATTAAATAAGATTTTCTGTCTAAGGTAGAGGCAACCATACAGACAGGTTGACTTGCTCAGCTGGGGGACTTTGGCGTGCTCCATCATACCTGTGTTAGTGACATGTACAGTTCTTACTTTAGACTAAAAGACAAAATATTATCCTCTAGAATAGAATTAGAAAACAGAATTTTGACTTGTGAATTTGCTAGAATTCTTCCTTCTTTCTCTGTCCCTGAGGGGCATTGATTTGTTCTTTTTTTTTTTTTTTTTTTTTTGAGCTAGGTTTTGCTTTTGTTGCCTACGGTAGGGAATAATGGCCAAATCTCAGCTCACCACAACCTTGGCCTCCCGGGTTCAAGCGATTCTCCTGCCTCAGCCTTCTGAGCAGCTGGGATTACAGGCATGCACCAGAACGCCCAGCCAATTTTGTATTTTCAGTAGAGATGGGGTTTCTCCATGTTGGTCAGGCTGGTCTTGAACTACTGACTTCGGGTGATCCGCCCACCTAGGCCTCCCAAAGTGCTGGGATTACAGGTGTGAGCCACTGCACCTGGCCTGATTTATTCTTTGCCCGTGAGATGCAAAGAAAGTTCTTCGACTGCATCTCAGAAGCACCCCTGGACTCTGAATTCATGGAGATGTCACACCATTGCAAGCTCTCGGGGCTGCTGTCTGGGCAGTGTTTTTTTGTTTGTTTGTTTCTTTGTTTGTTTTTAAATAAATAAATGTAAGATGAATACTCTGAGTTTAAAATGTTTCCTTCCATTTCTCTCCTCAATCGGCTCCCTTTCTCCCTCTTTTCTATTGAAATCTGCTTTTAAAAATTTTTTTAATTAATTTTTTTTTTTTTTTTTTGAGGCATGGTTTCACTCTGTCACCCAGGCTGGAGTGCAGTGGTGTGATCATAGCTCACTGCAGCCTGAACTCAAGGGATCTTCCCATCTTAGCCTCCCCAGTAGCTGGGACTGCAAGCCCGTGTCACCAAACCCAACTAATTTTTTGCAGAGATGGGGTTTCGCCATGTGGCGCCAGGCTGGTCTTGAACTCTGCCTCAGCCCCACAAAGTGCTGGGATTATAGGTATGAGCCACTGAGCCTGGCCCCAAATTATATATTAACCAGTTTGCTTTACATGAGTCAGGGAGGAGGAAGAGCTAATGTCTTCTCAGCAGATGTTTGCAAGAAACAAAGCTCTGAAATGAGGGACCCAGTAAGTTTCTCCATTGTGATTGGTGTCTGTGCCCATAAGTCTTGTGAAAATGTTCTGGTTAAAAAAAAAAAAAATACACAAACAATTTCCAATAAAATAAGGCCTCAGATACAAATCGAACCAAGTGGAAGCTTAGGATGGAAAGTGGTAGTTTCCTGACCCCGTCCTCCCACCCCCATCCTGCTGACTCCAGGACCACCTCTCTGCACAGTTTCCCTCTGCAACTCATCTGGTAGCTGTTGCTGGAATGCTGGACAATATGCCTCTTTCTCTGTTTCTTCACTTGTCAGGAGTCACAATTGGGGCTGAGAGCCATGGCTCATGCCTGTAATCCCAGCACTTTGGGAGGTTGAGGCAGGAGGATTCCTTGAGCCCAGGAGTTTGAGACCAGCCTGGGTGACACAGTCTCTTTTTAAATTTTTAAAAATTAGTTGGGCATGGCGGTGCACATCTGTAGTCCTGGCTACTCAGAAGGCTGAGGGCAGAGAATTGCTTAAGGCCAGTAGTTGGAGGCTGCAGTGAGCTATGATGGCGCCGCTATACTCTAGCCTGAGCAACAGAGCAAGAGCCTGTCTCTAAAGATAAAAATAAGCTGGGCATGGTGGCTCACGCCTATAATCCGAGCACTTTGGGAGGCCGAGATGGGCAGATCATTTGAGGTCAGAAGTTGGAGACCAGCCTGGCCAACATGATAAAACCCCATCTCTACTAAAAATACAAAAATTAGCCAGGTGTGGTGGCAGGGACCTGTAATCCCGGCTACTTGGGATGCCGAGGCAGGAGAATTGCTTGAACCTGGGAGGGGGAGGTTGCAGTGAGCCAAGATCGTACCACTGCACTCCAGCCTGGGCAAGAGAGCGAGACTCAGTCTCAAAAACAAACAAACAAACAAACACAAAACAACCAAAAACCATACAAACAAAAATAAAAAAAGGACTTAATTGCTCAATTGATCAACACCACATTCTTCCTGCCTCTGCCTCTCTTCCCATGTGAACTGAGAACATTCTTTTTCCTTCTTGTATTGGCTCCCTGAGTGGGGTCTTTGGACACCGTAAAGGCATGCTGACACCCAGGCTTCCTTTGAGGGTGGGTGAGTAGGTTACCCCAGATGCCCCCAGTCTCTGTGGGAGGAAGGAAATTCTGGGCGCTGGTTCTCCCTCTCCTGATTGCCCAATGGTCTGCCTGGGGTTAGATGAAGGCTGCCATATTTGTCAGCACCTGGGCCAGGGAGACGGCTGGTGAAAGCAGATGGGAGCAGACGTTTCCTAATCACACCTTTCTCAGCTCCCCTTTCCCTAGCCTCCACCAGGCTGGCCTGGCTGGATTCCCCCCTGCCCCCACACCATTCCACTGAATTCCTAGTGACGACTTCCTCCCCTTTTCATCATTCCGTGTGGCCCCATTTACTTTCTTGTCTTCCAGAAACCCGCTGAAGTTTCTTACTCACCGGGTGAGAACTTTCCTCCCTTTCCTGTCTGCCTCCTCCCCAGGAAAACCATATCAGCCTTTTGAACAGATCTCCAGGCGCCACATGGAGGCCCGAGCTCCACGGCCAGACGGCCCTGTACAGACAATCTGCGAAGAAAGCCCAGGCGTGATCTCCGATGATGGGCTGCTTGGACCTCTGGGTTCCCTTTATAGATGTTCCAGGCAGTTCTATTCATCCTAAACTTCCTTGCAGGTTTAAAACAATCACTCAACCCGGGGCCATTTGGGAAGTAATAAGTCATTTTTAGAGTGGGGGAGATGAGGTGGTGGTTGAGTCAGGCCAAACTGCACATCCCTTCTTCCGTGAAGAGATGCCCAGGGGAGCACACTTCTACCTGCCTGGTTACTTCAGGAATCAGTTCTTGTGAAAATGAATGAAAAGTTTGAATGATTTCAAAAATCTCTGTGAGTACTTTTCTCTCTCTCTCTCTTTTTTTTTTTTTTTTTGAGACAGAGTCTTGCTCTGTCACCCAGGCTGAAGTGCAGTGGCACAATCTTGGCTCACTGCAGCCTCCATCTCCTGGGTTCAAGCGATCCTCCTGCCTCAGCCTCCTGAGCAGCTGGGATTACAGGCAAGTGCCTTCATGCCTGGCTAATTTTTATATTTTTAGTAGAGATGGGGTTTCACCGTGTTGGCCAGGCCTGTCTTGAACTCTTGACCTCAAGTGATCCACCAGTCTCAGCCTCCCAGGGTGCTAGGATTATAGGCATGAGCCACCATGCCCAGCCTGGTATTATTCCATTTCCCAGAGGAAACCAGTGGGCATAGAGGGGCTGCCAGACAGATCTGGGGTGTTGCCTCAGGTCTCCAGACAGACTGGGCGTCTTGCAATTCGGTTTCTAGCAGAGTGTGGTTCTTGCATTAGAAACAACTCCGGAGCCACTCCCTGGGACCCCACATCAAATCATGGCTCTCCTAATCGCTTGAACCCAGGAGGTGGAGGTTGCAGTGAGCCGAGATTGTGCCACTGCACTCCAGCCTGGACAACAGAGCGAGACTCCATCTCAAACAAACAAACCAAAAAATCATGACTCTCCTGGTTTTATCACTTATTTCCAGTCATCAGTCTTTGTAGACAAATTCTTTTTTCATTTTTTCTTTTTCTTTTCTTTTTTCTCTTTTTTTCTGAGACGGAGTCTCGCTGTGTCGCCAGGCTGCAGTGCAGTGGTGCGATCTCAGCTCACTGCAACCCCTGCCTGCCGGGTTCAAGTGATTCTCCTGCCTCAGCCTCTTGGGTAGCTGGGACAACAGGTGTGCGCCACCATGCCTGGCTAATTTTTGTATTTTTAGTAGAGACGGGGTTTTGCCCTGTTGGCCAGGATGGTCTCCATCTCTTGACCTCGTGGTCCTCCCCAGTTGGCCTCCGAAACTGCTGGGATTACAGGTGTGAGCCACTATGCCTGGCATTTGTAGACTAATTCTATTACCCCAACAGGTTGCCAGGCAGGACTGCCACAGTGAATGACAACCCTGACTTAGGGAAGTTTGGGATGGCCCCAAACAGGTGGGTGCTGACTGTTCTCAGAGGAGTCTCTTCCTCTTCTCCTTGCTGGATTCTCGGGTAATGCACAGACAAAAGTGCAGAAGGAAGCATCATTGGCACTGGTTTATTTTAATTTTTTTCTTCCAAAGAGCTTTAACTAATAGAACTAAAAAAGAACAGAGTATAGCCAGGACCAAAATTGGAGGTATCCAGGCTGCATCCAGGCTGAAAGTGTTGGCTCAGGAACACCCACTTCGTGGAGCAGAGGCGCCTTGAGGGTGAACAGGGAACCTGTCAGCTTTCCATGGGTGGGGCTTGGCTGTGAGGGGCGAGGCTCTGGATGAAAGTGGGTGGGGCTTTGGATAGGGATGCACAGGCCTTGGCTGGCAATGGGTGGGGCTCTGGCTGGGAGTGGGTGTGGCTCTGGATGGAGATGCACAAGACCCTGAATGGGGATGGGTGGAGCTCTGGGTGGGGTGGACGGGGTTCTGGATGAGAATCGGTGGCACTTTGAAAAGAGATGGGCGGAGACCTGGATGAGAATGGGCGTGGCTCTGAATGGGGATGCACAGGGCCTGGCTGGATTGGGTGGGGCTCTGGATGAGAGTGGGTGGGGCTCAGGATGATTATGGGTGGGGCTCTGGCTGGGAGTGGGCGGGGCTCTGGATGAGACTTGGTGGTGCTTTGGGAGGAGTTGGGCGGCTCCCTGAATGGGGGTGTGCTGATCTCTGGACATGCATGGGTGCAGATCTGAACCCATCAGAAGAGGTTGGAAGAGGGGTAACGGGAGGACAAAGGCAGGTTGTGAGAGAAGGTGTGGTCTGGGGAGACCATGGCCTCTGGATCTAGAATCTAGCTCTGCTGCTTGTCCGCTGCATAAGATAGACAAGTCCTTTGCCCCAGTCTCCTCATCAGCAACAGTAACCTCACGCAGATCAAATGGGAAGGTGCCTGTGAGGCACTCACAAGGTACCTGGCACATGGTGGGCTCTAGGACTAGGTTCCCCTCTTTCCTTCCTCTGGGTTTCCCATTGTTTTCCCTGCAGAAGGGGTCAAGGCACATAAGCGTGTGTGCATACCTATCCCAAGCCTTCTATGAGACCCAATGCACCTGGACGTGTCTTCCCCTTGGGGAATGTTTAACGTAACAGAAACCAGGAGACCGAGTTCTGGTTTTAGCCATGCCACTGAGTGGCCATGTGACCCTCAGCTTTCTAGACACAGTCATCCCATCTGAAAATGACAGGTTTGAGACAAGAGAAGTTGTTTCCAGCTTCCCTACAAAGCCCAAAAAGTCCTGGGTCCTTGCCTCTTACTCCAAAACAGGCTCACATCATGAGTCTCTGTGGGCACTGTTGGTGGGGTCCTCACCCTTTGGTTCCCACTCGGTCCCCTGTGTCCATTTGCTTGGTTCATGGGACCTCTGGGGGTCCTCACTACAGTCCCTGCCCACTGTGGGAATGTGGAGGGCACAGGCCAGGAAGCTCCTGACCCAAGGGGAGCCAGGGGGCTGAGCTGGATGGGGAAAGTGGCTCTCTCACGTCTGGGTGGTGCCTGTGGGGTCTGGAAGGGGATGGATGGGCTACCTGTTCAACCTCCTCACCCCTCCTCCTCCCCCCAGCTGGAGGCTCCCATCTTCCCCAGGCCCCTGAGGGTGGGTTATCAGTGTGTATGCACAGACACTGGTGTGAGTGTGTATATGAATGTGAGAGAGTGATAGATGGTGTGAGGCCGGGTGTGCATGCAGGTGCGTGAGTGTGGGACGGTGTGTGTGAGTGTGTGCATGTGCCTGTGTGAGGGTGTCTGAGCTGTCCCAGCTGCACATATGCAACAGATGAAGGGAGTTACTCTGGCTGTAGAGTTGGGGACCCAGGTGCTTCCATGGGCTCTTCCTCCCCACCCACAATGGCTCCCAGTGCCCTCTGTGCAGCCTGGTAGATCTCTAGACTAGTGGACTTCTAAACTCTAACGTTCTGTGATTCCAAAATGTAAGACTCACATGAATCACTAGAGAAAACCTGGTAACAAAATCCCACTAAGGCACAGATGGCTGCCATGCCCTTCTTCCCAGGGGATACGTTTGGGCAGAGGAAGAGTCGGGGTGCTGGAAAAAGTGGGGAGGGAGGGACATGGGGTGACATGGGTACTTATGTCTGCAGGGAGGCATGGAGGGACATTGATGTCACATTCCTGCAATAAGAAGGGAGAGGCCTTTCGAAAGAGTAAAAAGGAGGAGCCCCAGGTCCTAGGAGATGCCTTCAGGGATCTGCATGCACAAACACCCCAAACAGAGGTATCTTAGTCAGCTCAGGCTGCCATAACAAAGTAGCATAGTCTGGGTGGCTTGAACAACTAAAATTTGTCTTCTCATGGTTCTGGAGGATGGAAGTCCAAGGTCAGGGTACAGCTTCCAGTGAGGGCTCTTTTCCTGGCTTGTAAACAGCCACCTTCTCATTGTGTCCTCAAGGTGGGGAGGGAGGGAGATAGAGAGCTCGCTGATGTCTCTTCTTGTAAGGATACTAATCCTATCATGGGGACGCTACCCCAAGACCTCATCTAACCGTAATTATCTCACAAAGGCCCCACTTCCAAATGCCATCATATCACGGGATAGGGCTTCACCCTGTGAATTTTGGAGTTGCAAAAACATTCAGTCTGTAGCAGAGGGGTGGAGAACCACTGGGTGACCAGAAAGGGAAGACTGAATGTAACACGACGATGGCCTTTAGTAGTTACTGACGGCTTGCTCTGTGTTAGGCATTGTGCTCAGAGTTCTATATGTATCAGCTTCCATCACTTTTGGGGCCCAAGGTGGGATTTTTTTCCCCATACCTTGCACCCCAAAACACAGCCATCCCAACTGAGCACCCCAGTGTCCCAAATAACTCAGTGTGGTTCCCTTTAAGTCACAGACTTCCCTGGTGCATTTAAAATGATTCCATTTAGCAAAATCAATTGACCCACAACTTTTCCAGGGACACAAATATTAGCTAATGCAAAAGACAAACAGAAAAGGATATTTTATCTCCTTGCATAACTAGCTCAGTATTTCTTTTACCTCCCCGGAGAGGAAGCAGAGTTATATAAGTCAAGCTGTGGTGTCTCAGGTTGTCTGAAGTCACTGATGGCAAAAACTTGGAGTTCTAAGAGCCAGTCAGTCACGAAACTCACTTTGTTAGGGGCAAAACAAGCACGTTTGTAATCAACAAGCGTCCATTTCTTTTCTGTTCTATGTACTCTTCCCTTTTGGGGTGGGAGTCTCCACTCTTCTTAGGTTTGCCCTTTAAACACAATTAATCAGCATGTCTTTGTCCAAACTGGGGTAAGGGAGGCATTCACAGACAATAGAACACTTATTTGGATCCTCATTGGTGTGTGCATCTTGCCCTATGCTTTTTCCTTCAGGTTCCATTATGGGTTTAACTGTGTCCTCTATACCAGCAATCCCCAACCTTTTGGCACAAGGGATCGGCTTAGTGAAAGACAATTTTTCCACAGACAGGGGCAAGAGATGGTTTTGGAATGATTCAAGCCCATTCTGTTTATTGTGCCCTTTATTTCAATTATCATTACATTGTAGTAGATAATGAAATAATTCTACAACTCACCATCATGTAGAATCAGTGGGAGTCCTGAGCTTGTTTTCCTGCAACTAGACAGTCCCATCTGGGGGTGATGGAAGACAGTGACAGATCATCAGGCATTAGATTTTCATAAAGAGGGTGCAACCTGGATCCCTCACACGCACAATTTACAATAGGGTTTGAGCTCCTATGAGAATCTAATGCTGCTGCTTATCTGACAGGAGGCAGAGCTCAGGCCATAATGCAAGCGATGGGGAGTGGCTGTAAATACAGATGAAGCAGCCAGGCACAGTGACTCACACCTGTAATTCCAGCACTTTGGGAGGCCGAGGTGGGTGGATCATAAGATCAAAAGATCAAGACCACCCTGGACAACATGGTGAAACCCCGTCTCTACTAAATACACAAAAATTAGCCGGGCATGGTGGCAGATGCCTGTAGTCTCAGCTACTCGGGAGACTGAGGCAGGAGAATCGCTTGAACCTGGAGGGTGGAGGTTGCAGTGAGCCGAGGTCGCGCCATTGCACTCCAGCCTGGCGACAGAGCGACACTCCGTCTCAAATAAATAAATAAAATACAGATGAAGAAGCTTCACTTACCAGCTGCTCATCTCCTGCCGTGCAGCCCTGTTCCTAATAGGCCGTAGACTGCTACCAATCTGTGACCTGGGGATTGGGGACCCCTGCCCTACACTGCCCTGAGTCCCCAGATTCATATGTGAAGGCTCCCAGTACTTCAGGAAATGACTCATCTGGAAATAGAGGCAACAAGTTAAAGCAAGGTCATTAGGGTGGTCTGTAATCCAATGTGACTGATGTCCTTATAAAAAGAGGAAATTTGGGGCCAGGCGCAGTGGCTTACACCTGTAATCCCAGCACTTTGGGAGGCCGAGGCAGCCAGATCACAAGGTCAAGAGAGAGAGACCAACCTGGCCAACATGGTGAAACCCCGTCTCTACCAAAAATACAAAAATTAGCTGGGCGTGGTGGCATGTGCCTGTAGTCCCAGCTACTCGGGAGGCTGAGGCAGAAGAATCACTTGAAACCGGGAGGCAGAGGCTGCAGAGATCTGAGATCATGCCACTGCACTCCAGCCTGGCAACAGAGCGAGACTTTGTCTCAAAAAATAAAATAAAATAAAATAAAAATTACA
>NW_016804119.1:881993-930987 GCF_001698545.2 Rhinopithecus bieti | reverse complement strand
TATATATATATATATATATATATCTCCAATATTGTTAAATAACTTGTCAGGATTCACATCATTTTCATTCTCTCTGTCTTCCTCATCCTCCTTCCTCCAAAAGGAAGCTTCCTAGGGCCAATGTAACCTATTGCCACAATCCAGGTGACTTAAGGCAACAAAAATAGATTCTCTCATAGTCTGGAGGCCAGAAGTCCAAAATCCAGGCATTGGCAGGACTGGTTCCTTCTGGAAGCTCTGAGGGACAGTCATCCTCTGCTTCTCTCCAGCTGCTGGGGTAGCCGGCAGTCTTGGTGTTCCTGGGCTTATAGTTGCATCACTCCAGTCTCTGCCTCCATCTCCACCAGCCTCCTCCTTGTGTGTGTGTGTCTCTGTGTCTCTTCTGGGGACACCAGTCCTCAGATTAGCACCCACCCTAATCCAGCACGATCTCATTTTAACTCGATTAATGACCTCTGCAAAGACCCTATTTCCAAATAAGATCCCATACACAAGTTCAGGGAGTTGGGACTTCTACATGTATTTTTGGGGAACACAGTTTAACCCCCAGGGGGGCCATACCTTGGGATCAGTGGGTACGAAGGTGCTGCTTTGAGTGCTGGTGCCAAAAGCCATGGCGGCCGAGGGCCCCTCTTCTGCCTGGGAGTAGAGGGGAAGAGTTACCTTCCACCCCAGAGGCAGCCTGTGGGTATAAACCCTCTCCAACTCCTTGCTTCACAGCAGGACAGCTCTGCAGGGCAATTTTCTCACCAGAGACCCCTTAACTCTCATCCTCCTGTGGCCCGAGATCACATCCTTGCTGGACGTCCCCTGTGCCCTGTCTTGCCCTGGCCTCCATCAATAAACCTTGTCCTCTCCTCTCCAATTCCCAACTCAAACTTTGCTTCCTGGGACCTGATCTAAGGAAGTATCTCTCTTGATAAGTTCCCCCTCTATGTTTTTGACATTTTAATTTAATTTAATTTTTTAAAGAAACTAAGTCATTTGTCCTGCAGAGTCTCCATTGGCTGGATGTGCCTGATCGTACCCTGGGGTGCAGTTGGCTTTTACTGCCAGCCTCTCTCATGCTCTGATTCACCCTTTGAGGTCTGCAGCCCCTGCCCATGATGCAGACAGGGGACAGGTGCCACAGATTCACCTCCCGGACAGCCCGCCCCCAGGCCCCCAGTCATGTGGATAATCAGGTAGAGCTCTGTTGAAAAACAACCCCAACAGGCCAGGCGCCATGGCTCATGCCTGTAATCCCAGCACTTTGAAAGAGCCAGGTGGGTGGATTACCTGAGGTCAGGAGTTCAAGACCAGCCTGATGTTGAAACCCCATCTCTACTGAATACAAAAGATTAGCCTGGCATGGTGGCACATGCCTGTAATTCCAGCTACTTGGAAGGCTGAGGCAGGAGAATCACATGAACCTGGGAGGTGGAGGTTGCAGTGAGCCGAGATCGCACCATTGCACTCCAGCCTGGGCAATAAGAGTGAAACTCCATCTCAAAAAAACAAAAACAAAAACAAAACAACAATAAGAACAACAACAACAAAAAACCCACAACAAATTCTGTAAAATATTCAAAGAGGTTTATTACAAGCCAGTATGAGTGACCATGGCCCTGGGAACAGTGTCAAGAGGTCCTGAGAAAGTGTACCTGAGGGCCGGCCATGGTGCTCATGCCTGTAATACCAGCACTTTGTGAGGCCGAGGTGGGTGAATCATTTGAGCTCAGGAGTTTGAGACCAGCCTGGCCAACATGGTGAAACTCTGCCTCTGCTGAAAATACAAAAATTAGCCAGGTGTGGTGGCGGGTGCCTGTATTCTTGCTACTCGGGAGGCTGAAGTAAGAGAATCACTTGAACCCAGGAGGTGGAGCTTGCAGTGAGCCGAGATTGCACCACTGCACTCCAGCCTGGGCTACAGAGGGAGACTCTGTCTCAAAAAAACAAAACAAAACAAAACAAAAAAAAGTGTGCCTAAGGGGGTTGGGTTACAGGTTGGATTTATACATTTTAGGGAGACAAGAATTGTAGGTAAAATTATAAATCAATACATGGAAGATGTACGTTGGTTCAGCTTAAAGGGGTGGGTTATCTTGAAGCAGGGACTTACAGGTGGATTCAGAAATTTTCTGATTGGCAATTGGTTGAGAGAGTTAAGCTTTGGTTAAGACTTGAAGTCAGCAGAAATAAACGCTTAAGTTGAGATAATGGGGTCATATGGTTTGGATCCATGTCCCCACCCAGTTCCCAGGTTGAATTGTAATTCCCAATGCTAGAGGTGGAGCCTGCTGAGATGTGATTGGATCATGGGGGTGGAGTTCTCATGAATGGCTTAGCGTCATCCCCTGCTTGGTTCTGTAGAGTGAGTGAGTGTGCACAAGATCTGGTTGTTTAAAAGTCTGTGGCACCTCCCTCTTCTCTCTCTTGCTCTTGTTCTGGACATGCTTCATTCCTGCTTCCCCTTCACCTTCCACCACAATTAAAAGTTTCCTGAGGCCTCCCCAGAAACTGAGCAGGTTCCAGGACCATGCTTCCTGTTCAACCTGCAGAAGCGTGAGCCAATTAAGTCTCTTTTCCTTATAAATTGGAGGGCAGTGGCACGATCTTGGCTCACTGCAACTTCTGCCTCCCAGGTTCAAGTGATTCTCCTGCCTCAGCCTCCCAAGTACTGGGATTACAGGCGCCCGCCACCACACCTGACTAATTTTTTGTATTTTTAGTAGAGCTAGGGTTTCACCATGTTAGCCAGGGTGGTCTTGAACTCCTGACTTCAGGTGACCTGCCTGCCTCGGCCTCCCAAAGTGCTAGGATTACAGGTGTGAGCCACTGCGCATGGCAGGTATTTTTTTTAATAGTAATGTGAGGATGAACTGATACACAGGGGTTATGGACACCAAGGCTTTTGTTATGTAGATGGAACCTCAGAGGTGGAAGCCCTCAGAGAGAAGAGGTGGAAAATGTCCCTTTTCTGACCTTAAAAGGTGTCAGACTCTGAGTTAATCTCTCCTAGATCTGGGAAAGTCCTGGCTTCTTTAATGGAGATTCTCTACAGATGCAAATTTCCCCCACCAAAGGTGGCTTTGCAGGGCCATTTCAAAATATGTCAAAGAAATATATTTTGGGGTAAAATATTTTGATGTCTTTCTGGGTGTGCTATCTGTCATGTGATGCTATACCAGAGTCAGGCTGGAATTTGAGGTCTTATTGCCACAGAGTCTGTCCTGTCAGTCTATTTTATTGTTAATAAATAAACAATAAAATAGACTGACAGTCTGTTTTATTGTGAATGTAAAATTTCTATTTTAATGTTAATGCTGGTCAGTTGTGCCTAAATCCCAAGAGGGAGGAGGTATAATGAGACATGTCCAACCTCCCTCCTTATCATGGCAGACAATTCCAGTTTTCAGGTTTCTCTGGGGTCTTCTTGGCCCAGAGAAAGTCGATTGAGTCGTTTGGCTGGGAGTAGGAGTTTATTTTTGGTTTATAGCTCTGAGCCTGGGAGCAAGATGGGGGCCCTCCTGGCTGGAGTCAGGCTGAACTGCAAGGTGGCAGAGGCCTTTCAGGGCTGGCTGTGCCCATTGTGGGACTTTGACATGGGGCTGTTTACAGTTCCTGAACTACCTCTTCTCAGCCTTTCCTGTCTTACTTGGTGAGGTGTTGTGAAGTAGTGAGCCTTCTCCAGTGGGCAATAGGAAACCAGGGGTTTCATGCACACCTTGCATTGTTCTGGGGAAGCATTTATCTCTAGTAGCCAGCAGGGGGTGGCATCAGGTACCAAAGGTGTGAGCCTGGCCCAAGGAAGTGGGAGCACAGGGCTTTGCAGATTTGGGAGAGGTCAAGGTCAGGTCCCCCCATGCCCCACCACTCCTTTGTGCTCCACCACAGCCCTCTGGCCTCACCAGCAAGCACCATAATAGCTAGAAATGAGACTCGCAGATTTTTCTCCAAGTACCTTCCAGTCCTAAACTCAGGGTGGGCATATGGCTGAGAATGTACCATGTCTGCGGTTGGCTTGAGCAGAGGTGAGAGCAAAGGTCATGCAGGGCCACCCCTTGTCCATATGCATCCAAGGCCTATTTTGCCAGGCACACATTTTGGGCCTCTCATGGGGCAAACATTGTCACCCAGGTTTTAAAATCAGGTGTGGCCCTGGAAGTCCTTTCTCTTGCCACTGAGAGACACAGCACCCCTGAGATGAATTAGCCCCTCTGGCTTGGCCCTTCCACCAGAATTCTCTGCATGGGGCTATTTGTTCTTTCTTTCTCATCTTTTCCTTTTTCTGGCTGGGATTCTGGCACCACAGCTGCCAGCCTGGTCCCAAATCTCACACCAGGGCCGCAGCCCTGAGAGGCTGATTCTGTCAGAGCCTTATTGGGTTGCAAGCCACCCGGACAATGTCTTAGACAAGGGCATGCTGCTCTGAGATTAAATTCTTCCACAGAGATGGGGCCCGTCTTTCCTCGTAAAACATGAACTTCTGTCAATGTCAGTGCCCTCGGATCTGAGGGGAGCTCTGCAATTGAGCCTGTGGGGACAGAGACAAGGAGATGACAAAGATGTTGCTCTCTGGGACTGCCTGCCTCTTGAGGGAGAGACTCCAGGCATGTGGGGAGTGAGTCCTGGGTTGGAATTCTTAGCTTCTCGCCCTACTGGCTGGGTGGCTTTAGGTACCTCACTTTGCCAGCCGGAGCCACACAGCCCCTATCTGAGAGATGGTTCAGTGCAAATGTAATCAGAGAAGGCAAAGTGTCTGGCACATACTTTATGATCAAGCTGCATTTGTTCTCTCTGCTCCCAGTATCTTCTCCAAGAGTCTGAAATTCCTACTTTTCAGGGTAAAGCAAGAACAATACTCTTCTGGGTATTTGAGTTTAAATGGATTAAGCAACACATAAACATTCAGTCTGTTTTAATGTGGATGCTATACTCTTTTTTCCTTCTTCACGCCATCAGAAAATGTCAGTCGAGCCAGGTGCGGTGGCTCATGCCTGTAATCCCCGCGCTGTGGGAGGGCAAGGTGGGAAGATCCCTTGAGGCCAGAAGTTTGAGACCAGCCTGGGCAACATAGTGAGACTGCATCTTTAGATGTATATATAAAAAATTAGGCCGGGCGCGGTGGCTCACGCCTGTAATCCCAGCACTTCGGGAGGCCAAGGCGGGTGGATCATGAGGTCAGGAGATTGAGACCATCCTGGCTAATATGGTGAAACCCTGTCTCTACTAAATATGCAAAATACTAGCTGGGCTTTGCGGCGGGCACCTGTAGTCCCAGCTACTGGGGAGACTGAGGCAGGAGAATGGCGTGAACCCGGGAGGCGGAGCTTGCAGTGAGCCGAGATCGCGCCACTGCACTCCAGCCTGGGCGACTGAGCAAGACTCCATCTCAAAAAAAAAAAAAAAAAAAATTAGCCTGGCGTGGTGGTGTGTGCCTATAGTCCTAGCTACTTGGGAGGCTGAGGTGGGAGGATCACTTGAGCCCAGGAGGTCAAGGCTGCAGGGAGCTGTGATGGTGCCACTGCACTCTGGCCTGGGTGGTAGAGTAAGACCCACCTCAAAAAAAGAAAAATAACTTCAGCCCAGTCTAGGGTAGGAGTGAGGTGTGGGATGGGAAGGGTCCTTCTCCCTGACCCAACCATCAGGGGCAAAACCTTCCTCCGCCTGCCCGCTCACGTCTATAGTCCCATCTCCTGGCTCTAGTAGTACCGTGGCTTTGGTGGAGGCTCTGGCCTCAGTGGCTACCGGAGTGTGCCCTGCTAGGAAAGAGAAGATGTTTTCTGCTGTCAGGAAGAAAATGGTGTGCAACTGGGGAGGGAGCTTGGTGCCTGGTACTGTTCTAGGTGCTTAGGACACAACAGTGTAGAGTCAGCCAATCCTCCTTCCTGGGCTCATATTCCAATAGGAAAGAAGCAGTAAACAGAAAGTATAATGCTTAAAAAGATTCTGCAGCAGCCGAGTGCGGTGGCTCACGCCTGTAATCCCAACACTTTGAGAAGCCAAGGGGGGCGGATCATGAGGTCAGGAGTTCAAGACACAGTGAAACCCCAACTCTACTAAAAATACAAAAAATTAGCTGGTGGTGGTGGCAAGCGCCTGTAATTGCAGCTACTCAGGAGGCTGAGGCAGGAGAATCCCTTGAATCCGGGAGGCGGAGGTTGCAGTGAGTCGAGATTGTGCCACTGCACTCCAACCCGAGTGACAGTGCAAGACTCTGTCTCAAAAAAAAAAGAAAGAGAAAAAGATTCTGCAGCATGCTACCAAGCATCATGAGGAAAGGAAGCATCAGCTGGGTAGCGGGCTGTGAGTGCAGGTAAGGGTGAGAGGTAGCTCCTGGGGAGGGGTCGCAAAATCCTATAAGGCTGCTAGAAGGTGGGTCTCAGTGAGAAGGTAACTTATTTTTTATTTATTACTATTTAAAAAAATTTTATTTATTTATTTTAGAGAAAGGGTCTCACTCTGCCACCTGGAGAGCAGTGGAATGATCATAGCTCACTGCAGCCTCAGCCTCTTGGGTTCAAAGGATCCTCCTGCCTCAGCCTCTCATGTAGATGGGACTACAGGTGTCACCCACCTCCATATGCAGCTATTTTTTTTTTCTTTACTTTTGGTAAAGATGGGGTCTCACTATGTTGCCCAGGCTGGTCTGGAACTCCTGGCCTCAGGCAATCCTCCTCACCTCAGCTCCCCAAAGGGCTTGGATTACACCAGTGTGAGCCACCACACCTGGTCTGAAGGTGATTTTTAAACAAAGAATTGAATTATGCAAGAGGAGTAGTCAAGCAGAGATCTGGGTGGAGGGTGTCCAGGCAGAGAGAACAGTCAGTGCCAATGCCCTGGGGCAGGAGTGTGCCTGGTGTGTTTCAGGCACAGAGGCAGGAGATGAGTGAAGCTATGAAAGGATTTTGGGTTTTACTCTGAATGGGATGGGGAGGTACTACAGGGGGTTTGTCTTGCTTTGTTTTGTTTTGAGACGGAGTCTCGCCCTGCTGCCCAGGCTGGAGTGCAGGGGTGTGATCTCGGCTCACTGCAACCTCCGCCTCCCAGGTTCAAGTGACTCTCCTGCCTTAGCCTCCTGAGTAGCTGGGATTACAGGTGCCTGGCTGATTTTTGTATTTTTAGTAGAGACAGGGTTTCTCCATGTTGACTGGGCTGGTCTCGAACGCCTGACTTCAGGTGTTCCACCCACCTCAGCCTCCCAAAGTGCTGGGATTACAGGTGTGAGCCACCGCACCTGGCCTGTTTTGTTTTGTTTTTAAGACATAGAGTCTCATTCTGCCTCCCAGGCTGAAATGCAGTGGCGCCATCATAGTTCACTGCAGCCTCAGTCTCCTGGGCTCAAGTGATCCTCCAGCCTGGGCCTCCCAAAGTGCTGGGATCATAGGCATGAGCCCCCGAGCCTGGCTGATTGAGGGCTTTGATGAAAGACATGGCATTGTCTGCTCTAGGGACACAAGAATAGAGCAGGTTGACCAGTTAGGAGGTGGCCACAGTGGTTCACGTATGAGATGATGGCCCTAGATCTGAAATTGGGTGGCTGCAGTGAAGTGGGGAGATTGGTTTCTGTGTGTATTTTTGTAAGTATTTCCAGCCAGATTGGATGTGGGATGTGAGGGGAAGAGAAGAGTCAAGGATGACTCAAAGCTTTTGACCCAGGGGCCTGGAGGAACAGAGCCGCCATCAACAAGGATGGAGAAGATGATGTGAGAAGTTGGTTTTGGACGGATAGAAGGCCGGGGGTTCAGTTTTGGACGGGTTGACTTACGCAAGAGGAGTAGCCAAGTGGAGATCTGGGTGGAGGGTGTCCAGGCAGAGAGAACAGTCAGTGCCAACGCCCTGGGGCAGGAGTGTGCCTGGTGTGTCCCAGGCACAGAGGCAGGAGATGAGTGAAGCTATGAAAGGATTTCACAGCTGCATGGAGGTGTCTGTTAGACAATTCCATGCAGATACTCAGTCAGAAGTTGGATATAAACGTCTGTCTAGAGTTTGGGAGAGAGAGCCAGGTTAGTGATGTACAACTGCAGGTCATTAGCCCATAGACGGAATTTATAGACCACGAGACTGAACAAGGTCAAAGCAACAAGGATGTATGAAGAAGAGAAGAGAACAGAAGTCTGAGCCCTGGAGCCCCTCAAAGTCAAGGAGAAGAGAACAAAGCAGCACAGAGGGTCAAGAAGCTGCCAGTGACGGAGTGGATGGGGTCATTGTTGACCTTGACAAGAGCACTGCTATCAGCAGCATCCACATGTTGAAGCCCTAACCCCTATCATCTCAGAATGTGACAGTGTTTGGAGACAGGGTCTTTAAGCAGTGAATTAAGGTGAGATGAGGTCACCTTAATCTAATAGGACTGGTGTCCTTATAAGAAGAGGAGCTTGGCCGGGCATAGTGGCTCACACCTGTAATCCCAGCACTTTGGGAGGCCGAGGCGGGCATGTCACGAGGTGAAGAGATCGAGACCATCCTGGCCAACATGGTGAAACCCCATCTCTACTAAAAATACAAAAATTAACTGAGCATGTGGTCCCAGCTACTACTCGGGAGGCCGGGAGGCTGAGGCAGAAGAATTGCTTGAACCCAGGAGGCAGAGGTTGCAGTAAGCTGAGACTGCGCTGCTGTACTCCAGCCTGGTGACAGAGTGAGACTCTGTCAAAAAAAAAAAAAAAAAAAAAAAAAAAAAAGAAGAGGAGCTTAGACCCAGATGTGCGCAAAGGAAAGATGATATGAAGACACAGGGAGAAAACAGCTATCCACAAGCCAAGTAGAGAGACTCAGAAGGAACCAGCCCTGCTAACGGCTTGATCTTGGACTTCCAGGCTCCAGAACCATGAGACAACACATTTCTGTTGTTTAAGCCACTCTTCTGTTGTTATGGCAGCACCAGCTTTGATGGGCTTAAGAAAGTGTGGGAAGAGAGAACGGGAACAGGAGAATATGGATAACTCTTCAGAGAGATTTACTATAAACAAAGCAAAGACGAGTGGTAGCTTCCAGAGGAAGTAGTATTAAGGGATTATTTTCCCTTTCTTTGAAACTTAATTATTTATTCATTTATTTATTTGATGGAAGAGATGGGAGACATAACAGCTTGTTATTTTGCTGCTGGGAATGATCACCAGGCAAGAAAGATTATGGAGACCACTGTTCTACCTTTTGCTTCTATGATATCAATTCTTTTTTTTTTTTTTTATTTTTTCAAAATTTCACCTATAAGTGAGATTATGCAGTATTTGTCTTTCTGTGTCTGGCATTTGCTTTCCACTTAACATAATGACTTCTGGGTCCATCCATGTTGCTGTAAGTGGCAGGATTCCATTATTTTTTTATGGCTGCATAGTATTCCACTGTGTAGATATACCACGTTGGCTTTACCCATTCCACCCATTACTGGACAGTTGGGTTGACCCCACATCTTGCAGGGAGGGGGAAAGGGAGGATGGAAGGATGTTGGTTAATGGATACAAAGTGACAATTAGATAGGAGGAGTAAGTTCTGGGGTTCTAATGCACAGTGGGGAGCTGATGATGGGCGGTAAGGTATGTATTATAAAATAGCCAGAAGAGAGGCTTTTGAATGTTCTCACTACGAAGAAATAAGTGCATGAGGTGATGGATATGCTATGTACCCTGATTTGATTATTATGATTATTATGCAACATATATATATATATATATACACACATATATATAAAACATCAAATTGTATCCCATAAATATGTGCAATTACAAAGTATCAATAATTTTTTTTTTCTAAGAGATAGTCTCACTCTATTGCCCAGGCTGGAGTGCAGTGGTGTCATCAAAGCTCACTGCAGCCTTGAAATCCTGGGTTCACGTGATCCTCCCGCCTCAGCCTCCTGAGTAGCTAGGATTACTACTACTAGGCATGCCAGGATAATTTTTTAAAATTTTATTTCTTGTAGAGTCTTTGTAGGTTGCCCAGGCTGGTCTTGAACTCCTGGCTTCAAGCAATCCTCCTGCCTCAGCCTCCCAAAGAACTGGGATTACAGGCCCAGCCTATATATAGTATATACTATAAAGAGGAATACCCGCGCGCGCGAGGGGCGCCGTTAGGGTACGTAGGCAGCTCAGGTAGGTGAAAGACCACACACACACACATATGAAGAAAAAAAGATTAGTGTCACCTGCCTGGGTCAAGCGGGGGTTGAGTTCTATCGTCTGCCTTTTGTTGTGTTTGAGTTCTTACCGACCTGCACATCGTGTAGGAATGCTCTGCACGAACTGATGGATGTAAAGGTGGTTCTCCGTCAGTTGAAAATGCAAAGTGAAGCTGTGTCCACGGAAGCCATTTATTATCACAGGCGCCATGGACTGAGGGATCAGTTTTGCGTCTATCTTCAGGGCCAAAAAATTTGTTGTTAACATCAGCACTGTTTAATTGGTGATGCTTCAACCGTGTCTGTTAAGAACGCCATTGTGTAGACCATCTAACAGGTTCCTCATTAATGAACGGGCTTAGAAGAAGATCTGGACAGGCGCTGTTCACTTTTGGATTGTGGTATGAGAGGCATGTTTGCTAGCCTGAAAACAAATCCTTTAACGAAGATGCTGACAGATGATAGGTATCTTTAGGATGTGCTTTCCGGAGTTAACATTTCGCATGATGCCTGAGATCTGAAAAAAAAAAAAGAAGCCGCTTCGTCTGAAACTTATCTGGGAACTGCGGTTGATTGGGGCTAACTGAGGAGAGTGGTTTCTTTTTTTGTTCTTGTGGGAGATGGAGGTGCCTTGCTGTGACGCGGGCGGGCTGGAGTGCAGTGGCCGGATCTCAGCTTCGACTGCAAAGCTCCGCCTCCCAGGTTTATGCCATTCTCCTGCCTCAGCCTCACCGTGTAGCTGGGACTACGGGCGCCCGCACGCTTGGCCCAGCTAGTTTTTGTATCTTTAGTAAGAGACGGGGTTTCACCGTGTTAGGACAGGATGAGTCTCGGATCTCCTGACGTCAGTGATCCGCGGACTGTCTCGGCCTCCCCAAAGTGCTGGATTAAGGCTTGAGCCACTGCGCCCGCTTTTTTTTTTTTTTTTCTTTTTTTTTAAGACCAGAGTCTCACTCCTGTTGCCGCGAGGCTGTAGTGGCAGTGGTACGTCATCAGCTCACGGCAACCTCTGCTCCTGGGTCGAAGCATTTCGCTGGCCTCAGCCCTGCGCTGGTAGGGTGTGAGGGGGGACAGGGCATGCCACCACAGCGCCGCCGCTAATTTTGTATTTGGGGTGAGAAAGTTTAGAAGAGACAAGGTTTCCCCATGCTGGCCAGGCTGGTCTTGAACTCCTGACCTCAGATGATCCACCCGCCTCGGCCTCCCAAAGTGCTGGGATTACAGGCATGAACCACCATGCCCGGCCTGGGACAGACTCTTTAAGTATACTTACAAGCTGAGTCCTGGCTAGGGGATTGACCCAGGGTTCCCAAGATTGGTCCTGTGTGGATTGCGGGATCCCATTTGTATTTTGGCTGCAAGTCTGTCTGGCAACACCGTGATTTTTCATGCTGAAACTTCCACGGAACTCAGAAATGCGCAGTATGGTTTATATGTTCATCTGACTGCAACCTGATGAAGGTGGGGCCGTCCCACTGGGCTGGGATAAGACCAAGGGCACACACCTCCCTTACACAGTCAATCCCAACTCTCCAAGTTTGCCCTTGAGAGGAGAAACTGCAGGGGCTGGGGCCGCTCAAGGATGGAGAAGCAGGCCAGGTGTGGTTGTTCACGCCTATAATCCCAGCACCTTGGGGAGCCGACGTGGGAGGATCACTTGAGCCCAGAAGTTTGAGACCAACCTTGGCAACACAGCGAGACCCCGTCTCTACAAAAAAGGAATTAGCCATGTGTGATGGTGTGTGCCTGTAGTCCCAGTTACTCGGGAGGCTGAGGTGAGAGGATTGCTTGAGCCCAGGAGTTCGAGTCTGTGGTGAGCCATGATTGTGCCACTGCACCCCAGCCTGGGTGACAGAGCAAGATCCAATCTGAAAAAATAAAATCATAATTAAAAAAAGATAAGCAGCTCGGCTTTGCTCCCTGATCCCACTTACTCTCCAAGACTGCAGTTGTCTCCTGGTGGAGTCCCTCTGTCTGCTCCCTGTGCACACCCCAGATAGAATGGGACTCACTAGTTCTCGCCACTCTGCCCCCGACCCTGTGTCCCCGCTTAGGCTCACAGACTCCAGTGTCCTTCAGTGCGGGGGCAGGACCTGCTCCTCAGCCTGCAATGAGTCCTTCTCCAGGAGTCATTCCGAGCTTTGCCCCTACTCCTGCCAAGGAGTAACCAATCCCATCTGTAACAATAGTAATTCGCCAGTGAGTAGCAGCTGGAACTTCTCCTTGGCGGTCGTGGCCAGACTCTGGGCCTCCTTGACTTCCCCCAGAGATCTCTCTGTGACCATTTATTTTTGTTGTTTATTTTTAGAGACAGGGTCCCGCTCTGCTACCCAGGCTGGAGCGCTGTGGCACAATCACAGCTCACTGCAGCCTTGAACTCCTGGGCTCAAGTGATCCTCCTGCCTCAGCCTCTTGAGTGGCTGGGACTACAGGCTCACACCACCATGCCCAGCTATTTATTATTTTTTTTATAGAGTTGGGATCTTGCTATGTTGCCCAGGCTGGTCTTGAACTCCTGACCTCAAGTAATCCTCCTGCCAGCCTTCCCAAAGGTTGAGATTACAGGCAAGAGCTACTGCACCCAGCCACTATCACTTATAAAAATGCCTCAGTGTTCTAGAATCTGATTAGGTTTGACCTTGTACAGGCTCTTTAGGAATACTGCCCCTGCTTCTGAAAAAATGTATGTACTTTTTGATTTGTGCCCTCCTCCAGTTCTCAAAGGTCTACTCAATCTTTCAAGCTTGGAGCAAGTGCTGCCTCCTTCAGGCAGCCTTCCCAGATTGCTTGCAGATTGAATTGACAGCTCTCTACTCTATAGCTCAAATCCTCTTCCCATCCTGGTTGCAGTTAGATGTTCATGTTGTTTCTTCTAGTAGATTCATTTGTTCATTCATTCATTCATTCATTCTTTCATTCAAGATGTTCATGTTGTTTCTTCTAGTAGATTCATTTGTTCATTCATTCATTCATTCATTCATTCATTCATTCATTCATTCTTTCATTCCTCAGAGGTTTTTGAGCACCAGCTCAAAAACAGGCACTGTGCTAGGCCTGGCATGCAGGTGTAAATGCATCAAATGCCCTCTTTCCCCATGCCTGCATCCTTGGGCGGGCAGTGGACTGGGCTTGTTCCCAGCACCTAGCACAGTACCTGCTGCCAGGTGACAGGTGTTTGATAAATAGATGCCAGGAGGCCATCTGATCACTTCTCCTGCACTTCAGCCATCTTATTTGTTTAGATTTTACCTGCTTTGCTAATTCACGCTTTAATTAACATTCTTCCTCCCTTGATGGGAGGGCAGCAGCTGTAAGGCAGTTTGGAAGCTGTTAAGAAGCTGTCGTATGTTTACTGCGGCACTATTCACAATAGCAAAGACTTGGAACCTACCCAAATGTCCATCAATGACAGATAGGATTAAGAAAATGTGGCACATATACACCATGGAATACTATGCAGCCATAAAAAAGGATGAGTTCGTGTCCTTTGTAGGAACATGGATGCAGCTGGAAACCATTATTCTGAGCAAACTATCGCAAGGACAGAAAACCAAACACCACGTGTTCTCACTCATAGGTGGGAATTGAACAATGAGATAACTTGGACACAGGAAGGGGAACATCACAGACCGGGGCCTGTTGTGGGGCGGGGGGAGGGAGGAGGGATAGCATTAGGACATATATCTAATGTAAATGACGAGTTAATGGGTGCAGCACACCAACATGACACATGTATACATATGTAACAAACCTGCACATTGTGCACATGTACCATAGAACTTAAAGTATAATTAAAAAAAAAAGCTGTCAAGTCTCCACAGCTACTCTGGCCTGGGGCCCTGGGGCTGCCTGGTTCCTACGCTGGCTGTGGCTGTGTGCCTTGGGCAATCCCCTACCTTCCCCTTCTCAGCCTCGCCTTCCTCCCCTGCTGCCTCTCGTCTCTCGGGAGCTCTGAGATGAGAGGAGTGGCCTTGCACGAACCCATCCACGTGGCGTGGCTACCATCACTGCTCCTCAGCAAAAAAGGCTCTGCCTCAATGGCCGCTCAGCCTTGATTTGGAGCTCCTATTTTCTGAGCCACTGAACCCTGCACAAAGCAGCCTGTGCCCAGGCAGGGCCAGACCAGGCAGAGAGGTGACCCGCTCTGCCCTCTGGGCAGCATAACATCTGCAGGGGCCTGGACGCCATGAAGCAAGGCTGCCTTCAGGAGAGGACGGGGAGTAGGGAGGGGAGCAAGTCAGAGCCATGAATGTCACAGGGCGGGAGGCAGGCCCGCCTTCTGGTTCCCACTTTGCAGGATGACCCTGGAAGAGGGACAAGCGTGGTCTGCAGAAAAGCATCTGTATCAGCTGGTGACTGTGGCTAAGTCCCTGGACTGTGGCTGAGCCCCTGTCCTCCTGGGGTCTTGCTGTGGGGTGGACACAGGAGAGGCTTCCTGACCAGCAGCCTGCCATCCCTCCTGCGGCCTCACCGTGTCTGCAATTGGGTCTTGCCTGCTGGTCACCATTTAGCAACGGTCTTGCATGTGAGCAGATGCTGACACGCCCATTGAATAGGGAGTCTACTGAGGGAGGGAGGTGGTGGCTGGCCCCAAGTCACAATGGAGATGGGTAAGGAGACGGTGGGCCAGGGACTGACCCTGGGGCAGTGGCTGCTCTCTCTTTATTGCCCCCAAAAGCCTTCAAGGTCATGGGCTCCAAAGGCTTGGTGAGACCTACAGTCTGAGCTGGAGCGTAGGGACAGGGCAGCCAGGGACCACCATTCTCTTCCTCCGTTCCCCTTTCCCAAGGCTGGAGGAGGGTCAGTAGGCTCAAGGATGTTCTGAACTTACAGGCAAACCAGGCTGTTGTCAACATAGTAGGTTTCCTGTGTGAACATCAGGGCGCCAGGCCCAGTGGCTCACACCTGTAATCCCAGTGCTTTGCGAGGCTGAGGCAGGAGGATCACTTGAGCCCAGGAGTTGGAGACCAGCCTGGGCAACATAGTGAGACCTCCATGTCTACAAAAACATTGAAAAATTAGCTGGGCATGGTGGCGCACACCTGTATTCCCAGCTATTTGGGAGGCTAAGGTGGGAGGATGGCTTGAGCCCAGAAGTTCAAAGCCGCAGTGAGCTATGATCGCACCACTGCACTCCAGCCTGGGCGACAGAGCAAGACCCTGTCTCTAAACAAGCAAACAAAACAAGCAAACAAACAAACATCAGAGAGATCAGCTCTCCAAAGAGAGAGTTTATTCAGGAGTTGAAATCTGGGATACATATGCTGTGACGAATCGTAGGTGCATCAGAAGAATTTGGGGCTGAGGGAAGCTTTTATTTTATTTATCTAAAGACAAGGTCTTGCTCTGTCACCCAGGCTGGTGTGTAGTGATGTGATCATAGCTCACTACAGGCTCAAACTCCTGGGCTCAAGTGATTCTCCTGCTTCAGCCTCTTGAGTAGCTGGGATTATAGGTGTGTAATGCCCAGCTAATTTTTATTTTTTGTAGAGACAGGCTTTTGCCATGTTGGCCAGGCTGGTCTCGAACTCCTTGCCTCAAGCAATTCTCCCACTCCAGCCTCCCAAAATGCTGGGATTACAGGAATGAGCCACTGTGCCCCGCCAGGGAAGCTTTTAAAGACAAAAAAGGAGAGAAGTTCATGTAAACTGTTTCGTAACAAAGACATTGATGAAAGGAGCTCATTGCAGGAGTTGGCAATTACTCCCTGGTAGAAGGAGCCATTGTTGGGCAGGTGTTCTTGTGTTAGGAGCTTATTTGGAACCCTGTTTTTTTGTTGTTGTTTGAGATGGAGTCTTGCTTTGTCACCCAGGCTGGAGTGTAGTAGCGCGACCTGGGTTCACTGCAACCTCCGTCTCCTGGGCTCAAGTGATTCTCCTGCCTCAGCCTCCCCAGTAGCTGGGATTATAGGCACGTGCCACTGTGACTACCTAATTTTTGTATTTTTAGTAGAGATGGGGTTTCACCATGTTGGTCATGCTGGTCTTGAACTCCTGATCTCAAGTGATCTGCCCGTCTCCACCTCCCAAAGTGCTGGGATTACAAGCGAGAGCCATCGCGCCCAGCCTGGAACCCTGGATTTTAGAGGAGTTCCGTGTGTAGTTCCTGTCATAGGCATATGTGCAGGCGTGTTTTTTTTGTGTGTGTGTGTGCCATAAGTCCTGTTATGGCATATGTGCACGAGGGTTCCATCTCCATGGCCTTCTGGCAGCAGGCACTGTGCTAGGGGCTGACTCTGTTTTGAGATTGGTAACGTCCACACTATATGAGTGTCCTGGGACTGCCGTGACAAAGTACCACAAACTGGGTGGCTTAAGACAACAGGGATGTATTCTCTCACAGTTCTGGAGACCAGAAGGCCAGACGCGCAAGCTGTTGGCAGGGCCATGATCCCTCCAAAGTCCCTAGGGGAGGATTCTTTGCAGTGGCTGGTGGCTCTAGGAATCCTCAGGGTCCCTTGGTTTGGGGATGCATCACTCCAGTCTATTTCTGCCTTTCACATGGCCTTCAGCCCTGCGTGCCTCTCTTTATCTCTTTCTTCCTTTCAAGACACCAATTACTGCATTAAGATTCTCCCAGATGAGTGATCCAGATGGCCTCATTGCAACTTGATTACATCTGCAAAGACCTGTTTCCAAATAAGATCACATTTTGAGGTTCAAAGCGGGCATGAATTTTGGCAGGGACACTATTCAAATTTGGTGTTGAGGCTGGGTGTGGTGACTCATGCCTGTAATCTCAGCACTTTGGGAGGTCGAGGCAGGAGGATTGCTTGAGGCCAGGAGTTCGAGACCAACCTGGGCAACATACTGAGACCCCATCTCTACAGAAACATTTAAATAATTAGCTGGGTGTGATGGTATGCCCCTGTAGTCCCAGCTACTCGGGAGGCTGAGGTAGGAGGATCATCCGAGCCCGGGAGGTTGAGATTGCGGTGAGCCGAGATTGCACCACTGTACTCCAGTCTGGGTGACGGAGTGAGACTCTGTCTCAATTAAAAAAAAAAAAAAAAAAAAAAAATTTAAAAAAAATTAAGAATTGCCCGCATTTCCAGAGCTTCATCATGAAAACAAAGGTGAGGGCCCCTCTGATCACAGCCACCCACCTCAGCCATCCTCTCCCAGCCCAGCTAGGGACCCTGAGGCTCTGTGGCATGTGCTGTTCCCAAGGCCCTGGGTCCTGCAGTGGTAGAGATGGGAGTCCCTGCTAAAGCCCCTGGAGACCTGCCTGTCCCCATAGAGTGGTCGGATTCTCCCTCACGGCCTGCCTTTGTCAGCATCCTCCAGCTTATCGTATAAAAGTTGCCCTAAAACAACGTTCAGTGTCATGAGTCCAGTTTTCCTGAAATGAGGATATGGCTGAACATCTGATGGGAAAAAAAAAAAAAAAAAAAAAAAAGTGGCAACTCTTCACCAGTCAGCTGGAACCCTAAATGCATGAGTAAGAATTAAAATAGCCATTCAAATATTTTATGCTAATTAACATCTCTGGTGATGATTCAGTCTGGAGAGAAGTAAGCGAAGCGCTGGTTCTCCCTGGCAGGCTGTTCAGGGTGGCGACATCCTGAAGGAAGGGGGTCGGAGGAGCTGGGTCCATTTATGCTCACTGCTGTGGGCATCTCTGCCCTGCAGCACCTGGGTAGGACCTAGCCCTGCTGCACAGAGATCTTTTCCTCTGAACACAGAATCAGTCCATGAGAGCTTCTTTCCTTTTTTTTTGAGACGGAGTCTTGCTCTGTCACCCAGCCTGGAGTGCAATGGCACCATCTCGGCTCACTGCAAGCTCCGCCTCCCAGGTTCACGCCATTCTCCTGCCTCAGCCTCCCAAGTAGCTGGGACTACAGGTGCCCACCACTATGCCCGGCTAGTTTTTTGTACTTTTAGTAGAGACGGGGTTTCACCATGTTAGCCAGGATGGTCTCGATCTCCTGACCTTGTGATCCACTAGCCTTGGCCTCCCAAAGTGCTGGGATTACAGGCATGAGCCACCATGCCCGGCCGAGAGCTTCTTTCTTTTGAGACAGAGTCTCGCTCTGTTGCTCAGGCTGGAGTGCAGTGGTGCAATCTCAGCTCACTGTAACCTCCACCTCCTGGCTTCAAGCGATTCTCTTGTCTCAGCCTCCTGAGTAGCTGGAATTACAGGTGCATGCCACCATGCCTGGCTAATTTTTGTATTTTTAGTAGAGACGGGGTTTCCCCATGTTGGCCAGGCTGGTCCTGAATTCCTGACCTTAGGTGATCTGCCCTCCTTGGCCTCCCAAAGTGCTGAGATTACAGGCATGAGCCACCGTGCCCGGCAATGGGAGCTTCTTGCAAAGGTCATAGCATTTGGGTTGGGGTTAGGGGTGGGTAGGGAACCCAGTGACCTGGGCGCCCGGGGAAGAGGGGGACTTGGAAAACATAGCTGAGAGCCTGGGTTGAGACTCTGTCCTGTGCTGCCTAGCTCAGCCTCTCTGAGCTCCAGGTCTTCTCCTGGGTACCATGAGAATGAAGCCAGCATCTGCCTCAAAGCCTGCCATGAGGATTAAATGCCTCCTGTGCACAGAATTTAGCTTAGTGCAAGGCACGCCTGGTGGGCGCTCAGCTCAGTGAAGGTCAGCCACTGTTATCCACACTTGCTGGGTGAGAATGCATTGACAGTGAATTATTTTGAAATGATCAGCAGTAGGAGGTGGGCTTTGATCCCTTGGGGTCACCCCCAGCAAGGGACTACCTTCCCTCCTTACGAACTCTCGTGGGTCGCCACACACGGACTCAGAAGGCGCTGTCTGCTCCTAGCGTTCAGCCCTCAGAGCAGAACCACCACAATTATGATTCTCACTTGTGTCTGCTCCTAAAGTAAACAGCCCCTTCACACCCTGAGAACTTACAGATTGGTAAGGATATAAATACATCAATTTGTTTGAGGCCGTTGGGGAGAAGAGTGGCATTTTGAGCATTGAGAAGGACTGAATCACGCTCTCAGGGTGTACAATTAGATCAACTCCTCTGAGAGGTCAAATGTAATTTTAGAGCAGAATTAGTATGATTCGTGATGGAGCTGTTAAACTTATAAAACAATTTAGTTTTCATTTCTAAGCAAGGATTTTGGCTTTTTTAAAAGGGTTTTCCCCCCAAAAGTTAAACGTGTGCTTTGGAAAGGGAGGGGTTTGAGAGCTGTGGCAAGAGGCTGAACTGGTCTCTCTCTGCTGGGCACATCTTTGTTCCAAAGGTCTGTCGTGGTGACATGCCCTCATGATATGTGGGCTCGGGGAGAGCCTGGGCTTCCTCATCAACGTATCACATCCTTTTCTTTTCTTTTCTTTTTTCTTTTTTTTCTGGGAGGGACAGAGTTTTACTCTGTCACCCAGGGTGGAGTACAGTGGCGCGATCTCAGCTCACTGCAACCGCCGCCTCCCGGGTTTAAACGATTCTCCTGCCTCAGCCTCCTGAATAGCTGGGATTACAGGCACCCGCCATCATGCCTGGCTGATTTTTGCAGAGACAGGGTTTCACTATGTTGGCCAGGCTGGTCTTGAACTCCTGACCTCAGGCGATCTGCCTGCCTCAGCCTCCCAAAGTGCTGGGATTATGGGCACGAGCCACTGCACTCAGCTGAATTAATTCAATATTAATTGTTTCTTTCTTTCTTAGAGACAGTCTTGCTCTGTCACCCAGGCTGGAGTGCAGTGGCATGATCACAGCTCATTGCAGCCTTGAACTCCTGGGCTCAAGAGGTCCTCCTGCCTCAGCCTCCTGAGTAGCTGGGACTACCGGTGTGCACCACCACACCTGGCCAATTTTTAAATATTTTGTAGAGATGAGGTCTCATGGCCAGGTGCGGTGGCTCATGCCTGTAATCTCAACACTTCTGGAGGCCAAGGTGGGCAGATTACCTGAGGTCAGGAGTTCGAAACCACCCTGGTCAACATGACAAAACCCCGCCTCCACGAAAAAAATACAAAAATTAACTGGGCATGGTGGTGGGTGCCTGTAATCCCAGCTACTCAGAAGGCTGATACAGGAGAATCAGTTGAACCAGGAGGTAGAGGTTGCAGGGAGCCGAGATCGTGCCACTGCATTCCAGCCTAGGTGACAGAGTGAGACTGTATCTTAAAAAAAAAAAAAAAAAAGAGAGAGAGAGAGAGAGAGGGAGAGAGAGAGAGAGAGAGATGAGGTCTCACCATGTTGCCCAGGCTGGTCCTGAACTCCTGGCCTCAGCCTCCCAAAGTGCTAGGATTATAGGCGTGAACCACCGAGCCCAGCTCAGTTTTAATTTTCAAAACAACTGGCTGGGCACAGTGGTTCATGCCTGTAATGCCAGCACTTTGGGAGGCTGAGGTGGGCAGATCACCTGAGGTCTGGAGTTCGAGACCAGCCTGGCCAACATAGTGAAACCCCGTCTCTACTAAAATACAAAATTAGCCAGGCATGGTGGCAGGTGCCTGCAATCCCAGCTACTTGGGAGGCTGAGGCAGGAGAATCACCTGAACCCAGGAGGCAGAGGTTGTAGCGAGCCAAGATCGTACCATTGTACTCCAACCTGGACAACAAGAGCAAAACTCTGTCTCAAAACAAACAAACAAACAAACAAACAAACAAACAAACGATCAACCAATAATAGGATTGAAGCAGTCTCCTGCCTCAGCCTCCTGAATGCTGGGATTATAGGCACCTGCCATCATGCCTGGCTAATTTTTGTATTTTTGTAGAGACAGGGTTTCACCATGTTGGCCAGGCTGGTCTTAAACTCCTGACCTCAGGAGAGCTGCCTGTCTTGGCCTCCCAAAGTGCTCCCCTCTAATCCTTCCCCAAAGACAAGCTCTAACTATTCCAGTTCTCACTCTATCAGTGCCTTTGGTGTTCCCACTCACACCCTCAGTGTCCTAGACCAGTTATGGGGGATTTTGTGGAGTGCAACCTTGCCCTGAAATCCCTATTGGAAGAAGAAGACATACTCTCAGAGACACATCTGTATCCATAGAGCAGGTTAGCCAATGGTACATTATTTCTGGAAAATCTTCAGAATATTCTGCTCAGATTTATTGCAAGTGTGGATTTAGTTTCTTTCCTGCAGTGTTGCCAGTTGGTAAGGACTTATTTTGCCAGGGTAATTTGTTCTGCTCTGGCCCAAGCAAGATGCAGCACGGGAAGACATGAAATCATCAATTTGAGAAAGGAAAGAGCATAAATTCTGAAGTGTAGCACCCGCCAGCGTGGGAAGGTCCCTAGGGAAGTCTGTGCAAGAATTCTATAAAGTTTTAATAGCTCAAGACCCAAGGTAGCAGAATTAAATGCAAGCCTGGAGACCCACTCTTCTCTTGATCGTATAAGATGTGGGGAAATCTCTGCATCAACTCTGACAGTTCCTCTGGTCTTTGGGCAGAATGTGGATGCTTTGGAGTTTCGAGGCACATGTGAGCCCTTGTTGTCTCATCACGAGAGATGGAGCTATTTTCTGGACGTGCCGAAGAGCATGATTACCTTATAGCTGCAGGACCCGGGGAATAGGACACAATCATGGGGTAGAAAACGGTCACTTCCCAGCGAGGTGCGCAGACCCACCGTGACTGCGCCTCATCCATTAATGTGAAGCGAGGCTGTTTTCTTTTTCTATCTGACGTGTTCTGCAGTGGTGCTGTTGAAAGCAGGCTTCATCTCCCTGTAGTCATGCTACCTACCTACCTGTCGACCTACCTACCTGCCTATCTATCTACCTGCCTACCTACCTGTCTGCCTATCTACCTGCCTACTTACTACCAGTCTACCTACCTACCTATTTACCTGTCTACCTGCCTACCTACCTACCTACCTGTCTACCTATCTGCCTACCTACCTACCTATCTACCTGCCTACCTACCAGTCTACCTGCCTACCTACTTACCTATCTACTTGCCTATCTACCTACCTGCCTACCTATCTACCTGTCTGCCTACCTAACTACCTATCTATCTGCCTACCAACCTACCTGCCTACCTATCTACTTACCTACCTACCTGCCTACCTGCCTATCTACCTGATTACCTATCTACCTACCTAACTACCTATGTACCTGCTTACCTACCTATCTACCTGCCTATCTATCTACCTATCTACCTGCCTACCTGCCTACTTACCTACCTGCCTACCTACTTATCTACATACCTACCTGTCTACCTACCTGACCATCTCCCTACCCACCTACTTGTGCAGCTATCTACTTGCCTGCCTACCTATCTATGTACCCACCTGTCAACCTACCTACCTACCTGTCTACCCACCTACCTGCCTGCTTGACTGCCTACCTACCTACTTACCTAAATAGGTAAGCAGGTACCTATCTACCTATCTTGAGAAGACAGGAAGGAGCTAACCATCTTCCTGCCTACCTTTTTCCCCCAATAACTACAGTCTTTCTGTGCTCGTGGTTTTATTCTGGGAAGCTACACAAGAACTGAGGCAAAGCCATGGGTGAGGGAGGTAGCGGAAAGACCCCTGCTGGGTGTGGGCAGAGCCTCCATCCTCCAGTGATAGAGTGGCTTGGCAGGGTCCTTGTGTTGGTTCCAACCCTCAACCCTCCGGCATGAGGCGCCAGTCTCCTCCCCACAACTGAACTTGTCTCCCAGGGCAGACCTACCAGAAAGGCTCCTGTGAGCGTAAGGGTTGATCTGCCATGGCTCCCCTCGAGCAGGGCCAGGTGCCTACGCTGATTGGATACAGCTTTGGGCTAGGCATTGTGCCTTGGGTCAGGATTTTCATGATGAAATAGCTGAGCATTGGCCTCCTGTCCAAACATCTGCCGAGTCTGCGGAGGGCGACTTACTTCTCAGGAGGCTCCAAGATGAAGGGCAGGTGCCTCAACCTGGTGGCCCCATCTTCTGTGATCCAGATGTGCCTGCCCTGAGGCTTCCTTCCTGCAGCCCCCCTTCCCGCCCCTGCCACCCGGCCCCTGCGTCTCCTGCAATGGACACATCTCCTTCCCTGGCTCATATGCCGTGTCCTCCTGTTCCAGTGTCTTTGCACATGCTGTTCCCCATGCTCCAATGCCCTTTTCTACCCTGTCTGTCAAAATCCCATCCACTCTTCAAGGCCCGCCTCACATGCCATCTGCACAGTGCCCGGTAACTCCCTTCCCTGTCCTCACCAGGTCTGGACACCCCTCACTGCAGTTTGCTTCACACCACACCTGTGTGTGCCTGCCCCCCAGCACTAGGTTTAAGATTCTTGAGGGCAGATACCTGATGGATCCTTACCTTACACCCAGCAAGTGCCAATCAAACTTCAATAGGAGCATGAGATTTATTCAAACCTTAGTGTTGCCTCTTTATAGCTGTTTGACCTTGGGGAAGTTACTTGACCTCTCTGGACTTCAGTTTCCTAAATATACGTATGTACATATGTACATATATTTAGGAAAAATGAATATATACATATTTAGGAAATAATATATATATAATTATATTTGTATAATACATATAGAAATTATACATAAAATTTAGTGCATGGTATTTTTATATATATTATGCATATGTAACATATATTTATGTATATTACACAAATATATATTACATACACATAAACATATATTTGTAATATATATTACAATATGTAACATATTATATATACACATTGTATATATTTATATACATAAATATATGTACATAAATATTTTTATGTATTTTATTATAAAAATATGTACACATATTTAGGTATATAAATATATATTACACATTACATATATTTGTATATGGAAATACATATATATGTACATATTACATATATTTGTATAAACATAATGAATATGTATTTAGGAAACAATATGTATAGAATTCTATATGTATAAATACATATATAAATTTTATATAATTTAAGGCATTGTATTTTTATATATTTATGTATATGTTTATGTATTTATATATATTTCTATACATATTGCATACAACTTAGTGCATACAATGCACTACATTATATATATAATTTATATGTTATATAGATATGTATATATACTTATATATTTAATTTCGTGCATACAACATGCTGGGCCCTGCGCTGAATGCTTTATGTACATTGTCTTGTTCATATGATTCCTCCTTGTAAGATTGGGACAAGCACAGGACCATTGTACTGGGATTTGGGGAGAATGATCATGCAGTAATGCTCAGAAGCTCCTCATAGCCTTGGGCAATTTCCTGTCCAGCTGGAGGATAAGACCCTCATAAGAAGAAGTGATTACTCAACGGTCCTTAATACAAGGTGAGAAACTGATGTTGTAGACACCACAGGAGGATTACCTGAGTGAGCACCTTGCATGGGTCTGGAGGAGGAGGAAGGCTTTCCTTTGGTGGGAGGGGTCTGGGGAAGCTTCTGGGAAGAGGTTGTTTTGGGACAGGGCAAGACAAGGTCCTGTCTCCTGAGTATTAGTCCTGCAAAAGCCTTTTCCTATTTCCATGAAAGAGCTCAGCTATGCTAACACTTCATCACCCATGTCTCAGGCTGGCCTCACAAACTTGACTACTGGGCAGGGGTTTTGGGTCTTGATCATGGTGGTTTTTCTAGCATAGTGCTAAGTATTCATGAAGTGAATGCCATACATATATATGTGTATATATATATGGCATATACATGTCATATGTATGGCATGTATATGTATATGTATATGTATATGTATATGTATATGTATAGAGACAGGATCTTGCTCTGTTGCCCAGGCTGGAGTGCAGTGGCACCATCATGGCTCATGGCAGCCTTGAACTCCAGGGCTCAAATGATTCTTCTGCCTCAGCCTCCTAAGCAGCTGGGACTACAAGTGCCCACCATCATGCACGGCTCACTTTAAATTTTTTTTTTGTAGAGATGGGGTGTCACTATGTTGTCCAGGCTGGTCTCAAGCTCCTGGGCTCAAGCAGTCCTCCCGCCTCAGCCTCCCAAAGTGCTGGTCTTACAGGCATGAGCCGCTGTGCCCAGGGAATGCCACATTTTTTTCATCCCTCAAAGGGGCCATAGGAGGGGTTTTCATACATGCTGCAGTATTTGGTTATTCTCCGTTTTCTAACTTGCCCCCATTGGGCCAGCTTCCCAACTTAAAGCCAGACCCAAGTGGGAAAATGGCCCTGGAGTCACTCAAACAACAGTTCTTAGGAGGCTTCTCACCCTGGTAAGTCCTCTATCCTGGAAAGATTCTCCCTGCAGCCTGTGATTAAACAACACTCCCTGAAGCAGCAGCCAGGCTGGCCTTGGGAGGGGCCCAGGGTTCAGTAGTGTTTTATTACTCTCATAAAGTAATTGGCCTAGAATTATGGCAAACCCCACGGCGTCTGTACAAAGTAGGACTCCGGAACTAATTATATGACTGTGGGCATGAATGAATAATGGGAATGCCTGTCTGTATCGTGCTCTGCTCCATTGCTTCAAAGGGCTGCAAAGCCGGAACTCATCATCTCCGCCCAAATAACAGGGAGCTTCATGAGCCGAGTGTGTATTTCGACCCTGGGCCATTACGGACGTTGTTGTACCGTAAAGTCTGGAATTTCGAAGAAATAGGAGTGTCATTGTTTTTCATGATCTCCTTGGATTCCATCTGAGTTTCAACTAACAAGATGGCTCAGGATAAGGGCTGGTCAAGCCAGAAAGACCAACCAAGTGATTAGAGGGTTGGGGCTTTGAGCTACGTGATACCATCTGGACCTCTGGGGAGAGGAGGGGGATTGGAGACTGAGTTCAGTCACATGACTGGTGATTCAATCAATCATGCCTATGTAAAGAAACCTCAATAAAAACTCTGGACACCAAGGCTCAGGTGGGCTTCCTGGTTGGTGAAGATATTGACAAGAAGGTGACGTTCCCGAGTTCATGGGGTCAGGGCAAGGAAGCTCTGCATTTGGGATCCTCCCTCATCCTGTGCTATTATGAGTCTCTTCTTTTGGCTGCTCTTGGTCTGTATTCTTTATAATGAAACTGTAATTGTAAGTACAGCCTTTTACTGAATTCTTTGAGTCATTCTTGTGAGTGATTGAACCTGAGGAAGTTGTGGGAGCTCACGATTTGTAGCCAGTCAGTTAGAAGTATGGGTGAACTGGGGACCGCCAATGTGTGTCTGAAGTAGTGGGAGCCTTGGGGGGTCTTTAACTTGTGAGGTCTATGCTAACTTTTGGTAGTTCGTGTTAGAATTGAATTGTTGCACACCTTGCTGGTTTCTTCTTTCCATCCAGCAGGGAAAATATTTCCACACACATTCCTAAAAGGAATCAGGAGCTCCTGGATCCTTCTTTCTTTCCAATGGGAGGCTGGTGTGGCCAGAGGGTTTGCCTGGGGACAAATGGCCTTTCGTGGGAACTCTTCTTGACAGCCAGGAAAGACCACAATCACACACTTTTTTTTTTTTTTTGAAATGGAGTCTCACTCTGTCGCCAGGCTGGAGTGTAGTGGCACGATCTTGGCTCACTGCAACCTCCGCCTCCCGTGTTCAAGTGATTCTCCTGCCTCAGCCTCCTGAGTAGCTGGGACTACAGGTGCGCACCACCACACCCAGCTAATTTTGTCTTTTAGTAGAGACAGGGTTTCACCATGTTGGCCAGGATGGTCTTGATCTCTTGACCTCGTGATCCACCTGCTTTGGGTTCCCAGAGTGCTGGGATGACAGGAGTGAGCCACTGTGCCCAGCCAATCACAAACTTCTTATATCTTCATCTAGGTGCTACAAAGCCTCAAAGCTAACCAGAAACCCAAGGTGTAAATGAACACCAAGATGGCAGCTCCAGGCACGTGTGTCAAAATAATCTTTCCGAAATCGAGGTAGGAGGCAGGACTCAACTCTGGACCAGACTGAAGACTAGCTAAAACAGGGAAGAGCTGAAAGCATCTCTCCATATGACATGCCCAGAGGGCCATGTCAGTTTACCACTGCCATGGCAACACCCAGAACTTACCGCCCCTTTCCATGGTGACAACCAGTAAGTACCACCCTTTTTCTAGAAAATTCTGAATAACTCACCCCTTCATTTGCAGGTAATCAAAAATGGGTATAAATCTTACTGCAGGACTTCCCCTGAGCTACTACTCTCAGCACACTGCCCACAGGGTAGTCCTGGTCCGCAGGAGCAGTCACGGAGTGTAACATTGCTGCTTCCATTTAGCTGTTTTCTTCTACCACTGACTTGCTCTTGAATTTTTTTTCTGAGTGAAGCCGAGAACTTTTCCAGGTTAAGCCCCAATTCTGGGGCTTGCCTGCTCTGCGTCAAAATGACGGAGAAGCCCTGAGTCTCTTGGGCTCTCCATTGGGTCTCAGGGTGACCATGTGACATACTCTTTTAAGCACAGGCTATGGGACAGTTAAGGTCTTACCCTTGCAACCAAAGTCTTTGCACAGCTTCACTGTGGGGTGGAGTTCCTGGCAGTGATATATTTGTAGTGCTGCTATTTAACTGGGTGATTTGCCTTGGCAGCTGCTGAGATCTCAGATCTCACAGAGATTTGAGACTTAATCACCCGCAGCACCAACAAAGACCTGCTCTTTTTATGCGGCTAAAAAAAATATGACATCCAGACATAGCTCAGCCATGCTCTGTCTCCACGGCATTTAAAACACCTCTGCCCACGTGGGGTGCCCAAATGTAGCTAGGTTTCCTATTAGGAATGTGATCTTCAAAAAAAAAAGAACCCCCAAACCACCACCACAACACATAAAGGGATGAAGAAAAGGCTCAAAGCTGGCTCTGGTGGTACAGGAAGCTCATTTGAAGAGAAAGTGAAATTCTCAGTGTCTTGCATTGACACAGCCCAGAGTGGTGGGAGGCGGGAGAGGGGAGGATGAAGTTGTGTAAATGGACTGGAAGAGTTCCATGCACACTTCTGGAGTGCCCTGCACACTGAGGGTTTGCTTACACTCCGAAAGGGAATTGCTCGGTTGAAGCTAGGATCTAAATCCACTTGAGGCTGGGCGTGGTGGCTGACGCCTGTAATCCCAGCATTTTGGGAGGCCAATGTGGGTGTGGATCATCTGAGGTCAGGAGTTCGAGACCAGCCTAGCCAACATGGTGAAACTCCATATCTACTACTAAAAAAAAAAAAAAAAATTAGCTAGGTGTGGTGGCAGGCGCCTGTAATCCCAGCATCTTGAGAGGCTGAGGCAGGAGAATCGCTTGAACCTGGGAGGTGGAGGTTGCAGTGAGCTGAGATCATGCCACTGCACTCCAGCCTAGGCAACAAAAGTGAAACTCTGTCTCAAAACAAACAAACAAACAAATTCACTTGAATATCCTTATCACACTGTGTTTTCTCTGTTGGATGAAATAAAGACCACATCTCCCTCTACCTGCTCCGCTCACACCCCAGGGCTGGCTCCTGCCTCCCCACCTCCTCTACCGTTTGCTTCTTTTCTTTTTTCTTTTTTCTTTTCTTTCTTTGAGTTGGAGTCTTGCTCTGTCACCCAGGCTGCAGGGCAGTGGTGTGATCATAGCTCACAACAGCCCAGATATCCTGAGCTCAAGTCATCCTCCTGCCTTAGCCTTCTGAGTAGCTGGGACTATAGGGAAGCATCACCATGCCCAGCTAATTTTAAAAAATTTTAATAGGTCCAGGTGCGGTGGCTCATGCCTGTAATCCCAGCACTTTGGGAGGCTGAGGAGGGTGGATCACCTGAGGTCAGGAGTTTGAGATCAGCCTGGCCAACATGGTGAAGTCCTGTCTCTACTAAAAATACAAAAAATTAGCTGGCCATGGTGCGCTCCAGCCTGAGCAACAGAGACAGACTGTTTCAGGAAAAAAAAAAAAAGACTTACCAAGTATATATTGTGCTAAAATAAGTTATTTTTGTTATTACTTGAATGGAGCTGCAGACAGTTGAAAAAAAAGTTCTGTTTTTCATCAAGTGAAAAAAAGAAAAATCCAATAACACAGAACTCAGCCATTTGCACATCCGGATTCTTTTACCCCAAATGGCTTAAGTGCCCAGACACGCCACTGTTCCCTTGCCACATGAACTCAGCGCTGGAGCCAAATGAAATTCCAGGCGGCAGGGAACAGAGCTCTCTCTGGCTTCCTGGAAGTGTGGTCACTGGTGAGACCTGATACGGGGTTGCAGCTGCAAGTGGCGAGAAACGTGTTCATTGCTCCTTGGAGTCGGTGCCAAGAGGCTCAGTGGACGGAGGCTCAGAAGGACGACCACGGAGCAAAGGCTATAGCACAGCCGCCCAGAGCAGGCAGGGCAGGCGACTCACCAGAGGGAAATAACCAAAGTCAGTTTGAGGAAGTGTTCTAAAACACACCTCGGGCCAGGCATGATGGCTCACGCCTGTAATCCTAGCACTTTGGGAGGCTGAGGCGGGCGGATTACAAGGTCAGGAGTTCGAGACCAGCCTGGTCAACATGGTGAAACCTCGTGTGTACTAAAAATACAAAAATTAGCCAGGCGTGGTGGTGTGTCCCTGTAATCCCAGCGACTCAGGAGGCTGAGGCAGGAGAATAGCTTGAACCCGGGCGGAGGAGGTTGCAGTGAGCTGAGATCGTGTCACTGCACTCCAGCCTGGGCAACAGAGCGAGACTCTGTCTTAAAAAAAAAAAAAAATGTCTCACCACTATCTCCTGATCTCCTGGAATTTTCTTTTTCTTGGAGTGGGGGGGAACAGGAAAACAAATAAACTTCATGATATTGAAAACTCCTGATGTGCCAGTTGTGGTGGCTCCTGCCTGTAATCCCAGTGCTTTGGGAGGCTGAGGCAGGAGGATCACTTGAGGCCGGGAGTATGAGACCAGCCTGGGAAACATAAGTGAGACCACCTCTATTAAAAAAAAATTGAGCCAATCGTAGTGGCGCATGCCTATAATCTCACTCACCCTGGAGGCTGAGGCAGGAGGATCACTTAAGCCCAGGTGTTTGAGGTTGCAGCCAAGATTGCACTATGGCGCTCCAGCCTGGGCGACATAGCAAGATCCTGTCTCTAGAACAGAAAAAGAAAATGAAAGAAAACCCTTGCTGTAATGATCTGCCTCCAGAAGGTGGGGGTCGAATCCCTACTTGGGCAAGGCCCTTACTTTTTGGAGCCTGTTTGCTGATATATAAACCTGGGAGGATGAGAACAGCCTCTCCTCTCCTAAGTGTCTGCGTCTGGGCAACTGGTCATGTGTAGGCTGAGCACATGTGGCCAGGTTTCCCTGGACCTCACTAGCTGAAAGCATTAACCCTTGCTTCCAGCCATCTGTGCCTATTTTTGCATAAAATGTGACTTTCAATTAAATTAACAAGAGTGGTAATGATAATCACGGGTTGCTGATATTAGCACAGTACATGGAAAGGAGCGACATGGTCAGGGAGATTTAGAGAAGGGCAAACAGACAGATGTGACCGGGCACTCCTGGAAGTAATCGCTGTTAGTCACTGCCACATGTCCTCTTACCTGTGTTCTCCTACCTGCGACTCAGGAGAAAATGACCTTGAACGTTTTCTCGCCTTCTGAGGCCCACGGAGACCTTGACTCTCAGTTGCTCCGGATCTCACAGCAGAGATGACAGATCAGGGCTCTCCAAGGGCAGCGGGGCCTCTTAGCAGGAGGGTTCTCCTTTGCACTGCCCCAGGCCCCATTGTTGGAAACCCGGTGGTTTTACATGGATAAATTAGAGATGACATACCAATGCTTTCATTCCTACATTCTGCAAACTTCCTGGAAAGGTGCAAAGCCAGCCTCTAACCCAGACTCAGAGACACAGGGTACTTCCTTGTGTTCCCCACCTCCCCCACCGCCTTTTTTTTTTTTTTTTTTTTTTTTTTTTGAGGCTGAGTCTCACTCTGTTGCCCAGGCTGGAATGCAGTGGCACAATCTCAGCTCACTGCAGCCTCCACCTCCTGGGTTCAAGAAATTCTCCTGCATCAGCCTCCCAAGTAGCTGGGATTACAGGCATGCGCCAACACGCCCGGCTAATTTTTGTATTCTTAGTAGAGACAGGGTTTTACCATGTTGGCCAGGCTGATCTTGAACTCCTGACCTCAAGTGATCCACCTTCCTTGGCTTCCCAAAGGGCTGGGATTATAGGCGTGAGCCACTGTGCCCAGCCCCTCTCCCATATATATATATATTTTTTAAGAAGCAAAGTCACTTTCTCTCTCTCTCTCTCTCTCTCTCTGTCTCTCTTTCTTGTTTTTTTCAAGGTCTTACTTTGTTGCCCAGGCTGATGTGCAATGGCGAGATCACAGGGCATTGCAGCCTACAACTCCTGTCTCAGGCAATTCTCCTGTCTCAGCTTCTCGAGTACCTGGGACCACAGGCACGTGCCACCAATATCAGCTAATTTTTGTCTCTCTTTTTTTTGTTTTTCTGTAGAGATGAGGGCCTTGCTATGTTGTCCAAGCTGATTTTGAACTCCTGGGCTAAAGCGATCTTCCCACCTCAGCCTCCTAAATTGCTGGGATTGCAGGTGTGAGCCTTGGTGTCCGGTCCAAAGCCTTCTTTTCTTTAGAACATCATGACTACATCAGACAGAGGCACACAGCAGCTTCTCTCCAGCATCCTCCTCCTGCTCGGCTCCTGGGGTCTTCTTGGTGCCTCCTGGCTGCTCCCAGTCCCCACTGTTACCCCAGGGCCTTTTCCTTATGCTCAGCAGCATCCTGAGTCGTGCATCTCTCTGGCTGCGCTCTCCAGCCATCTAATCCGGGGTCTAGTTCATGCCAAGTTATTGCAGACTGAAGATAAATGCAGTGCCCTGACCTCCCTAGAAAACATACCTTTGTTTTGAGTTGGGGTCTCAATCTATTCCCCTGGCTGGAGTACAGTGGCACAATCATGGCTCACTGGAGCCTTGACCTTCTGGGCTCAAGTGATCCTCCTGCCTCAGCCTCCCGAGTAGCTTGTTTGGTTTGTCTTTTCTTTCTTTCTCTCTTTGTTTTTTCTCCCCCCCCGCCCCCCTTCCTTCCTTCCTTCCTTCCCTCCTTCCTTCCTTCCTTCCCTCCCTTCTTCCTTCCTTCCTTTTTTCTTTCTTTCTCTCTCTCTCCCTTCCTTCCTTCCCTCTCTCTCTCCCTCCTTCCTTCCTTTCTTTTTTCTCTTTCTTTTTCTTTCTATTTCTTTCTTTCCCTCCCTCCCTCCTTCCCTCCCTCCCTTCCTTCCTTCTTTCCTTCCTTCCCTCTCTCTCTCTCCCTTTCTCTCTCTCTCTTTTCCTTCCTTCCTTTCTTCTTTCCTTCAGGCATGCACCACCATGGCTGGCTAATTATTTTCTTTTTTGTAGAGATGAGGTCTCATTATGTCGCCCAGGCTGATCTCAAATCCCTGGCCTCAAGCAATCCTCCTGTCTTGGTCTCCCAAAGTGCTGGGATTACAGGCACGAGCCACCGCGCCTGGTGAAAATACACATTGGAATAGAGATTTTTACTAAGGGTGAGTAGTCCCAGTGGACATCTGGGGAGACATTCTGGAGAGAAACTGCCACAGTTCAGAGTGGCTTGGCCATCACAGGTCTGGTCATAGAAGGAGGAAAAAACTGTCATTTACTGAGACCCTGCTGAGCCTTCAGGCCTCTCTGTGTCTCGATTTGCTCTCGTTTTCTCTTCAATTGTTGTTCCTGCGTCTCTGCGTGCAGCTGGTATCTTGGGAGGTAAGAGGGCCATTTCTGGTAGGCAGGGAGGGGTTGTCCAGCCCTTGCAAACCTCAGAGGGCTGGGCTGAAAGGATTCAGAAGGGCTGGGCAGAGTGTAAGGAGCAGGAACAAAGCAGGTTGGGAAATGGGTCCCGAGGGAGGAGGTGCCAGGAAGAAAAGGGGATAGCATGCATTGCTCCAAGGTGCCATGCCCTGTGTGGGGGAAGAGGAGGGAGAAAGGTGCCTGACCTTGAGGCTCAGTGTTCTGCTATGTGGGAGGAGCCCCTGGGGTGGGTTCTAAGCAGAGCATCCACTGTGGGGTTGCAGTGGGCTCCTCTGTGTGTGTCGGCAGCCATCTCCCACTTCCTCGGGTAACCTAATCCCTCCCACAGGGCCATTCTAGTGATGCTGCCAATCATCACAACTTTGCTCAGGGATTGGCCCAAAGGGTGGGGACATGACTCAAGCAAGGCCAATCAGAGTGCTTCCCTGGGATTTTAAAGTTTAGAGCCCAAAGAAGGAGTGTTTCTTCCTCTTGGGCTGCTAAGCAGCCTGAACGTGAGTTCAGAGCTACCCCTGGCTGAGGTCCTTTCTTTTCCAAGTTAAAAACCCAGCAGCACTGGAACGGGAAGAAGCAGATGCTTGGAGGGAAATAGAGAAAGAGGCAGAGAGGGGAGGTCTGTCACGGGTCGAGGGCCCAGAGCCAACGTGCCACACCTATAGCGTTTTGGGTGGGCTGAGAGGGGTGGAGAGGAAGGAGGAGAACCAGGAGAGAAGTGTGGCAGGAATGAAGATGTGTTTGGAGGAGTATTAAGAAGAAATGGGTGGTTGAGAGTGGAAAGGACCATGGAAAATCACTCACTTGGATCTCAGTATGAATCTATTGATGAATCTCACGTTGAATCTATTAGAATGGTCAGAAACAAAACAAAACAAAAACAAAAACAAAACCTGCCTCACACTGGCTCCACCACCAAAGGAGGATGGACTGAGTCGTGTACCAGGAAGGTTGATAGGACAGCTGAGAACTGCCTGCTGGACAGATCACGTGGCTGCTGACCAACATCTGCCCAAAGAAGTGCTTTCTCCCCTCCCTCCCTCCCTCCCTCCCTTCCTTCCTTTCTTCCTTCCTTCCTTCCTCTCTCTCTCTCTTTCTTTCTTTCCTTCTCTCTTTCTTCTTCTTTCTTTCTTTTTCTTTCTTTTCTTGCTCCTTCCTTCCTTCTTTCTTTCCTTCTTTCTTCCTTTTTTCTTTCTTTCCCTTTCTTTATCTCTTTTTCTCTCTCTTCTTTCTTTCTTCTTTCTCCATCCTTCCATTCTTTTTCCTTCCTTCCTTCTTCTTTCTCCTCTCTCTCCCTCTTTCTCCCTCTCCTCCTATCTTTTCCTTCCTTCCTTTCTTCCTCCTTTCCCCTCTCCTCCATTCCCCTTCCCTTCCTTCTTTCTCTCTCTCCCTTTCTTTGCTTTCTTGAAACAAGGTCTCACTCTCTTGTCCAGGCTGGAGTGCAGTGGTGTGATTATAACTTACAGCAGCCTCAAACCTCTGGGCCCAAGCGATCTTCCCACCTCTGCCTCCTAAAGTGCTGGGATTACAGTCATGAGCTGCCATGCCTGACCCGGGTGCTTTTTTCTAATTTTCCAAAGGTGCCACGTGGCCCTAGGATTTTGTTCTCTGAAGCGTCTGCTGAGGGTCAGCCTCTGCCCTCAGTATGAGATATGGAGAGAAAGAGAGTCCTTGATCTCATAATGTCTAGTCAGGAACTTTACAATGACTATGTTTACCCCCCTATTCCATTGCAAGGTCAATGAGTTACCCCTTTTATTGACAGGGAGATTGAAGTTAAGGGCAACTTTGATTTTTGTCTTGTGGTGCAGAACTCTCACCTCTACAGAAGCCATTTTCTAGGCTGGATTGGCTCTATTAGGACTATCAGAAAAAGGAAACCTGTCTTCCACTGGCTCTACCACCAAAGGGAGATTGACTGAGTCATGTACCAGCAAGGTTCAAAGGTAAGATGGATTTCAGAGTTGGTTTTGTTCAGCAGCAATCAAGCACCCTGTTCTCTTTCTCTCTTTCCTTCCTTCCTTCCTTCCTTCTTTCCTTCCTTCCTTCCTTCCTTCCTTCCTTCCTTCCTTCCTTCCTTCCTCTTTCTCTTTCTCTCTCTCTTTCTCCCTCTGTCTTTCTCTTTCTTTCAAGACAAGGTCTTGCTCTGTCATCCAGGAGAGTGCAGTGGCACGATCATAGTTCACTGCACCCTCTATCTACTGGGCTCAAGTGATCCTCCTGCCTCAACCTACCAAGTAGCTGAGACTACAGGCATGCACCATCATGCCTGGCTAATTTTTAAAGGTTTTTGTTGAGATGAGTTCTTACTTTGTGGCCCAAGCAATCCTCCTGCCTCGGCCTCCCAAAGTGCTGGGATTACAGACATGAGCCACTGTGCCCTGGCCAAGCGATCTGGGGTTTCTTCAATTTCTGCTTTCCAGGATGGAAGACTTCTAGCTTAGTCACTGTGCAATTTCCCTCATGGTGGCAAAAAGGCCTCTAGAGCTCCAGCCCTCACAACTGCTGCCATACCTCTTCTTGAGGCTCTTCCAGACAGCAAGAAAACTTATCTAGGAAGCCCCTACACATTTTTCTTATGTGCCATTGAACACATGTGCGTTCCTGAGGCCATGTCAGGAATACTCTGGGTTGAAAGGCTGAGCCCTGGATCCCTTGGAACAATCACTCTGGCCCAGAGCACGGGATCACTCTGTCTCCCCAGGTGGCCACAGCTCACTGCACAAGCAGGCAGGCAGCTTGCTGAATGAAGCCAGGTGCTTCATGGGAGTTTGGGTGCTGTTGTGTGCTTGACCTGGGGGTGCTAGTGGGCCCCCCAGGGATGCTAGTGACTTATTTTCCATGAGTGCAAGGTTGAACAGTTTTGTGTATTCACTGAAGCAGCAGAGCCTCTATTTGGATGCATGGATGCATTTCTGGCATCTTGGGGACAAAAAGAACCAGATGAAGAGGCTCTCAAAGGACTTGGTGTCCTCACTGGTTTCAAAAGGATGTTTTTCACAACCCTAGCAGACCTGTGCACACTCAGGAAATGGAATTCATATCAGAGCCTATAATTGCCTAATTAATTCAGGCACAGGGGGCTTTTGGTAGGAGGGAAGATGGGAAGGTGGGTGGCTCTACCTGGGTGCTCCTGGAGCTGGCAGCATCAGGCCCCTGGCAGTCAGAGCTGTAGGAAAACCCACCCAGGTGGGGAGCCATAGGCACTCAAAGGCTAAACCTTCAGCCACAGTGTTTGACAAGGTGCTCCACTTGGCACCCAGCCTCTGTGACCTGGAGGGCACATCAATTCTACTCTCATCAGTTGTGGACAAGAGAAGGCTGTTAGTTAATTCTGAGCCCCAGGCTGTTCTGTGCACTTTCTCAGTTACTGCCTGGAACTGGCTCAAGTTCACCCAGGTCCTGGCTCAGGGAGCACCTGCAGGGTCCTCTTAATGGCATTGTTCTGTCATTCAGCATTCATTCTGCCAGCTACACCTGGGGCCAGGCTCTGTGCAAGGTGCTGTGGGGACAGATGGGTGGTCCCTGTCCAGGAGTGTGCAGGGTCAAGTGGGGAAGGGTGGGTCAGAGTGCACCTGGTCACCTGCTCTACGGGAGGAGCACGGGCTTTCTAAGCACTGACTCTTTGGGCTCTGGGCTGTGAAAGAGCTTGGCATGTTTGGGAAACAGAGGCTCAGGGGACATGGGAGGGTACAGGGACAAGGGTTGTATGTGGGGGGGAGGGGTGGTGGTAGAAAATGAGGCTATGGGGTAAACTGAGGCTGAGCCACAGAGACTTTTTTTTTTTGAGATGGAATCTTGCTCTGTCACCCAGGTTGGAGTGCAATGGCACAGTCTCGGCTCACTGCAACCTCCACCTCCTGGGTTCATGCAATTCTTTGACCTCAGTCTCCTGAGTAGCTGGGATTACAGACGTGTACCACCATGTCCGGCTAATTTTTGTTTTTTTAGTAGAGACGGGGTTTCACCTTGTTGGCCAGGCTGATCTCGAACTCCTGATCTCAAGTGATCTGTCTGCCTCAGCCTCCCAATGTGCTGGGATGACAGGCCTGAGCCATCACAGCTGGCTCACAGAGACTTCTTGATAGAGTGGAAAACGGAGTGCCAAGTCACACCGGCAGGCAGATGGGTTTCTGGGACCAGATGCATCTGAAGGCTGTAGAGGGTGAGATGTAGCAGGTCATGAAGGAGGGCGGAACAGGTGACAGCTGAGGAATAGCCAGGAAGGAATCAAGTCTGGGAAGGTAGAGCCAGGACAGGTCTGATTGCCCGTTGGATGTCGTGGTGGCAAAAATCAAAGTTATCTTCAAAGTAATAGTAACTGGGCTAGAACATTCAGTTAGAGGACACAGGTGTGAGAGGTGGGCTTGGATGGGTCAATGGAAGTCCAGTGTTGAAGTGCTTGTTGAACAGCCATAGTGTGTCCAGAGGGCAGCCAGATTCAGAGCTGGGGCACAGACCTGTTGGGAACAGGCCCCCAAAATCTGGCCATAAACTGGCCCCAAAACTGGCCATAAACAAAATCTCTGCAGCACTGTGACATGTTCGTGATGGCCATGACACCCACGCTGGAAGATTGTGGGTTTACCAGAATGAGGGCAAGGAACACCTGGCCCACCCACGGCAGAAAACCACTTAAAGGCGTTCTTAAACCACAAACAATAGCATGAGCAATCTGCCTTAAGGACATGCTCCTGCTGCAGGTAACTAGCCAGACCCATCCCTTTACTTCAGCCTATCCCTTTATCTCCCGTAAGGAATGCTTTTATTTCATCTATAATCTGTAGAAACAATGCTTATCACTGGTTTGCTGTCAATAAATATATGGGTAAATCTTTGTTCAGGGCTCTGAGCTCTGAAGGCTGTGAGACCCCTGATTTCCCACTCCACACTCTGTATTTCTGTATGTGTGTCTTTAATTCCTCTAGCACTGCTGGGTTAGGGTCTCCACAAAGCTGGTCTTGGCACAGACACATGATGCAGACGGGGATGCCGGGCTTGGCATCACTACCATTTTTATTTTGCACATTCCTTTCCAGTGTCTGTTCCTATGAGAAGCAGTTATAGCTCCCCTACTACAGACAGCCTGGGCTGGAGTCAAGCTCTGGCTCTCACCAGCTCTGTGGCAGGTCACCCAGCTGAGCCTCTGTTTCCAGCAGCCATTGTTAGGACATGTGCAGATGCTTAGCATGGCCATGGTAAGCTGCACATCATTTGCTGAAACACGCCACTTCTCAACCCCCAGCACGGGAATGGTCCGGCAACATAGTTTGGATGTTTGTCCCCTCCAAATCTCATGTTGAAATGTGGCCTCCAATATTGGAGGTGGGGCCTGGTGGGAGATGTTTGAGTCATGGGGGTGGATCCTCCATAGATGCCTTGGTGCCATCTCCATGGTAGTGAGTGAGTTCTCGCTCTGTTAAATTCATGTGAGAGCTGGTTGTTTAGCCTGGCATCTCCTCCCTTCTCTCTTGCTCCCTCTCACCATGTGACGCCTGCTCCCTGTTTACCTTCTGCCATGATTAAAAGCTTCCTGAGGGCTCATCAGAAGCAGATGCTGGCACCACACTTCTTGTACAGCCTGCAGAACTGTGAGCCAAAATAAACCTCTTTTCTTTGTAAATGACTCAGCCTCGCATATCCCTTTATAGCAGAGCAAATGGACTAACACATCCTGGTAGGCTGACTTCATAGAAATCAAGGGAAGTGATGCTTCTGCTGTCCTCAGAGAGGGAAGATCTACTTTGGGGGAATTAATTTTTCTCAGGTCGTTGTCTCTGATATATACAGCTGTGCTGCTTCACTACAAAGCACACAGAGGATGCAATATGGTTCCATGTGACCAGCCCTTCCTCTCCTTTTTTTTGCTCTGTGGGCAGGACTACAGGACACAGGGTCAGGTGGTTTTACACAATGTAGTTAACTCACACAATAGTGCTGATTTGCAGAGGATTGTTCTCAGAAGAGGGTCTGGAGGCACCAACAAACGCAGCAGATGTGGGATCCAGGGCACCAGCACTTAGAATATGTTGCTGCTTGAATGGCAAGCCCTGCTCAGACATTCAGACAGTTCCCTGTTTTCCCTGTGTCATGTTCTGGCTTTAGACAATGAAACGCATGCACAGTGCCCAGGAGAAAATGTGATCCAAATCCACTCTGAAAACTTGTGATTTCAGTGAAGGTAATAAGCAGAGACAAGTACTGAAGGCCTTGCCCTTACCACAGGGAACTCAGGAGGAGGTTCTTTGGGACCTGGGGGTCCTACCTCATGGCCTCCATGTGTCCAAAGAGTCAAGATCTATTTAACTCCAGCCTCAGTCAGACCTCAAAGACTGTTCCCAAAAGACCATTCGAAATTCAAGGGATGAACTGGGGATCAGTGTGTAGAACAAGTGAAATTATTCCAATGAAAGATTTAGTTATGTCTGGTTTGCTCCTATCAGTCTTATTTCATATAGTTTCTCTGATATTGTATCAGAAGAATACTAAATAGGGAGTTTGGTTGTACAACTTTAATAATGCCAACCAAAGAAAGGGAATACATTTGAGGATCTATGAGACTCTGGCAAGCAGAATATTTTAATATTTGGCAGTATCTTTGTTCAGCAGCATAATTAACCCCCTGCTGTGGACCTGGCATTATGCTAATTGCTATCAGGGCTGCTATAATTTGAATGTGTCCCCCAGAAAGCATGTGTTGGAAACTTAATCTCCAATGCAACAGTGTTGGGAGGTGGGCTTAATGGGAGGTGTTTAGATCATGGGGTCTCCACCTTCATTAATGAATTAATGCTGGTTATGAAAGGTGTTGAGGCTGCAAGTTTGATCTCTTGCTCTCTCTAGCCCTCTCTTTTCTCTTCTGCCATGAGATGACACAGCACGAAGGCCCTTGCCAGACACCAGGCCCTTGATCTTAGACTTCCCAGCCCCCAGAAATGTGAGTCAATAAATTTCTACTCATTATAAATTACCCAGTCTCAGGTATTCTGTTGTAGCAGCACAAAATGGACTAAGCCAGGGTCTAAACATAACAGGTGCCTGACAAATGCTCGTTGGGTGGATGGTTGGATGGATGGATAGATGGATGAATGGATGGATGGCTAGGCAGATGGATAAATGGATGAATGAATAAATGACAGGGTGAAGGGGGGATGTGTGTCATGTCCTCAAGTCATCATGATGATGCTTCATGCCTCCTTGGCATGTTGTAATGGACAAAGCATTCTCATTTACTTGTCTTGTGTACATTCTGTGATTGAGTCCATTACAGCATGGCAAAATCTGTCTGTCTGTCCTTCCTCTAACACCAGAGTGAGGCCTGAGGATTTGCTAGTTTCCCTATGAATAGCTTTGCTTTTCTGTGTTTCAGTCCAGTTCCTTTGGCAGAAATGACAACACGGTGTCTGGGGAAGAGTTTAGCCCCAAATAGACTTTCTGCCTCAGATAATAGCAGAAGCTTTCATTTCACTTAGTTTATTAGATTTAGCCCTAGGTGGACGGATGGGCTGCTCCCTACTCCTACAGGATTTGTACCACACTACAGAAAAATCCCAAGATGACACATAGGGAAGGAAGTCCAGGGCAGAGCAGTGCAGAGACTATGGGCACTTTTCATTTGAGGGAATCATGCAACCAGGGACAGCTATTTCCAAGGGTCTTTGCTGAGACACTCTAGCAACATCAGAGTTGAAATCCGGGTCGACTAATTAACCTTGGTTCCCATGACAACTCGCAGGGTGCGCCCATCTGCCCTCAAGCAAGAAAGCTTTTCTACAAGTGGCCTTGGGGAGAGACAAGAGGCAGAGTATCAGAGAGGAATATGAGAGCTGCCACTTCTGCTGTCCTGGCCAGGACTACAGAGGTCCTTTTAGAGGGTGGCGTCCAAACTGCATTCCTTCCACATCAGCCTGAATACTGGGAAACGGAGGCCATGAAATTCCCAGAGGAATCCACTAAGGCGTGTCTATTCCCGTAGGATCCCTGTACATTCTGGGAGGTTTGCAGGTCCCAGGCAGCCATGCCCCTGGCAGGGAGATGGAAGAATTCGGTCTCAGGATGAGAAACCAAGGCTGTGACCAACCCCATCTAAGTATCTTTCACTAACTTTGTGATGTTTGGAGAATGTCACACTGGTGTTGAGACTATCCCAGTTCTTGGGTCCTGTATTCCAGAAGAATCTACTAATTGATAGAGGGGCGGGGAGGGTGGTGTCTTAGTTCCTTATTTATTTATTTATTTTTGAGATGGAGTCTCGCTCTGTCACCCAGGCTGGAGTGCAGTGGCACAATCTTGGCTCACTGCAACCTCCGCCTTGTGGGTTCAAGCAATTCTCCTGCCTCAGCCTCCCAAGTAGCTGGGATCACAGGTGCATGCCACCATGCCTCACTAATTTTTGTATTTTTGGTAGAGACAGGGTTTCCCTAGGTTGGCCAGGCTGGTCTTGAACTCCCAACCTCAGGTGATCCACCCACCTTGAACTCCAAAGTGCTGGGATTGCAGGTGTGAGCCACCGCACCCGGCCTTTAGCTCCTACTTAAATGCATATATGTTTTTAGGTTAGTTAATTTCAGAGATGGCAAAACAAAGAGAAAATGTGTGTGCGTCGGAGGGAACCTTTGATCCACAGCCACCAGCCTTTGCTTGGAGACATTTCTGGCTTGTCTTCAAAATTCTGTGCTAATTGACATTTGTCTTTTTCTCTGTGAAGCCCGCGCCATCTCCAGGTCGTTAGGACACTGGGTTCTGGGCTGTAGTTTCTCTTCTATCAGGGCCAGACACCGCAGCAATTATCATAAAAGACAGTCAGATAAGGAACTTGCTTTGTAGGCTTAACTAAATTAGTAGACTCATCTTGTGACCAGATAGACTCTCCTTTTATTGGCACTGAAAAGTTCTCAGGCATGTGTCTGCACAGAACAAAAGGCACCTAGACATCTTTATTTCTGCCCAACTCCTTTCCCCACCCCAAAACACTACCTAGAAGTAAGAGATGACACATGCTTTACAGAAACAAAATGACTCCCTTGACAATGGGAGCCGTAGTCTGGAAGATACATCTAAAAGAGTAGTCAGAGGACCTTATTTTTCTGATTCTATATTGGCTGAGGAAGCATTTTTTTGTTTCGTTTTGTTTTTGAGACAGGGTCTTGCTCTGTTGCCCAGGCTCAGGAATCACTGCAGCCTCAAACTCCTGGGCTCAAGCAATCCTCCCACTTCAGCCTCCTGAGTAGCTAGGATTACAGGCAATGTGTCACTACACTTGGCTAATTTGTTTTCCTTTAGAGATGGGGTCTCACTATGTTGCCCAGGCTGGTCTTGGACTCCTGGCCTCAAGCGATCCTCCTGCTTTGGCCTCCCGAAGTGCTGGGATTACAGGCATGTGCTAATTTTATTATAATTAATTTATTTATTTGTGAAGACAAGGTCTCACTATGTTGTCCAGGATGGTCTCAAGTCATCTTCCCACCTCAGCCCCACAAAGTTCTGGGATTATAGCACTTTATGGACCACTCACCTGGCCTTATTTTTTTTTTTTCTTTTTTTAGAAATGGTCTTGCTCTATCACCCAGGATGGAGTGCAGTGGCACAATCATAGCTAACTGCAGCCTTGACCTCCTGGGTTCAAGCCATCCTCCCACCTCAGCCTCCCGAATAATCAGGACCACAAGCATGAGCCACGACATCTGGCTGATTTTTTAATTTTTTTGTAGAGATGGCGTCTTGCTATGTTGCCCAGGCTGGTCTCTACCCCTTGACCTTCACTGATCCCCCGAACTTGGCCACCCAAAGGGCTGGGTTTACAGGCGTGGGCCACCACTTCTGGCCCTGGGGAAGCAATTTTTAAGAAATGTTCCCTCTTGATGCAGTGTAAGGTTTTGAAAGGTTTGCCCCCAATTACTGCAGGCAGGATGTGGAATAATTTGGAAATAAGGAAAAACTTCGGGAAAGATGGAGGGGGAGTACTCGTGGCATAAAGTTAGGGGCACAAGTCCCAGGCAGCAAAGCTAATGGGGCTTAATTAGTGGTCAGAGCTGGATCCAGAGCCGTGTCCCTGGGAGGCAGCCAGAACACAGCCTCCCGTAAGGCCCAGGAATCCCTCCCTGCTCCGTGAAGCTTGGGTCTCTGGTCTCTGATCATGGCTTACTCCTCTCAGACGATGGGAGCATTGATGGTGAGCGCGTGCACCCCTCAGCTCACAGCCAGGAGGAGCCTGTTAAAATGGCCCTGCAGACCGTAGGGGCCACCCATTAACCTCAGAAACAAGGAGAAATAGGGGCCGGGCGTGGTGGCTCACGCCTGTAATCTCTGCACTTTGGAAGGCTAAGGTGGGCAGATCACGAGGTCAGGAGGTCGCGACCAGCCTGGCCAACATGGTGAAACCCCGTNAAGGCCCAGGAATCCCTCCCTGCTCCGTGAAGCTTGGGTCTCTGGTCTCTGATCATGGCTTACTCCTCTCAGACGATGGGAGCATTGATGGTGAGCGCGTGCACCCCTCAGCTCACAGCCAGGAGGAGCCTGTTAAAAATGGCCCTGCAGACCGTAGGGGCCACCCATTAACCTCAGAAACAAGGAGAAATAGGGGCCGGGCGTGGTGGCTCACGCCTGTAATCCCTGCACTTTGGAAGGCTAAGGTGGGCAGATCACGAGGTCAGGAGGTCGCGACCAGCCTGGCCAACATGGTGAAACCCCGTCGCTACTAAAAATACAAAAATTAGCCAGGAGTGGTGGCGGGTGCCTGTAGTCCCAGCTACTCAGGAGGCTGAGGCAGGAGAATTGCTTGAAACCAGAAGGCGGAGGTTGCAGGGAGCCGAGATCGTGCCACTGCACTCCAGCCTGGGCGACAGAGCAAAACTCCGTCTCAAAAAAAAAAAAAAAAAAAAAGGAAAAGAAAAGAAAAAAGAAACAAGGAGAAAGAAAATAGCAGCAGGATGGATCTCTGTCTTTCTGTTAGCGTTTTGGAGACGGGGAGGGTACCTTTTGTGTGTGTGTATTGAATGTCTGGCAAAAACTGAGTAATAGCTGAACAGAACAGTCAGGAATTCAAGTGCTCACTTCTGAATGGTTCTCAGGCAACAGGCACAGTGCCTGCTCCCAGAAACAGCTCTCTATGCACAGATGAACAGAACACAATGGCCTCCTTGTGTGAGCTAAATTCGAGCCACACACGGACCCGGAGCCGGGAGCAGAAGTCGCAGAAGCACATTGGGTGGGACAGCCCATCTGTCCCACCCATCAGATAGGAATTATCTGGTGAGGGCGTGAGCAGGGGGCTGTACTTCTGGCTCCTTTATGGCCAGAAGACCAATTCTTGGCTGGCCTCTAAGCGAACAAAGAGAGCAGCACCTTGTCAGGGGATGTGATTTTTGTGACATCTGTCCCGCAGCCCCCATCAATTCACACCCAGCGTCTGCATGACTCATGTCCTTGAATTAGCCATTGTTGGGCCTGAGGGAGGCGAACGGGAAAACCGAACGGAAAAAAGGTGCGGGGAACGGAACGTTCTGTTCTGTCCTCCGCCGATAAAGCGTCTGTTTGGCAGCGTCATGGCAGGGACAATGCAGAGATGGCCTTGAGAATTCTCAGGCTGTCAGACTGAGGGGCAAAGAAAAGTCACCGGCAGCTGACAGTGGAAAGAGCAGAGCAAGGATTCATTCATTCATTTATTCATTCATCCGTGGTTTATCGGCTTCTCTCTGTGACAAGCACCCTCCTAGGCACCCTAGGCGCCCTGGTGATCAAGACAACCATACTTTTCTTGGAACTGAAGCTTCATGGGGAGAGAGACGTTGAAAATTGGTGCTGAAATCACCAGCCTTTGTGAAAAGCCAATATTCAACCCCACATCGGTGTTTGAGAGAGTCAGAAAAATTCCATCATAGGGGCTGCGTGGCATGTCTCACATGTGTAATCCTAGTGCTTTGGGAGGCCGAGGGGGGAGGATTACTTGAGGCCAGGAGTTTGAGACCAGGCTGGACAACAGAGCAAGACCCTGTCTCTACATAAATTTTTTAAAAAATTAGCCAGGCGTGGTGGTGTGTGCCTGTAGTCCCCGTGGCTCAGGAGGCTGAGGAAGGAGGATCGCTTGAGCCCAGGAGGTGGAGACTGAGGTGAGTTACGATTGCACTACTGCACTCCAGCCTGGGCAATAGAGCAAGACCCTGTCTCCAAAAAAATGAAAATAAAATAAAAATAAATTTCAAGATGAATAATATATGGCTCCTGCCCTGGAGGAGTGACTCTCCCATGAAGCAGCTACCTGGGGGTCTCAGCAAGGCATCCTGAACGGACAGGGCGGGAAGGAAAGGGGCTCCCTTTGCAGAGTCGAATTACGGACTTGAGATGCCCTGCGTCAGAGTGGAGTAGGCAAAGTCACCTTAAAGAGAGAGTCCTCAGTCAGCAGGACTGTAATTGGATTTAATGTATAACTTATATAAAGAAAGATTGTGTTGAGAGGAAAGAAAGTCACTGGACAGGACCCCTCCCCCACCTGTCCTAGCTCTGTCCGGGGAGATTTGGCACCCTGGTCCAACCCCAACAGCAGGCACATTTGCATGGCATAGAGACACTTCCAGGCTAGCTGTGGTGGGCAGGTTGCATTATTTGCTTACAATTCTTCCTTCCTTCCCTGCCCTTGTCATGGTTTCCCTTGGTATGGGCTTGCTTGAGCCAATGGAAGGTTAGCGGATGTAACTCAAGCCGGGGCTGGACATCCACAGGTTTAAACATATGAGCGTCATTGGCCTCATGGTGGGTTCGCAAAGAGGGGTTGATACTCTGAGAACCAAGGCCTCTGCCTGGCTCTGCTTGGCTTCTGGATGTCCAAGCTGCATCCAGAGAAACAAATCCACTCATTCGTGGCCTTAAAAAAACATTTTCTGGTTCCCTCCTCTGTCTGGGCTCTGGAGGGACCGTGATGAACAAGACATACCACTCCCTGAGGTGGATCTGCACCCACAGTGAAGGAAGAACTCTGGGGCTGTGAGTTGGGCAAGGGAGCCTATTTGTCTGCCCGCGGCTGTGGCTGAAAAGAGGCTGAATCTCATTGAGTCATACAGCTTAAACTTTCTGCAAACGGGCACTCTGCATGACAAGGGCAAGAGGGGAGAGACATGCACGGCCACCCAGGCCTGTCCGATGGAAGCCCTGGCCTGTACCCCACTCCACTTCCAACAGCACCTCTATCCCACTCTGCCCTTTCAAAGCCTTGAAGCCCATTTTAACCAAGTTCCTCGTACATAAACGTGTCACAATGCTATGCACCTGGGGACAGATGTGGATGTGGCTTGCCCTGTCTGTAAGGCCACCAAGAGGGTCGCTCCATTCAGACAGCCCGGCAAAAAGATGGTGCCCTTCCCACTAGGGACCCAAGAGGCATGATTTGGTAGGATAAGCACTTTACAAATTTTTGCAAGGATGGCAACCTGCAGTGAACTCATTGCTCCTGCTGGGATAGGAACGAAAATGTGTTCAGTAAATAAAAGCTGATTTTCCCAAACACTATCTTGAAGACAGTGGTTTAATCGGTGGCAGCTGCTCCACACCTCCAGGCTGAACTGTCCCGTTTCGAGTCATTTCCTGTCCAGAATGCCACAGTGTCTGTGCTGGAAGGACTTGGGGTCACTATACCAACAGCTCACAGCTTCTCAACTGTGTGAAACCCAAAACAAAAGAGAATAGAGCTTGGTTTGTCTATTTTCTTAACGGAGATATAATCTACCTAAAGTCAAATTCACCCATTTTAATGCATTGCTCTGTGAGTTCTAACAAGGACGTAGAGTCATGTAACCATTTGAGCACCTCAAAATGTTCCCATGTGTCCCTGAAATAGTCAACCTTCCTACCCATCTCCTGCCTCTGACATCCCTTATCTATTTTCTGTCCCTGCCCCCATCTTTTTTTTTTTGAGATGAAGTCTTGCTGTGTCACCCAGGCCGGAGTGCAGTGGTGCAATCTTGGCTCACTGCAATCTCTGCCTCCTGGGTTCAAGCGATTCTTCTGCCTCAGCCTCCCAAGTAGCTGGGATTACAGGTGTGCGCCACCATGCCCAGCTAATTTTTGTATTTTTAACAGAGATGGGGTTTCACCATGTTGGCCAGTCTTGTCTCCAACTCCTGACTTCAGGTGATTCACCCTCTTCGGCCTCCCAAAGTGCTGGAATTACAGGCGTGAGCTACTGTGCCCAGCTGTTTTCTGTCCCTTCCCAGAATATCATATAAGTGGAATCATATAATGCGTGGTCTTTCCACATTGGCTTCTTTCAGTTAAATTTACTGTTACTGTACCTATGAACGGTCCATTTCTTTTTATTGTGTGGTCGTATTCCATGGTATGCATACACCACAGTATGTTAATCCTTTCCCCAGTTGAAGGACACTTGGATGGTTTCTGGTATCTTTCAGTGATTATGAATAAAGCAGTCATAAATATTCATGTTCAAGTTTTATGTGAACATAAGTTTTCATTTCTCTCAGGTAAATACCTAGGAGTGGGATTTGCAGGTCATGTGGTAAAGATGGATTTAATGTTATAAGAAATTGCCAAGGCCGGGCACAGGGACTCACACCTGTAATCCCAGCACTTCAGGAGGTCAAGGCAGGCAGATCACTTGAGGTCAGGAGTTCAAGACCAACCTGACCAACATGGTGAAACCCTGTCTCTACTGAAAATACAAAATTAGTTAGGCATGGTGGTGCACGCCTGTAATCCCACCCACTTGGGAGGCTGAGGCAGGAGAATCACTTGAACCTGGGAGGCGGAGGTTGCAGTGAGCCGAGATCGTGCCACTGCACTCCAGCCTTGGCAACAACAGCGGAATTCCATCTCAAATAAATAAATAAATAAATAAATAAATAAGAAAGAAAGCGAGAGAGGAAGGAAGGAAGGAAGGAAGAGAGAGAGAAAGAGAGAGAGAAAGAAAGAGAGAGAGAGAAAGAAGAGAAGGAAGGAAGGAAAGAAAGGAAGGAAGGAAGGAAAGAAAGGAAGGAAGGAAGGAAGGAAGGAAGGAAGGAAGGAAGAAAGAAAGAAAAAAGAAAAGAAAAGGAAGGAAGAAAGAAAGAAATTGCCAAGTCTGGGAGTGGTGGCTCACGCCTGTAATCCCAGCACTTTAGGAGGCTGAGGTGGGTAGATCATTGAGGTCAGGAGTTCGAGACCAGCCTGGTATAATACGGTGAAACCCTGTCTCTACTAAAAATATTTAAAAACTTAGCCAGGCATGGTGGCACGTGCCTGTAACCCCAGCTACTTGGGAGGCTGAAGCAGGAGAATTGTTTGAACCCAGGAGTTTTGAAGTGGAGGTCGCAGTGAGTCTAGATCGTGCCAGTGCACTCCAGCCTGGGTGACAGAGCGAGACTGTATCTTAAAAAAAGAAAAGAAAGAAAGAAAGAAAGAAATTGCCAGCCTGCTTGCCAAAGTGGCTGTGCCATGTGGTATTCCCATGAACAATGAGTGGAAGCTTCATTTGTTCCCATGCTCACAGGTGTTCTGTGTTGACAGGCTTTGTAGTTTGTTTATTTTCTTTAAACCATTCCAGCATGCGTGTAATGGTATCTCACTGTGGCTTAAATTCGCATTTCTCTAATGACTAATGATATTGAATATCTTTTCATGGGCATATTTGCCGTATGTATATTTTCTTTGGTAAAGTGTCTTTTCAAATCTTTCACTCGACTGTATCTTTTTTTTTTCTTGAGTGTTTTAGAGTTTAAATCTTCTACATACAAGCCCTTAATCACAATATATTGCTATGGTTTTTGCTTTCTACAGTCGATTACCTCTTAGAACAAGGTAGAACAAGAAAAAAAGTTTTTAAATATTTATCTTCTTTCAAGCTATTTTTAGAGATGTTCGCTTCTTTGTATAAATCCAAATTTCTGTCTGGTACCATAGTCTTCTGGCTGAAGAATTTTCTTTAACATTTCTTGTATTACAGATCCGCAGATAATGAATTATCTCTGCTTTTGTTTGTCTGGAAAGAGTCTTTATTTCTTGTTTATTTTCAAGCACTAGAATTCTGGGGTGACAGTGTTTTTCCTTACAATCCTTCACAAAGGTCACTCCATTATCTTCTGGCGTGCACAGTTTCCGATAAGAAGTCTTCTACTATAATTCTATTTGTACTTCTGTATGTAATGTGTCTGCTCTTTTTCTAGCTTCCTTTAAGATACTCTTTTTATCACTCCTTTTCAGAAGTTTGAATGGGGGGGGCCGGGCGCGGTGGCTCACGCCTGTAATCCCAGCACTTTGGGAGGCTGAGACGGGCGGATCACGAGGTCAGGAGATTGAGACCATCCTGGCTAACACGGTGAAACCTTGTCTCTACTAA
>NW_016804119.1:870920-880958 GCF_001698545.2 Rhinopithecus bieti | reverse complement strand
AAAAAAAAAAAAAAAAAAAAAAAAAAAAGAAGTTTGAATGGGATGCGTCTGAGTTTTTTGGTTTTTTTGTATTTTGGCGATGAGCTATGTATTCCAGTGTGGTCCTGTGATTTTTTAAAAGTCACATTTAATATTGACTAAGTTTATTTTTTTAAATTTCCAGCTTTTAAGTTCAGGGGTACATGTGCAGGATGTGCAGGTTTGTTACATAGGTAAACATGTGCCATGGTGGTTTGCTGCACAGACCCTCCCATCGCCCAGGTATTAAGCCCAGCATCCACTAGCTGTTCCTCCTGACCCTCTCCCTCCTCCCACCCCTTGCCCTCTGACAGGCCCCAGTGTGTGTTGTTCCCCTCTACGCATCCCTATGATTTTTTAAATCTATAATTTGATGTGATTTTAGTTTTGGAAAATTATTGGTCATTATCTCCTCACCTATTTTTTCTGCCTCATTGCTTCTCTTTGCCTTCTGGGATTCCAGTTTCACCTATGTTAAATTTTTTTTTTTTTTTTTTTTTTGAGACAAGGTCTTGCTCATCGCCAAGGCTGGAGTGCAGTGGCATGATCTTGGCTCACTGCAGCCTTGACCTCCCAGGCTCAGGTCATCCTCCCATCTCAACCTCCTGAATAGCTGGGACTACAGGTGTGTGCAACCATACCCTGCTAATTTTTAAAAATTTTCTGTAGAGACAATGTCTCATAATGTGGCTGGTCTCAAACTCATGGGCTCAAGTGATCTTCCTGTCCCGGTCTCCCAAAGTGCTGGGGTGACAGGCATGAGCCACTGTGCCCAGCCTTCACATATGTCAGACTATTAATTATTGCTCTATCTTGTAAAATGTCTCGTAAAATGTTTTTACTCTATTTGTGTGTGTGTATGTGTGTTTCAGTTTGGGTAATTCTCATTGACCTCCCTTAACATCCAGTTATTTTCTCAGTGGTGTCAAATGTTTCAATGAGCTCTCTAAAGGCATTTTAAAAATCTCTGTTATTTCTGTTTAAGAAGTATTTCTGACATTTACAGTTGACCCTTTCTTATACCCTTTTTTCACCTCTGCTGAAATTTCTCATGTGTTCATGAATATTTTTCATCTTTTCTACCAGAGCCTTTAACATATCAAGCATAGTCATTTTAAAATCTCTGTCTTATAGTTCTAGCATCTAAGTCACTTCTGAGTCTAGTTCTCTTGATTGATTTATCTCTTGACAGAGGAGTGTTTTCACTTTCTTTTTGATGCGTCTTGTAGTTTTTGATTGAGTGCTGGACGTGGTATACAGAACAGTAGAGACAAGTAAACATTTATACCTGAAAATGGCAAGCCTTTTCTTTTGCTTGGCTGCTGGTATGCAGGAGGGGAAGTTGAATCAATCTAGTCAGGGATGAAACTGGAACTGGGTTTTGTTGTTGTTATACTTACCATCAAGGCACTACCAGCTTGCATATTTCTAGAGGTGTCTTGTGCTTGCTGTGGGGGCTGGGTTGCTGGAGGGTTTTTGTCAATGCTCTCATGACACTGTCGTCTTTTGGCCTTCCCTGTGTGCCTGCATCTCAGAGAAGATTTCTATGTTCTTGGCTCTCCTACTGCAGTAGACTGATTGCTGTCACTTGGTGCTTACTAGCCTGGTGGTTGTGGACAAAGATGTTCCTTGTTTTCCTGGTCCAGCCTCAATCTTAGGCAGGTCTTGTGTCCCTGGGTCTTGGCAGTGGGATTTTCTCTGTGTTCTTTCACTCCTACTTATGGTGGGCAAACACTGCCTTGCATCCTTGGTGTGTCTTCTGCGGGAGAAAATTTATTTCCCTCAACCAGCTAAAGACCTCTAATGGAATTAGTATAAAATTTTGGGCCCAGAATGATTTCCTGCTCCTCCTTTTAAGATATATTTTTATTCTTTTACTTTTCTCCCACCTGCAGTGGGTCTTCACTTGTGTCCTGGGGGTGACAGTGTTTTTTGCTCTTCACCCAGCAGCTCATGGTCTTTGTTCCAAGAGGACAAGTGTCTCAGTGAGTTCTGTGTCTCTCCTACAGGAGCAGCTCCTTCCCTCATCCAGGCATGCATGCAAGGAAGGTTTGGTCTAGTGTCCCATTCTATGTCTAATCTTTTGTGCAAGCTCCCGATGGAGAGATGAAGAGAAAAGCCCACATTCGTACCAGAGCTCTATACTCTTATACTAGACCTCCCTTGGTCTTTATAAATTCGTTAAATTTTTTATCTAAATTCTTCTTACCTATTTATATGTCACCTGGAGCCTTTTCCCCCTGTGCTCTGTCAGAGTTGATTCAGTGGCTGCATCCTATTTTTCCTTAGAAGAGCCCATCTTTCCTTAGATTTCAGACTATTTAGTTGCCCTGCAAACTTCACCTTTCTGATGGGTTCAGGAAAAGTGATGGGTTTCTTATTATTAGGATAGGAGTGACATTCTCTCTGACTTTGTACCTCCAAGGCAGAAACAAAACTCTGGTTTTTCCACTTTGAAAAGAAACAAACAGCCTAGGCATGGTGGCTCACATCTGTAATCCCAGCACTTTGGGAGGCTGAGGCAAGCAGATCACCTGAGGTCAGGAGTATGAGACCAGTCTGGCCAACATGGCAAAACCCCACCTCTACTAAAAATACCAAAAATTAGCCGGGTGTGGTGGTGGGTGCCTATAGTCCCAGCTAATTGGGAGGCTGAGACATGAGAATTGCTTGAACCTGGGAGGAGGAGGTGGTAGTGAGCCGAGATGGCACCACTGCACTCCAGCCTGGGTGACAGAGTGAGACTCTCTAAAAGAAAGAAAGAAAGAAGGAAAGCAAGAAAGGAAGGAAGGAAGGAAGGAAGGAAGGAAGGAAGGAAGGAAGGAAGGAAGGAGAAACAAGGAAAGTAGAGGAGGAACGGCAGTGGAATAGACAGGGAGGTTTTTCCAAAACAGTAACAGGATGGACCCAAAGGCTCCATTCTTCTGCAGACCCACGATACGACGTTCTAGGACAAGGAAGGGGGACATTTGCGAAGGTGCAATCAGCAGAAAAGCTTGAATCAGCTAGGAGTCAAGAGACGTGACAATCTATTAAGACAAAGGCCGAATAATGCACTGGGGCCAAGGCTGTATCTCAGCCTCACAGATTGATCCCATTGGAGGTGAGGGCTGGAGCCTGGTCCCCCGATACATCTGATGGAAGAGAAGCAGGAGCTGAGCAACTGCACAGTGAAAGGCAGCTGGCATACAGTACTATATCTCTAAAGTGTCCAGCAAATGAACCCCCAAATGTCTCCTCCCCAGCAACTCAGACTGCTTCGTGCACAGGGGTTTTCATCTCCTGATTTGGGTAGCTTCAGAGTCCTGCCTGTTTTATTTCCCCCCTCCCCCCATTTTTTTCTTTCCACCTTCATTCATTCTTTCTTTTTTATTATTATTATTATTTTTTGAGACTGTCTCACTCTGTCACTCAGACTGGAGTGCAGTAGCACCATCATAGCTCATTGCAGTCTCAAACTTCTGGGCTCAAGTGATCCCCCTGCCTCAGTCTCTCAAGTAGTTGGGACTACATGTGTGCACCACCACACTCAACTAATTTTTATATTTTTCTACAGAGATAGGGTCTCGCAGTGTTGCCCAGGCTGGTCTCAAACTCCTGGGCTCAGGCAATCCTCCAGCCTTGGCCTCCCAAGGTGCTGGGATTACAGGTGTGAGCCACTACACCTTGACAAGTTGCTCTTTAAAAAGAGCTTTTTTGACATATACAGACCATAAAATTCACCCATTTAAAGTGTACAGGTCAGTGGTGTTTCGCGTATTCACATGAACTGATTTGTTCTTTAGATCTTAGTGACTTCTGAGTAGGATTTGAGGTTATTCATTTACAAAACTAAACACAATAGGAACAGGACAACTAACAAAAACAATACGGCTCCCCCTACATAGATCTCAGCTAGGCACGGTGGCTCACGCCTGTAATCCCAGCACTTTGGGAGGCTGAGGCAGGCGGATCATTTGAGGTCAGGAGCTTGAGACCAGCCCGACCAACATGGTGAAACTCCATCTCTACTAAAAATACAAAAAAATTTAGCCCAGTCTGGTGGCACACACCTGTAGTCCCAGCTACTTGGGAGGCTGAGGCAGGAGAATCGCTTGAACCCGGGAGGTGGAGGTTGCAGTGAGCCGAGATCGCGCCACTGCACTCCAGCCTGAGCAACACAGCAAGACTCTGTTTCAAAAAGAAAAGAAATAGGCTTTGCTAGGCACCCAAATGAGTTTCTCCCTTTGGGCATTTAGTTTAGCTTAAGTCCCCTGGCAGAGAAGAAAAAAGGGAAATGGGTTGTATAATTCTTACTGTCTGATAAAACAATGAAGATACATTTCTCAAGGGAGATGCTCTTTCTTGGCAAAGACTCCAAGCAGGACATTTGCATAAAGAGCCATTATACATGACTCTTATTGATATACCAAAGACTTCTATTCAGAACAGTACTGACATTTCTCCACTTAAATGAATTATTTACTCAACAGATTTGCTGGCGGGAATAAAATGTCTAGTGTAACACTGCAATTAAGAACACAGGCTTTAGAGTCAGAAAACTTCCCCAACTTACCATCTTGTGTAACCTTCTGCAAGTTATTTTGTCTCTGTAAGTCTTAGTTGCCTCATCTGTAAATGGAGTTAATGATAGTTTTTCTATCAGAGGATTTCTGTATAAGGATTTCATGGTAAAGGAAGGTTAGGATGGTGCCTACAATGTTTCTCCACTGTAAATATGCTATATCTCAGACAGGCGCAGTGGCTCATGCCTGTAATCCCAGCACTTTGGGAGGCTGAGGTGGGTGGATCATGAGGTCAGGAGTCGGAGACCAGCCTTGCCAACATGGTGAAACCCCGTCTCTACTAAAAATGCAAAAATTAGCTGGGTGTGGTGGTGCGTGCCTGTAATCCCAGCTACTAAGGAGGCTGAGGCAGGAGAATTGCTTGAACCTGGGAGGGGGAGGTTGCAGTGAGCTGAGATCAGGCCACTGCACTCCAGCCTGGGTGACAGAGTAAGACTGTCTTAAAAAAAAAAAAAAAAAAAAGGAAAGAAAACAGTCTCACCCTTTCTATCAATAGTTTTTGTTTGTTTGTTGTTTGTTTTTGACATGGAGGCTTACTCTGTCGCCCAGGCTAGAGTGCAGTGGCACGATTGTGGCTCATTGCAACCTCCGCCTCCCAAATTCAAGTGATTTTATTGCCTCAGCCACCAGAGTAGCTGGGATTACAGGTGCCTATTACCACACCCAGCTAATTTTTGTATTTTTGGTAGAAATGGAGTTTCACCATGTTGACCAGGCTGGTCTCAAACTCCTGATGTCAAGTGATCCGTTCACCTCAGCCTCCCAAAGTGCTGGGATTACAGGCGTGAGCCACTGCGGCCGACCTCAATAAGTATCTTTTAAGGTGGTACTTTGAGATTATGTAAATATCCTGTTACTCCTCAAAGTTTTACCCACTAGTTTTGTTACAGGAAAGGGGTCCCGATCCAGACCCCGAGAAAGGGTTCTTGGATCTCATGCAAGGAAGAATTCATAGAGAGTCCATAAAGTGAAAGCAAGTTCGTTAGGAAAGTAAAGGAATAAAAGAACAGCTACTCCATAGACAGAGCAGCCCCGAGGGCTGCTGGTTGCCTATTTTAGTGGTTATTTCTTGATACGCTAAACAAGGGGTGGATTATTCATGCCTCCTCTTTTTAGACTATCTAGAGTAACTTCCTGATGTTGCCATGGCATTTGTAAACTGTCATGGCGCTGGTGGGAGTGTAGCAGTGAGGATGACCAGAGGTCACTCTCGTCACCATCTTGGTTTTGGTAGGTTTTGGCCAATTTCTTTACTGCAAACTGTTTTATCAGCAAGGTCTTTACGACCTGTATTTTGTGCCGACCTCCTGTCTCATCCTGTGACTTAGAACGCCTTCACTGTCTGGAAATGCAGCCCAGTAGGTCTCAGCCTCATTTTACCCAGCTCTTATTCAAGATGGAGTTGCTCTGGCTTAAATGCCTCTGACAATTCTATCATCCACTGATAGTTCTTACCCAAATCAGTCATTCCTAGGGTAACTGCCAAATGGTAATCTTCTAATGCTATCATTCCTTCTGCAATTATTTGCTGACTTTCTACAGTAAGAAAGAGCTTTATGAAATTAAAGAAAATCTAAATAAGTGAAAACACTTATTTAGAACATTCTTGTTCATGAGTCAGAAAACAGTATTGTTAAGACAACTCTCCAAATTGATCTATACATTCAATGCAATCCCTATCAGAATCCTAGCTAATGTATGTGTGTGTGTGGTTTTATTTTGTTTTTGTTTTGTTTTGTTTTTGCAGAAATTAACGAGCAGACCCTAAAATTGACATGGAAATGCAAGGTACCCAGAGAAGTCAAATGATCTTGAAAAAGAAAGAAGTAGGACTCACACTTTCTGAGTTAAAACTGACTTCAAAGCTCTGTTCATCAGGACAGTGTGGTCCTGGCATAAGAGTAAACATATAGATGAATGGAACAGAATTTTTAGTGCAGAAATAAACTTTTACATCATGGACATTCAACTTTTGACAGAGTTGCCAAGACAGTTCAATGGGGAAAAGATTAGTCTTTTCAACCAATGATGCTGGGACAACTGGACATTCATTTGCAAAAGAGTGATGTGAGATCTCTATGTCAGACCACACACAAAACAATCAAAATGGATCAAAGTGCCGGGCGCAGTGGCTCATGCCTGTAATCCCAGTATTTCAGGAGGCTGAGGCAGGAGGATCGCTTGAGCCCAGGAGTTCAAGACCTGCCTGGGCAACATGGCGACACTCCGACTCTACTAAAAAATATAGAAATTAACCGGGCATGGTGGCACATGCCTGCAATCCTCCCAGAATTGGGAGGCCGAGGCACGAGAATTGCTTGAACCTGAGAGGCGGAGGTTGCAGTGAGCTGAGATCATGCCACTGTACCCCAACCTGGGCAACAGAGAGAGGCTGTCTCAAAAAAAAAAAAAAAAAAAAGGATAAAAGATGTAAATATATGAGCTAAAACTATATATATAAAAAAGGAAACATAGGAATAAAGCTTCATGATCTTGGATCAGCATTAGGCAATGGTTTCTTAGATATGACACCAAAACCACAAGTGACAAAAGGAAATAGATATAATTGGACTTCATGAAAATTTTAAAAATGTGTGCTGCAAATGATGCCTTCAAGAGAATGAAAAGACAGCACATAGCATAGGAGAAAATGTTTGCAAATCATGTATCTGATAAGGTGCTTGTATCCAGAAATCGTAAAGCACCCCTACAACTCTATAGTAAAAAGATAATTTGGCCAGGCATGATGGCTCACGCCTGTAATCTCAACACTTTGGGAGGCTGAGGTGGGTGGATCCCCTGAGGTTAGGAGTTTGAGACCAGCCTGGTCAACATGGTGAAACCCCATCTCTACTAAACATACAAAATTAGCCAGGCGTGGTGGCAGACACCTGTAATCCCAGCTACTCAGGAGGCTGAGGCAGGAGAATTGCCTGAACCCGGGAGGCAGAGGTTGCAGTGAGCTGAGATCACGCCACTGCACTCCAGTCCGGTGACAGAGCAAGACTCTGTCTCAAAAAAAAAAAAAAAAGAAAAAAAAAAGATAAATCACCCAGAATGGACAAAGGATCTTGACAGACATTTCTGCAACAAAAACGTGCAAATGACCAACAAGCACATGAAAAGATGCTCAATGTCATTCGTCATTAGTGAAATCCAAATCAAAACCACGATGAGATAAAGTTTCACAGCTAGTAGGAAGACTGTAATAATAATAATAAAAAAAGACAGACAGTAACAGGATGAAGAGAAGCCAGAAGACTCACGTATTGCTGGTGGGAACGTAAAATGCAGAATGTAAAAATGGTGAAGCTGTGCTGGAAAATAGTTTGGCAGTTCCTCAGAATGTTAAACACAGGGTTATATGGTCCAGCAAATTCACTCATAGAGAAACCCACCTAAGAAATTAAGGCATATAGTCACACAAAAATTTGCAGGTGAATATTCATAGCATATTTATTTATTTATTTATTTTTATTGAGACGGAGTCTCAATTTATCACCCATGCTGGTGTGCAGTGGGGCAATCTTGACTCACTGGAACCTCTGCCTCCCAGGTTCAAACAATTCTTCTGAGTAGCTGGGATTACAGGTGTGCACCACCACATCTGGCTAATTTTTGTATTTTTAGTAGAGACAGGGTTTCACCATGTTGGTCAGGCTGGTCTTGAACTCTTGACCTCAAGCAATCCACCCATCTTGGCCTCCCAAAGTGCTGGGATTACAGGTGTGAGCCACTGTGCCCAGCCATAGCAGCATTATTTATAAGAACGAAATAAATCATGGAAGGAACCCATGAATGGATAAATGAAAATGTGGTGTATGCATACAGTGGAATATTATTTGGCAATGTAAAGGAATGAAGTAGTGATACAAGGTACAACATAGATGGATGGACTTTGAAACAGTAAGTGAGAGAAGCCGATGACTACGTATTATATGAACCCATTCCCGCAATATATACAGAGTAGACAGATCTACGGAGACAAAGTAGATTAGTGGTTGCCTAAGGTTGGGAGGGCACTGGGGAATAACTACTAATGGTACAGGGCTTCTTTCTGGGATGATGAAAATGTTCTAAAATTAGATGTGGTGATGGCTGCACAACTCTGTAAGTATACTTAAGCCACTGCATTTTATGATTTAAATGGGCAAATTGATGTGTGAATTATATCCATAAAGTTGCTTAAAGAGCAATATATAAACATTAAAAGAATCAAATATATAAAAAGGAAGAACTTTGTCTCCCCCTATTTCCTTATTTATTTATGGCCATGTGAATTTGTGCATTCCATAGGTTTAGAATCCTTTACTATCATTATTTATTTTGATGCTCAAAATGTTCCATATTTTACCAGTGGCAACACCTTCTGACTAACCACTGTGGTCTCTTGACAGTCTCCTATGATTCTTTGAGCATTTCTTCACTATTGTTTTCTTTACTTTTTGGTACAAGATAGTCCAGGCTTGTCTTGTATTTTTCTTGTCTCACCCTGGAGTTAGCCATCTCCCCAGACAGCCTTGGTTCCTTTTGGTAAATAGTATTTAGAAACCAAAATCTGGGCACTAGGTGTGTTCATTGCTAGTGGGGTGTCAGCACTTTACTGAGAACACAGAACTGAGAAATAGGTATTGGTAAATTCATTCACACATACATATGTGTGTACACACATATATACATAGCTTTTCAATCTTCATCTGTTTCTAAATCTAGTTATACTAAAACCCATGAGTTCACACTTGTACAATTCAGTTTCAACCCATCACCACAGGGTTCATTCCATCCTTCCCCCTTTCCACTCCTTTTCTGACAGTAAGAAACCTGACTCCTGTTATCCACAGTAAGTGTACTTACTCATTTGCTTAATCCCAGGATGATCAGAAAGTAGTTTCAGAACTGCTAGCTCATGTCTCTGAGAAAAAAGAAAGCTACTAGAGTTCAATATTTATTTAGAGTTCTTTTTGTTTTTTACCTGAGGGCATACAGTTCAAATACTATTTTCAAAAGTTAATTGGGTTTGTTCTTTTTGCCCTTATTTCTGTGGTTATGCTGCTCTTTGGAATTATGGTTCAGTTTGGGTTTTTTAAAGTCAATTTTAGAATTCTTCCCTGATCCTTATTAAGTTCCTTCCTTCCTTCTTTTCTCTTCCCTCCCTCCTTCCTTCCTTTTCTCCTTCCTTCATTGCCTCTTTCTTTCCTTCCTTTCCTCTTTCCTTGTTTCTTTCCCTCTCTCCTTTTCTTTCCTTTCCTTTTTTCCTTCCTTTCCTCTTTCCTTCATTCCTGTCTTCCTCTGTCTCCCTTTCCCCTTCCTTCCTTCCTTCTTTCCTTCCTTTTCTCCTTCCTTCATTCCCTCTTTCTTTCCTTCCTTTCCTCTTTCCTTGTTTCTTTCCCTCTCTCCTTTTCTTTCCTTTCCTTTTTTCCTTCCTTTCCTCTTTCCTTCATTCCTGTCTTCCTCT
>NW_016804119.1:860907-869686 GCF_001698545.2 Rhinopithecus bieti | reverse complement strand
TTTTTTTTTTTTTTTTTTTTTTTTTTGAGACAGAGTCTCACTATCGCCAGCCTAGAGTGCAGTGGCATAATCTCAGCTCACTGCCACCTCCACCTCCCAGATTCAAGCGATTCTCCTGCCTTAGCCTCCCAAGTAACTGGGACTACAGGCATGTGCCACCACGCCCAGCTAATTTTTGTATTTTTAGTAGAGATGGGGTTTCACCATACTGGCCAGGATGGTCTCAATCTCTTGACCTCATGATCTGCCTGCCTTGGCCTCCCAAAGTGCTGGGATTATAGGCATAAGCCATTGCGCCCAGCTGAATGTATTTTTATATAGTCGATCCTTGAACAATGCCAAGGTTAGGGGCATTGGCTCCCTATGCAGTTAAAAACCCATGTATAACTTTGACTCCTCCAAAACTTAATTAATAATATCCTACTGTTGACTGGAAGACTTACTGATAACATAAATAGCCAATTAACATAATTGGTATGTTATGTGTATTGTATACGATATTCCTACAATAAAGTAAGCTAGAGAAAAAATGTTATTGAGAAAATCATAAGGAAAATATATTTACTAACTACTTAAGTGGAAGTGGCTCATCATAAAGGTCTTCACTCTCATAGTCTTCACGTTGAATAGGCTAAAGAGGGGAGGAGGTTGGTCTTGCTGTCTCAGGGTTGGCAGAGGTGGAAGGGAAGGCAAGAGAGACAGGCACACTCAGTGTAATATTTATTTATTTATTTATTTATTTATTTATTTATTTATTTATTTTTGAGATGGAGTCTTACTCTGTTGCCCAGGCTGGAGTGCAGTGGTGTGATCTCCGCTGACTGTAGCCTCCACCTCCCAGGTTCAAGCGATTCTCATGCCTCAGCCTCTCGAGTAGCTGAGATTACAGGCACTCGCCACAATGTCCAGTTAATTTTTGTGTTTTTAGTAGAGACGGGGTTTTGCCATTTTGGCCAGGCTAGTCTTGAACTTCTGACCTCTGGTGATCCACCCACCTCAGCCACCCAAAGTGCTGGGATTACAGACATGAGTCACTATGCCCAGCCTCTTTTATTGAAAAAAAAATCTGCATTTAAGTGGACCCATGCAGTTCAAGTCCATGTTGTTCAAGGGTCAACTATACTTTAAGGACCATTTTATTTCACTTTTCACTTTATAAATTATGCATTTATAAAGTTATCAATGTTAATATTAATTAATTTAATTAATACATTTATAAAGTTATTAATATCAATAAATTCATAAATTACATTTATAAATTAATAAATTTTAAAGTATCTTAGTTGTCTTTTGTTTTTGTTTGTTTGTTTGTTTGCTTTTGAGATGGAATTTTGCTCTTGTTGCCCAGGCTGGTGTGCAATGGTGCAATCTCAGCTCACTGCAAACTCCACCTCCCAGATTCAAGCGATTCTCCTGCCTTAGCCTCCTAAGTAGGTGGTATTATAGAAAAGAATTTTGTATTTTTAGTAGAGATGGGGCTCCATCATGTTGGTCAGGCTAGTGTTGAACTCCTGACCTCAGGTGATCCACTCACCTCGGCCTCCCAAAGTGCTAGGATTACGGGCACGAGCCACCATGCCTGACCTCTTCATTGTCTTTTGACTTTGGATATATAGAGAAGTCTTTTTTCATGTAGTTAATTTATACATTTTATTTGAGACAGGATCTCACTCTGTTTTCCAGGCTGGAGTGCAGTGGCACAATCATGGCTCACTGCAGCCTCAAACTCCTGGATTCAAGGGATCCTCTCACTTCTGCCTCCTGAGTAGCTGAGACTATAGGCATGCATCACAATACCTGGCTAATTTTTAAATGTTTTTTAGAGATGGGATCTTGCTATGTTGCTCGGGCTGGTCTCAAACTCTTGGCCTCAAGTGGTCCTCCTGCCTTGGCCTCCTAAAGCCCTGGGATTACAGGTGTGAGCCACCATGCCTGACGTATCCTCCTACATTATGTTCTGGATTATATATCCTCCTTCCAAAGGTAAATTATTATGCTAATATTAGTTATATTACATATTGATTACTATTAGGTAATAGACCAAACATTTAAATAAATACTGCTGTTTTTATAGAAATCACACAGTGAGGGAGAATAGCATGCTAACTTTTTGTTTGGTTTTTGCCTGCTAACTTTTGACCCCACTATAGGAAGTTTTCCCATCTGCACCATATCTCTAGCTTAAGTGCCATCATTGATCTTCTGGAAGTTACCCAAATTTCAGGCATGAACCCTGGAAAGAAAGAAATGGCTTATGCATATAAACCTTGTCAAATTTGACCTATAACGTGGCCAGTGTTAGTCCCTAAGGCCTTGCTGAGAATTATTCATCTCTAAGGCCTTGCTAAGAATTATTTTGTCAGAGCAGACATGCTAGGGGCATCCAGGTAGCTTGGAGCAATTGTCCCCTTGGGGGTAGGAAGAAGACACACTGAATACAAGCAAATCCTTCTTTATAATTTTCCCCAACACAGGCCTTCCCCTGATATCCAAAGAGGTTGTCATTTCTAACATTCCACAGTACCAAAGAACTGGGCAGGCATCTTCTTCATTTAAGAGGGAGTTGCCTTGAACACAACAGATCAAGGTGTTCGGGTGGTCCTGACCTGTCATCCTGCCCTGGTACCAGCAAAGGGAGGAAGTAGGTCAGGGAAAGGCATGTGGAAGAAAAGATCAAGTGTTTTCATTTTTATTTTTTATTTTCAAGTTTCAGCTGTTTTAGGGTCATCAGCCAACCTTTACCGTATCTTCCCATAAAGTATTAAGGGTCTAAATTGAGGAGCAACTGCATTTTTCAGACAGGGAAAAGGAAGCCGAGAGTTGAGCCACATGGTAACTGGTCCTGTTTCCCCACCCATTACTTGGCCTCAAAGATCAGAGGTCCCCTGGGTTTTCTCTCCACCACTCACTTGGCAAATGCCTGTTGTCTACCCTGTGTGCTTGGCATTGTATGAGGTACCATTACCTGAAAAACAGTTTAGGGGACATTTGCTCTGTTTCTACCTTAGTCAGCTCAGGCTGCCATAACAAAATACCACAGACTGGGCAGCTTAAGCAACAGACATTTATTTCTTATAGTTTTAGAGGCTGGGAACTCCAAGATCAAGATGCCAGAAGACCTGTTCCTGGTGAGGGCTCTCTTTCTGGCTTGCTGAGGGCCACCTTCTGGCTACGTCCTCATATGAACATTCCTCTGTGCATGGGTAGAGGAAGAAATATGTCGTCCTCTTCTTATAAAGATATCTTTCCTATTAGATTAGGGCTCTACCTTTATAGCCTCATTTAACCTTAATCACCTCCTAAAGGCCCTGTCTCCATATATAGTCACTCTGGGAGTTATGGCTTCAATATATAAATTTGGGGGTTGGCGGGACACAGCTCACACTGCAATGATTTCTTTCTGGAATTTTAAGATTTTGAAAAAGAGTTGGGGCTCATGCGGTGGCCTGTAATTCCAATGCTTTGGAAGGTTGAGGTGGGAGGATTGCTTGATGCCAAGGGTCTGAGACCAGGCTGGGCAGTATAGTGAAACACTGTCTCTACAAAAAATAAAATTAAAATTAAAAATTAGCTGGACATGGTAGCATACACCTGTAGTTCCAGCTACTAGGCAGGCTGAGGCGGGAGGATTACTTGAGCTTGGGAGGTTGAGGCTGCAGTGAACTGTGATTACGTCACTGTGTTCCAGCCTGGGTGACAGAGCAAGACTCTGTCTCCAAATAAAAAAAGAGTTGAGATCACAGGTATTTTGAGTCCAAGGGAGATTTTGCCCATTGGCCAAGACATCTGCGATCACCTAGTCTGTGGGACAAGTGGGGAAACCTGGGTTAAAAAATCCTTATTCTTCCAAATAGACAAGAGCAATAAGATGGAGTCATAAAGTAGCCATGCCTGTAGCACGTACTCATAAACTGGTTGGGTAGAAAGTCACTTACACAGTCTTAGCCTTGTGCCTTGCACATAGTAGGTGTTCCATCCAAATTGGCTGAATAAATGAACAAATGAATGAATGTGTGAACGACCATGATTTCCACTGAATGTGGTCAACATCCAATACCTAAGATTTTAATAAAAAGAGGCTTGCTGTTCCCGTTCTGCCTGCCATTCACACAATTCTGAGCTTGAAGCTGAGCATCTCATTTTTCAGCTTTGGGTTTCTCTTACTTCATATACTTTTGGAAAGGCAGCGCTTCCTCCAAGCCTTTGTGAAGTGAGCCTTAGATAAACTGTGGAGGTGTGAGGGTGTGAGAAGCACCTGTCTGAGAACATCTATCAAATGTCTCCTGTAGGTCTTTAATCTGGTTCCTCCAGGGTGTGTGGCGTTGGCGGTTCACCAAGGTTCAATCAAACGCAGACAAGTGGGAATGGATTTCCTCTTGATGCAGTTGGCTAGATGGCGAGTTTCTTTGCTTTGCTTTTTTTTTTTTTGTCTTTTGCTTTGCACTGTTCACAAACCTATTTTAAGCTCTAAGATGGCTGGGACTCCGAAGGATCAGACAAATGCTTTTTGATAATCAAGGAGAAGGTTATTTAAAGATATGTTTAAGGATTCTGCCAGCTTAAATTTAACTATACATGGGGTGTACTAAGTAAGAAAAATGGGCTGGGCATGGTGGTTCATTCCTATAATCCCAGAACTTTAGGAGGCCAAGGTGGGAGGATCGCTTGAAATCAGGAGTTTGGGACCAGCCTGGGCAACATAGCAAGACCCTAGCTCTACAAAAATTTTAAAAATTAGCTCGGCATGGTTGCACGTGCCTGTAGTCCCAGGTTTTCAGGAGGCTGAGGCAGGCGGATCACTTAAGCCTGGTATATTGAGGCTGCAGTGAGCCATGATGATATCATTGTACTCCAGCCTGGGTGACAGAGTGAAACCTTGTCTCTAAAAAAAAGAAAAAGAAAAAAAATAGTTCAGCCTGCATCTATTTCACCGTGACTTATGTTCATGGCAAAATGCTTCATATTTTTCAAGCTATTTGAGATAAATTAGGAAAATTAAGTCTAGCTTGCAAAATTTGAATTGGGACAAAGCTATTAGAGGAGGTTCCCTAATCTAGCAAAACTATAACATTAAATGTAGAAGACTTAATAAATATTTGATAAACTCAATTCAGCTTACCTTCACAAGGTGCCTAACATGTACATATAAGGGCATAATAATCAATGCTACAAGGTTTACAAAAAGAGAATAAAATAGCTTGTCAAGGTGCTCTGGCTTCTTAAGAATTTCATATCACAATAATGTAAAATATATAGCATTTAAGAAAAGTAGCTCATGCATTTTATCCTTAAGGATTCCACTTCCTCTATATACAATTTTAATCCTACTGTACGTCAGAAGAGCTTTGTAGACATAAACAAAAGTTCCAACCTTAAGAAGGTAAAATGTCGGCCGAGCCTCAATAATGTTGTTTTAAAAACATTAATTGAGACAAGGTGTTCTAGCTGAGAGCCAAAACAAAGGAACAGAATTCATTTATGGGTTCCTCTGCCAGGGGTACACACACATTCCCACCATCGTTTGCTGATTTAATTCTATCTTTGGCTCGAGATGTTTTCCCTCAGCGCCCATGAAGAAATCCACCCAGAGAGAGGCGAGTTCTCTCACCCACGGAACTCAATCTGGGCTTGAGAGCAGAGAAATAACACTAGCACCTCTCAAAAAGGCTCTTATTACTGCTGGGATTCTTCCCCCCGCCCCGCCTCCCTCCCCACACTTTCCGAAAGGCTCTATAGAAAGTCTCCATGATTTGCTCCTTTTGTGTTTCTCATTAGGGCTGAGAGGAACCCTATTGAGCTGCCCTGACATTATCTCCGTCCACCTGATGCCTGGGTGTTTTGCAATGTCGTTTTGCTTGAGAGATAATACCAACCCTGATTATGTCCATCAGAGAGCCGGGCATGGAAAAAGTCAGCATAAAGGTGCTATAGGAAATGAAGTTCTCTTTTGGACTGTGGCAGCTCAGGGCAAGGCCAGCCAAGTGCCTACGATTCCAGGACACTGTGAACCTGCAGGGCCAGCAAACCACTCCTGTTTCCTCATTTACTCTGCCCTTCTGGGGCCTCACATCCCCCCTTGGTTTGAGGACTCCAGGGGAAAATAAGCACAATTGACATTGGTCTTAGGGATAATTTCATCTTGAATTTGCAATCTCAGAAGCCAACAGGGGCCAGGCAAGGATAAAAATGTATGGATCAGATTTGTTTATACATTATTATTATTATTATTATTATTTTATGACATGGTATCCTTCTGTCACCCAGGTTGGAGTACAGTGGCACCATCATGGCTCATTGCAGCCTCAACCTCCTGGGCTCAAGCAATCCTCCCTCCTCAGCCTCCCAAGTAGCTGGGACAACAGGGACGAAACCCTGGCACCTGCCTTAGATTGTTTAATACAATAAGGAGTTGTGGGGTCAAGTGTCTAAACTGGCCATCTTAAGGAATTCAAATGTATGTGACTCCCTTCAAGCACACAAAACACATCCTGTGGCTTCCATAGGCCCTCAAGCTACCAAAGTGCCATTCCTTTATTTTGCTTTTTCTAGAGATAGAGTCTCGGTCTGTCACTCAGGCTGGAGTGCAGTGGTGCGATCTCAGCTCACTGCAACCTCTGCCTCCTGGGTTCAAGCAATTCTTGTGCCTCAGCCTCCCTAGTAGCTGGGAGTACAGGTGTGTGCCACCAAACCTGACTAATTATTATTTTTTTTTTTTTAGTAGAGACAGAGTTTTGCCATGTTGGCCAGGCTGGTCCCGAACTCCTGACCTCAGGTGATCCGCCCGCCTTGGCCTCCCAAAGTGCTGGGATGACAGGTGTGAGCCACCATGCCCAGCCTCAACATGTCATTCCTTTTCTGGTCTGCCTTCTTCATTTTATAGATGGGGAAACTGAGCTGCGGGGTGAAAAGTGACCTGTTTCTGGGGCACGACCCGAATCCAGGTTACCTGAACTTCCAACCATGGCTGGTGACTCCACAAAGCCTACCTCATTATTTGTTGGGGGCTGTAAATGGATAGTGCTAGACTTGTAAATTCCAAACCTTCAGATCTGCCGGCACTGAGCAGATCCAAGTTGGGTGGCTCTGTGGCTCAGTTTCTCCATCTTCTGTAACCTGGGAATAAAGCTTCCTTTTTTTTTTTTTTTTTTTGAAACAGGGTTTCATTCTGTCACCCAGGCTGGAGTGTAGTGGCACAGTCTCAGCTCACTGCAACCTCCACCTCCCAGGTTCAAGCGATTCCCCTGCCTCAGCCTCCCGAGTAGCTGGGATTACAGCTGTGTGCCACCACGCCTGGCTAATTTTTGTATTTTTAGTAGAGATGGGATTTCACCATGTTGGTGAGGCTGGTCTCGAACTCCTGACCTCAAGTGATCCTCCTGCCTTGGCCTCTCAAAGTGCTGGGATGACAGGCGTGAGCCACCGTGCCTGCCCAAAAACTTCCCATTTATCTATCATATGTCCATGACAAGTTACTTAACCTTTCAGCTTTCTCATCTATAGGATGGGGATTCCACAGATGAGGCTATTGTGAGAGTATAATGAGATGAGAATGGAAGACTTTAGACCAGTGCCAGATGCAGACGAAGCTTTCATTCAGTGTTGATTATTATTGTGCTACTGTATCGGTATTATGATATGGCGTGGTCCAAACCACCATTAATAAAACACTAATGTTCCCCAGAAGCCTAAATACAAGGAAATGACTAAAAACAAGCTTAGTATGTGAATCACACCGCATATCAAGGAAAATTACAAGGAGAGAAATTACATGGCCCAGCCAGAAAAAATGAATCATGAAAATCAAGCAGTAATGCTATCCAAGGTGAATCTTTTCACCAGTCAGGGAGGTAAGAATTAAGCAAATTTGGTCTCAAGAAAGATATGGCATAGAGCTTTCTCTGAAAAGAAAACTGAACAATCTGCTTAGTAAAACTCTTAGGAAAGAATATTTCCTTCACCGAATTCATATTCAAAATGATCGTGAGCCAGAAACGGAGGTGGGGGCATTTTTTTCTCTAGTGAATTGAGATACAAAGTTTCTTGTAAATTAAAAACTTTTAGCCAGCTGCAATGGCTCAGGCCTGTAATCCCCAGCACTTTTGGAGGCCGAGGTGGGAGGATTACTTGAGGTCAGGTGTTCAAGATCAGCCTGGGCAACATAGTGAGATCTTGTCTCTATAAAATACTTAAAAATTAGCCGGGCATGGTGGTGCATGCCTGCAGTCTCAGCTACTCAGGAGGCTGAGGTGGGAGGATTGCTTGAGCCCTGGAGGTTGAGGCTGCAGTGAGCTATCCTCATACTACTGCACTCCAGCCTGAATGACAGAGTGAGACCCTGTCCCTAAAACAACAACGCCAACAAAAACAACAAAAGTTTCCAAAAGAATAGAGAAAATTGGCCAGGCGTGGTGGCTCACACCTGTAATCCCAGCACTTTGGGAGGCCGAGGTGGGTGGATCACCTGTCAGGAGTTTGAGACCAGTCTGACCAATATGGAGAAACCCCATCTCTACTAAAAATACAAAAATCAGGGTGTGGTGGCAGGCACCTATAATCCCAGCTACTCGGGAGGCTGAGGCAGGAGAATCGCTTGAACCCAGAAGGCAGAGGTTGCAGTGAGGCAAGATCACGCCACTGCACTCCAGCCTGGGTGACATAGTGAGACTTCATCTAAGAAAGAAAGAAGGAAGGAAGGAAAGAAAGAAAGAAAGAAAGAAAGAAAGAAAGAAAGAAAGAAAGAAAGAAAGAAAGAAAGAAAGAAAGAAAGAAAGAAGGGAGG
>NW_016804119.1:830474-860566 GCF_001698545.2 Rhinopithecus bieti | reverse complement strand
AGGGAGGGAGGGAGGAAGGAAGGAGGGAAGGAAGGAAGGAGGGAAGGAAGGAAGAAAAGAAGGAAGGAAGGAAGGGAGAGAAAGAGAAAAGAAAGACACCTTCTTATTACTGTTGTAGGCCAGATTTCTGCATGCAAGTAGTTTGTTGGGGACTGTCACTTCTGAGCCTTTGAATTTTTCTTCATCATCTGCCACAGCAGTTCTGACATTTCTGCTTCCTTTAATGTGAGCCTCTACTTTCTCCAAAATTCCAAGATTTATCCTAGCAGCATGGTAGCACCTTTTCCAGGGGTCTTTGCAGGGTGTCTGATGCAGTATACATACACAGGACAGTGTTTTCACACCAACAAACTCTCCCACATCCAATCCTTCCCCTTGGTCCAGCACCCCAAGAATCCAATCCCATGCATACTATTCACCCCCTGGGTACAATCCCTCTGGTTCCTTAGCAGGTCCAGTCCTTGTCAGATGGCACTGTGATGGCTTGATCCTTGACATGTGTCTGGTGCCAGGAGGGGAGATCAGGCACCTCCTCACCAGTGTGCGCATCACCCTGAAAAGCTGACACTTCTCTACAGTCTTCCAGCAGCCTCTAACAAGGAAGGGGTGGGCTCCTGATGCAGGATCAGGGGGTTTAGAGGGGTCTGGGGCTTCAAGATTCTCAAGTGCATCAACCCAGGTGATCCCATCTCAATCCTCAGGGTCCCATCCCTTCCCATTCAGGCTCTGAGATGACTCAGCAGACTTGCTGGAACTGAGAATACAATCTGGAAGATTGGGACTGATCGAACAGTGAAGACCTGGGCTTGACTTTTCCTGTTTTCTGGCTGCAGGACTTAAGAGTCTCTTTCTATGCTATGGAGAAGGCCCTCTGCATTTCACACTTCGACCCTTATGATCTTCCTCCAAGGCATCGGTGGGTGCTCATTAAAAAGCATCCCATTTCATTGGGATCATTCATTTCATTATATTACTTCATTCCCTTAACCTCTCAAAAACCAGAGAAATTGCCCCAGCCAGAATGCCCCTTTCCCTTCATCACCTGTGTGAGTTTCACCCTTGCATCACTACAGCTCACCAAGCGTTACCAGCATCCCATTTGCCAGTGACACAGCCTTACCTGGGGAGCTGGGATTCAAATGTCCTGCTTTTTTTTCTTTTTTTTTTTTTTGGGACAGGGTCTCACTCTGTCATCCAGGCTGGAGTGCAGTGGCATGTTCATAGCTCACAGCAGCCTAGAACTCCTGGGCCCAAGTGATCCTCCCGTCTCAGCCCCGCAAACAGCTGGGATTCAGGTGTGAGCCACTGCATCCAGCCCCATAGCCTACGTTTGAGTCAGCTTCCTTGGACAGCTCCTGATGCCAACTGTCTGAAGTCCATTTCTGCAGAAATAGGCTCTGAGTCTGAAATGTGCATGCAGGATGTTGATTGGGGAGATCTAGAGTCCATCACCAGTGGGAGAATGAAGGTTGAAGGGGTTAAACTACAAGGCAGTTGCAACAAATGCTCCAACACATTCTGCGGAAGCTCCAGAGCAGTGCAGTCCCCTCACGGCTGTCCCCTCACAGCTGTCCCCTCACGGCTGTCCCCTCATGGCTGTCCCCTCACGGCTGTCTGTCCTGGAGATGATGGGGCCTGAATCTTCAGACTGTCCCATGAGCCAGTCATGGGAGGTGGTTGTCCTGGGGAGGCAGTGTGACTTTGGGTGAGGATAGTTTCCAGATAGGGACTGATGATTGCCACTCCCCAAGCAGCAGACAACCCCTCATCACCTCCCTCCACCCTGGGCCCCTGCTTATTGCAGCCAGAGTGGGGAAACCGCAGCAAATCTCATCACATGACCACAGTCCTGCCTAAAACAGCACTGGCTTCCCAGTGCCTTCAGAATCAAGCCCAGCTGCTGTCAAATGGTTCTTCATTAAGGCTTTGCATGATCTGACATCTGAGGATTGCTGCAACCCCATTTTTTAAATTTTATTTTTATTTTGCATTGCTTTTTGACAGGCAGGGTCTTGCTCTATCACCCAGACTGGAGTGCAGTGGCGCAATCATAGCTCACTGCAGCCTCAACTTTCTGGCTTGAAGTGATCCTTCCACCTCAGTCTCCCAAGTTCCTTGGACTACAGGCATGTGCCACCATGCCTGGCTAAGATTTAATTTTTTTTTTTGGTAGAAATGGGGTCTTGCTATGTTGCCTAGGCTGGTCTTGAATTCCTGAGCTCAAGCAATCCTCCCATCTCAGCCTCCCAAAATGCTAGGATTTTTTTTTTTTTTTTTTTTTTTTTTTTTTTTTTTTTTTGAGTCAGAGCCTCACTCTGTCACCCAGACTGGAGTGCAGTGGTGTGATCTCGGCTCACTGCAACCTCTGCCTCCCGAGTTCAACCAATTCTTGAGCCTCTGCCTCCCAAGTAGCTGGAATTACAGGTGCCCGCCACCACACCTGGCTAATTTTTGTATTTTTAGTAGAGACAGGGTTTCACCATATTAGCCAGGCTGGTCTTGAGCTCCTGACCTCAGGCGATCAGCCCTCCTCAGCCTCCCAAAGTCCTAGGATTACAGGCATGAGCCACCTTACCTGGCCCACTCACTCTTACTTAGGGTGTTTTTTGCTACCTCTTTTTTTTTTTTTTTTTTTTTTTTGAGACAGAGTCTCACTCTGTTGCCCAGGCTGGAGTGCAGTGGTGCAATCTCTGCTCACTACAACCTCCACCTCCCAGGTTCAAGCAACTCTCCTTGCCTCAGCCTCCTGAGTAGCTGGGACCACAAGCCCGTGCCACTACCACCGGCTAATTTTTGTATTTTTAGTAGAGATGAAGTTTCGCCATGTTGACCAAGCTGGTCTCAAACTCCTGGGCTCAAGCGACCTGCCTGCCTCGGCCTCCCAAAGTGCTGGGATTACAGGAGTGAGCCACCACGCCTGGCATTTTTGCCACCTCTTGATCATAGATATTTGTACCTAAATTGCTTCCACAACATTAACCAGTTATTTTGCTGGTGACACTTTCAGTATTGCAACTTAGACAAGGACAAACTCTAAAAGCATGAATTGCTATGAAGGCCTAGAATCCTCTTCTGAATCCACGCTACCTCTCTGCCCCTCTCTGAATGAATATATATGCCTGGTATAGACAAGTCACATCTATAAACTAAACTTGAATTTTTTCCAGATGCCATAAGTATGATGTTTAACAATGAGAAGCCGATAAGAGAGAAGCCTTTCAAACCTTGAAGCTGCATTTCAGAAATAGCTACAGATAGAGATACAAGCTATAAGGCCTTTTCCCAAAAGAACGTGAGTAGAATGAAAAATCTATCTCAGCATGGATGAAAGAAAAATAAGAAACAGGATTTTTTGTGTGGACACAGTGTGGGTATGATACAGTGAAAACTGAACTTTGAGCATGTACAAGTCTGATATTTATGAATCACCAAATGTATCATTTTCATCACTTTGTTAGACCTCTTCATTTTTATCATGACACTAATAATAATCATTAGTGAGTGCTGCTGTGTACCAAGTCCCACAGTCATCACTTAACAAATAAGTAGTATGTCATCTAATACAATGACCCCATGAAAAGATATGATTAGTGCCATCTTATGGAAAAGGAAATTAAATCTGTTTTTAAGGTCACCAGCTCAAGTTATAAGATTAGTAGTGAACACAGGTTTGTTTGATCTAAAGCCTGAATTCCTTTCTTATTTTTCATTTGTTAGAGACAGGGTCTTACTATGTTGCTCAGCCTGGAGTGCAGTGGCATGATCATAGCTCACTGCGGCCTTCAACTCCCAGGTTCAAGAGATCCTCCTGCCTCAGCCTCCCTGGTGTAGTTGAGGCTAGAGGTGTTCACCACCACACCTGGATAATTTTTAGTTTTTTTGTGTGGAGACAGGTATACCATATTTTCTTTATCCTTTCATCCATTGATGGACACTTAGGTGGGTTTCATATCTTTGTTGTTGTGAACAGTGCTGCAATCAACATTTAAATGCAGGTATCCCTCCGATATACTGTTTTCTTTTCCTCTGGATAAATACCCAGTAGTGGGATTACTGGGTTCTATGGTAGTTCTAGTTTTAGATTTTTGTTAGAATTCTGAAGGCATCACTGTTCTGCCCTGTAGAGTTCAGTGGTGCTGCTGAGATACTTGATGCCGTTCTAATCCCTGATCCTTCCTATGTGAATTTTTACTGTCTTGGAAGTTTTGCTTTGGGGACTTATCTTTGCCTCTAGTGTCCTGAAATTACATTATTACGAGTCTTACCAAAGGTCTATTTAGCACGGGGCCCTTGGTGGCCCCCCTCAATCTGAGTCCCTATGTCCTTTATCTACGGGGACATTTATAAAAGAATTTTATTGAACGAGGTCAGGAGATCGAGACCATCCTGGCTAACACAGTGAAACCCTGTCTCTACTAAAAAAATACAAAAAATTAGCCGGGCGAGGTGGCGGGCGCCTGTAGTCCCAGCTACTCGGGAGGCTGAGGCAGGAGAATGGCGTAAACCCGGGAGGTGGAGCTTGCAGTGAGCTGAGATCTGGCCACTGCACTCCAGCCTGGGTGACAGAGCGAGACTCCGTCTCAAAAAAAAAAAAAAAAAAAAAGAGTTTTATTGAGAAAAAACCTATATACTATAAAATTCACCCATGTAAAGTGTACAATTCAATGGTTTTCAATATATTTAAAGAGTTGTGCAAACATCATCATAATTTCAAAATATCTCCATCATCATCAAAACAAACCTTTTACCCATTTGCCATAATTTCCCAATCTCCCCATAGCCAGCCCTAAGTAACCACCAAACTACTTAGGGAATCATTCTTCAGAATTATTACTTTAATAACCACGCCCTCCATTTTCATTGTCCTCTTTCTAGAACAGCTATTATTCAGGTATAAGTGATGTTTTAATTTTCTTATCTCCTCTCCAATTCCCATCTCTCTCCCTTCATCTGTTCTGCTCGAAAGGAGACCTCTGGCTGGGCACGGTGGCTCACGCCTGTAATCCTAACACTGTGGGAGGCTGAGGCAGGAGGATCGCTTGAGCCCAGGAGTTTGAGACCAGCCTGGGGCAACATGGCGAAACCCCATCTCTATTTTTTAAAAAACAAGAATAAAATAAAATAAATAAATAAAGGAGAGTTCCACAACTTAGCTTCCAAACCTTCCATTGAAGATTTTATTTGTTACGAAATGTTTAACTTGTTTTCTTGTTCTCTGAATGTCCTTTTGTAACTGCCTGTTCTTCTTTCATAGATGTACTACCCTTTTTTTTAAAAAAAAAAAGTCTCTGAAGATCACACTTGAAGGTTTCTTCTGCTCCTCGCATTGTTTCCTTTAAGCTCTTCCTTTCTTCTATTTATTTTGGTCTCTGACTTTCATAGTAGAGCTTCCTCAATATGAGGTGATATTTGACTATAGACTCATGCTTGGGAGTGAAGCACTCAGAAGTCCTCCGGTCTATGTGGCTGTGACTCATTGGCTGGTGATCTTTCCCACAAAGGAGAGGTTCCAAGCCCACCCTGGCAGTATGTTTTCATCACCCAGGAGGCTTTCAAACCAACACAAATGCCAGGGCCCTGGCCCTGAAGCATGTGGTTTAATTGGTTGGATCCCTGACATTCATATATTTAAAAGTGTCTCCGATGGTTCCATTGTCCAGGGGGGAGAACCTTAGCTGGGGGACTGGCCCCCTTCACTGGGAGGGACCTCAACTACCAATACACAGGATATGCTTTTTTTCTTTAGGCTTATCAGATTCCTTGGAAGAGAATCTTTCAATCTCCCACCTTATGGGTAGGTGCCTAAGGTTCTATGACCCTATTGGGGGAAGTGGCCGAGGGTCTCTTTAATCAGTATGTAGGTATGGAAATGCTGGGGTTGGGTGCGGTGGCTCATGCCTGTAATCCCAGCATTTAGGGAGGCTGAGGTGAGAGGATTGCTTTAGGCCAAGAGTTTGAGACCAGTACAGGCAACATAATGAGACTCCATGTCTAGAAAAAGAAAAAAAAAAATAGGTAAGTAGATGCTCATGCTATTCTTGCTGTCTGTATAGAAGTTGCGCACTTGTTCAGGCATGATGGCTCATGCCCTTAATACCAACACTTTGGGAGGCCAAAGCGGGAGGATTGCTTGAGGCCAGGAGTTTGAGACCAGCCTGGGCAACATAGCAAGACCTCATTCTACAAAAATTTTAAAAATAAGCCAGGCATGGTGGTGCATGCCTACAGTCCCAGCTACCTGGGAGGCTGAGATGGGAGGATCACTTGAGGCCAGGAGTTGGAGACTGCAGGTAGCTATGATTGTGCCCCTGCACTCCAGCCTGGGTAACAGAGCAAGACCCTGTCTCTAAAATAAATTTCAAAAAAACAAAACCAGAAAAAGAAGCACACTTAACTGTGCCTTGTGTGCCTGTGCCTAGAATCAGAGTGTAAATATCTAGCGTAATTAGCACTAGCATCAACAGCGCCTAGAAATTTGCTAGAAATGCAAGTTCTTGGGGCCTGCCCTGGATCTGCTGCCTCAGAAGCTCTGGAAGGTGCAGACCCAGCCATCTGCCCCTGGACAAGCCTTCCAGGCATTGGGTTACTGGCTTGCCTTTGAGAACTACTCCTCTAGTCTTCTACTGGGGACGGAGCACAGCCATTCACTTCAAACTGGGGAATGGCATTTGAGGATCCAAGTGCTTCTCCTGCAGTGTCTCAGCTGACTTCCAGTGTCCAGCCTGAACTCCACACCCACTATGAGAGGCATCTGGGTCCCCAGTGCCTCCATCTGAGATTTTGTATTAGAAAGCAGTAGGCCGGGCACAATGGCTCACGTCTGTAATCCCAGCACTTTGGGAGGCTGAGGTGGGTGGATTACTTGAGGTCAGGAGTTCGAGATCAGCCTGGCCAACATGGTGAAACCCTGTCTCTACTAAAAATACAAAATATAGCCAGGCATGGTGGCACATGCCTGTAATCCCAGCCACTAGGGAGGCTGAGGCATGAGAATCGCTTGAACCCGGGAGTCAGAGGTGGCAGTGAGCCAAGATTGCACCATCGCACTCCATCCTGGGTGACAGAACAAGATCCTGTCTTAAGAAAAAAAAAAAAAAGCTGAGCATGGTGACTCACGCCTGTAATCCTAGCACTTTGGGAGGCCGAGGCAGGTGGATCACGAGGTCAGGAGTTCAAGATCAGCCTGGTCAAGATGGTGAAACCCCATGTCTACCAAAAATACAAAAATTAGCCGGGCACAGTGACGGGCACCTGTAATCCCAGCTACTCGGGAGGCTGAGGTAGGAGAATTGCTTGAACCTGGGGGGTGAAGGCTGCAGTGAGCCGAGATTGCACAAAAAAAAAAAAAAAAAAAAAAAAAAAAAAAAAAAAAAAAAAAAAAAAGCAGTGAACTGGGGTCTCTCTCCAATGTCCAGTTTTTATTTCTCTCATCTCCTAAGACAGTTTCAGCTAGTCCATCTGCTTTCCTGTTCTGAGATTTTATTGTTCTAAGGTGTTATTGTTCTCTTCTCCTTCGTAGTTCTCTTTATCCTTGCAGCTCATATCCGTTTTAATCCCTTTTCTGCCACTTTCAGTGAGGTTACAGGAAGGTATTTAATCTACCAGGTTTTTCCGAAGTCTCATGATACAGATTGAGTGAATAAAGAACACTGCAGAAAAAAAATTAATACAGAAATGTCTATTTTCTGTATATCACAAAAAAAGGAAGCGAAAATCACAAAACCATGATATATGAGTTTATATATTTGTATATGTTTGTGCATGTATTTTAATATGCAGAATGGAAGGATATATATACTCCCGACTGTTAAGGTAACTTATCTCAGGCTTCCAGGAAGTTGTGTTAGAGGAGAAATGAGGAAGGGACTATTATTTTAAGATCTATTTACCTCTTAACTATTCAAATTGCTATGAAGAGTGAGTATTGCTTATGTAATTAAAAATATTGAAAATATACTTGCTTTGCAACAAGTGGCCATTTAAAAAAAATTCACATAGTGACCCCACCCAGGGGTTGGCAGACCTGGGAATTCAGGGAAGAAAAATTCCTACTTCCCTGATGTTGTCTCAGATTTAGGCTGGACCTACCCCTAACCAGCTAAATCCAAATATTCAAGTATGTGAAGCTTGGACTTCAGCCTGTTTACATCTTGATACTGGTGCAATATAAATTAGGAGTTCTCACACCTGACTGCATAGCCTGAACTCGTCAACAATCACAGCACCAAAGACAGCAAAACACCTCATTGCCCCAACCTCAGACTGGTTAAATCCCTGGGTGATTCTAATGTCCAGGCAGGGCTGATGTTCATTTATATGAATGGAATTTTGATCAGTGTTTAAAAGTCAGTTAAACCAGCTGCTATGGTTTGAACACGTGTTCCCTCCAAAATTCATGTTGAAATGCAATCTCCAATGCGGCAGTGTTGAGAAGTGGGGTCTTTAAGAGACGATTAGATCATGAGGGCTCTGTCCTCATGAATGGATTAACCCCTTCATGGATTAATGGATTGTCATGGGAGTGAGACTGGTGGCCATAATTCATAAAGGAGAGGAAGAAAGATCTGAGCTAGCACGTTCAGCCTCTTCCCCATGTGATGCCCTGCTCCATCCAGGCACTCTGCAGAGTCCCCCTCAGCAAGAAGGCTCTCACCAGATGCAGTCCCTCAACCCTGGACTTCCTCAGCCTCTATAACTGTAAGAAATAAATTCCTTTTATTTATAAATTACCCAGTTTTGGGTATTCTGCTATATGCAACAGAAAATGGACTAAGACATTGGCACTCTGGTGTCACTCAGACCTTATGAACAGATTGCTTTACTAGATTTTAAAAAATTATTCAATGTTCTGACGTTGTATAGCACAATACCATGCAAGTTTTTAGTCTGAGTCTTAAAATATAGCCTAGTTTTGGCTTTGCTAGAACCACAGTGATCAACCAAGCAGTCTAGCTCATAACATTTTGAAGCAGATGCTCTGTCATGGGCCTTAGAGATCATGCAAGTCTTCATTTTACAGATGAGGAAATATCACCCAGGAGGATTCTTTCACAGATTTACTGTATTGAGGGTGGGTGAGAGGGAAGAGAGGGAGAGAGAGAGTGTGTGTGTGTATCTGTGTGTGTGAGAGAGAGAGGGAGAGAGAGAGCGAGGAGGAGGAGGAGGAAGAGGAGGAGGGGAGGTAGGAAGGAAAGGAGGGCGGGAGAATGAGTGTTATAAAATACTTGTATGACTTTTACAGGTTTATGTAGCTGGTTTATTCTATATTATGTCAGGAAGGTTCTCTAAGGATCAGTTTTACTTAACCTTGAAAAAAAAGCAGTCAAGGTCCAAATGAATTGTTGAAAATTGCTCATCTGTTCTTCCTCGCGGATTTTTACTAACTCAGCTCCAGCCCTGGCCTTGGCCTCTTGCAGAAAGTAAAGAATATATGCATTTAAAATTTCTGTATCTTTACCCAATCTACTTCTTTAAGAGGTCGCGGTTTTCTTCTTTGCAGTTTTATTGAAAATATCTTGTTTCAGAAAGAAATCTTCTTGGCTTCACCTGAAATGTCCCAGAATAAATGGAGTGCTGCATAAACAAGGCCTTGGACTACGAGTTTATGAGTCTGAGAGCCACAGAAGGCTTAACGGTTATGTTTTTCTTATTGAGGTCAAAGTGAGTAATAAGACGAGATGGTTCAGAGCAAAAAATAGGTTACTCGTGTCATAAGCCAGGACTCTATGGTCAGAAGGGAGGAAATAAATTAACGTTTAATAGATGAAAATGTATTATTGGTCTTTCCTCTACTAAAATTATATTACATTTCTATGCTAGGCCATTACAAATGTCAGCTCATGGCTAGGTGCAGTGGCTCATGCCTGTAATCCCAGTGCTTTGGTAGGCTAAGATGAAAGGAACCCTTGAGGTCAGGAGTTCAAGACTAGCCTAGGGAACACAGCAAGACATTGTCTCTACAAAAATTAAAAATATTAGCTGAGTGTGGTGGCATGCTCCTATAGTCCTAGCTGCTTGGGAGGCTGAGGTGGGAATATCACTTGAGCCCAAGAGTTTGAGGTTACAGTGAGCTATGATAGCACCACTGCCCTCCATCCTGCACATGACAGAGCAAGACCCTGTCTCACAACAGAACAAAATAAATGCCATCTCATTGTGTATATGTCATCTCAAATGCACAATTACAATTTTTCAGGTGTATCTGTTAACGTATATGTACAGTTACATCATAAGCTTGCATTATTTAGATCTATACATTCTCGCATGTACAAAAATGTGATCTCATGTACGTGATCTCAATTGTACAATCATTTCTTTGTGTTACATCACATGGACACATGTCTATGTATAACTGTGTTATCCCAGCAGGTGTTCTTGGGGCCTTACATTCCAGCTACTGGTGATAACAATTTTGTTTTTGAGACAGGGTCTTGCTCAGTTTCCCAGGCTGGAGTGCAGTGGCCCAGTCATGGCTCCCTGCAGCCTTGACCTCCTGGGCTCAAGCCATCCTCTTATCTCAGCCTCCCAAGTAACTGAGACTACAGGAGCATATCACCATGCCTGGCTAATTTTTTATATTTTTATTAAAGACAAGTCTTACTTTGTTGCCCAGGTTAGATATATCACCTTTTTTTAAACAGCTTTATTAGTATATAATTTGCACACTATAAATTTCACTTATTTTAAGGGTGCAATTCAATTATTTTTAGTAAATTTACAGTTGTGTAACCATCATCACAATTTAGTTTCAGAACATTCCCATCGCCCCAGAAGACCACTTCGCTTATTTGCAATCAATTGCTATTCCCACCCCAGCCCAAGGCAACTACTAATCTACTTTCTGTCTATAAATCTGTCTTTTCTGGACACTTCCTATACATAGAATTACATGTTATGTAGGTTTCTTTCACTTAGTGTAATGTTTTTAAGGTTCATCCATGTCATAGCAGTTCCTTTCCTTTTATTACTGAGTAGTATTCCATGGTATGGATGTATCACATTTTGTTTATCCATTCACCAGTTGATAGATATTTGGATCATTCTACTGCTTGGCTATTCTGAAAAATGCTTCTATGAACATTTGTGTGCAAGTTTTTGTGTGAGCAAATGTTTTCATTTATTGGGCAGATACCTAGGAGTTGAGGTTGGTGGGTCATATGGCAAGCTTGTGTTTAACTTTGTAAGAAGCCACCAAACAGTTTTGCTAAATGGCTGCATAATTTTGTGTTCCTACAGGCAATGTATGAGGGTTCCAGTTGCTTCATGTCCTCATCAGCCTTCAGGACTTTAAGTATTTTTTATTTTAGCCATTTGAATTGGTGTGTAATGATTTTGATTTGCATTTCCCCAACGACTAATAATGTTGAGTGCCTTTTCATGTACTTACTAGTCATTTCTGTATCTTCTTTGGTGATCACTGGCTTATTTATTTTTCTATTTTTGTTAAGTTTCATTGAGGTATAATTGACATAAAATAAACTTCACATATTTGAAGCATACAACTTGGTAAATTTTTACAGATGTATAATCCATGAAGCCATCACTACAATCAAGATAATGACTATATCCATCTGCTATAGTTTGAATGTTTGTCCTTGCAAACCTCATGTTGAAATCTGAACCCCAGTGTTGGAGGTGGGGCCTAATGGGAGGTGTTTGGGTCATGGAGTTGGATTCCTCATGAAGGCTAATGAGTGAGTTCTTACACTATTAGTTTCCACAAGAGCTGGCTGCTAAAAAGACTCTGGCAGAGGATCACTCGGGACCCAGAGTTTGAAGCTGCAGTGAGTTATGATCACATCACTGCATTGCAGGCTGGGTTACAGAGCAAGACCCAATCTCTACAAAAATGTTTTTAAAAATTTGCTAGGCATGGTGGCACATGCCTGTAGTCCCAGCTACTCAGGAGGCTGAGGTGGGAGGACTGCTTGAGCCCAGGAGTTGGAGGCTACAGTGAGTTATGATCGCCCCACTGCACTCCAGCCTGGGCAACACAGTGAGATTCGGTCTCAAAAATAAAGAAAAAAAAAACAGACCCTAATTCGCTTTCCTCTCTCACCATGTCATCTCTGCCCTCACCAGCTCCTCTTCCACGAGTGGAATCAGTTTGAGGCCCTTACCAGAGGAGATGTTGGTGCCATGCTTCCCGTACAGCCTGCAGAACCATGAGCCAAATAAACCTCTTTTCTTCATAAATTACCCGGCCTCAGGCATTCCTTTATAGCAGCACAAATGGACTAAGATTTCATCACTCCTGAAAGTTTCCTTTTGGCCATCTGTAATTCCTCCCAGACTCTCTCCAGTTCTCCACCCTCCCTTGCTAATTTGCTTTCTGTCCCTATAGACATACAGATCTGTTTTGCATTTTGTAGAATTTCACATAAGTGGAATTATGAGTACTAATCTTCTTTTTCTGCCTTCCCTCAATCATAATTGTTTTGAGATTCATCTGTGTTGTTACACATATTAATAGTTCATTCCATCTCATTTCTGAGTATTTAGCACAATTTATTTATCCACACATTTATTGGTGAATATTTGGATTGTTTCCACTTTCCAGCTATTCCAAATAAAGCTGCTATCAACATCCATGTACGAGTCTTTGTATAAAGGTATCTTTCATTTCTCTTTGTTAAATACATTGGAATAGAATGTCAGGAAATGTTAGCATATGTTTAATTTTTTAAAACCTGTTTTCCACAGTGGTTGTACCATTTTACATTCCTACAGCAATGAACAAGCATTCAGGTTTCTCCACATCTTTGCTAACATCTGGTGTGTTCCGTTGTTTATTATTTTAGATAGTCTAGTGGGTGTGTATCAGTATCCTGTGGCTGGAATTTGCAATTCTCCAATGACTAATGATGTTGTACATCTTTTCATGTGTTTATTAGCCGCCTGTAGATCCTCTTTGGTGAGGCATCTGTTTAAATCTTCTACCATTTGTGAGTTGTGTTGGTTGTTTTCTTGTGCTGGAGTTTGAGAGTTCTTTATATATTCTGGATAAAAGTACTTGGTGAAATCTGTAATCTGAAAATATTTTCTCCAAGTCTTTTGCTTAACTGTTTTTGTATTCTCTTAACAGTGTCTTTCAAAGAGAAAAAAAAAAAAATCTTAATTTCTAAAGATGGGGATGTTCCATCTTTAGAACTGGGGATTTCATGACATAATTTATTGCCATCCAATGGGTGGGATAGTAACTTAAAGAACAGCATCCATTTCCACAATGAATTCCTTATTCAATATTTCTTGTGTCCAAGGATTAGGATGTTCTCTCTGGAATAAAAGTGATCATAATAGAATAGGGATCAAGCTGAGCTTTTAGATCATTAAACTATTTCACATGACCTCCAAGATCTTACTTCACAACCAGAACTTCTTAAACCATATTTTCTGGTCTTACCATAGGTACTAGAAAAGATGTGAAAATGTGTGAAAATGTGCTGGGCAGGCCCTCCCCCTCATTCTGCCATTTATGTTCCTGGTTGCTTCTCATTTCTTCCAACAGTAAGGCCTGTTGTGAAATTGAGTTTCAATTTCATTCTTTTCCAATCCGTCAGCTCAGATACTGATCACAGAGTGGGTCAATGTGCTATCTTTTGACAAAGCCGTTTCTATTTTAGATTTGTCAAAATAGTCTTCTAAAGGCATATGGTTATAATGGTGATTGATGATTCAACAAAACTTCAGAGGGGTCACTTTCAGTTTGGCTAAGAGGACCAAAAAGCCCTTTGTGTAACCTCGTTATCAATATCAGCCCACAAGCGTGGGAGCATCATAGAAATAACTCCTGTTCAAGTCAGGCCAGTTCAAAGATTCTGCAAGTGTTGTGCTTACAGCAAATATTATAGCTCTAGAATTATGACAATCAGCACATAAGCAATGTGGGAGGTAAATGAATGCCTTCACGTTTTTGCTTTGTATTCCTAAGATTCCATTTGCAGAGTGTGTGTGTATGTGTGTGTCTGTATGGCTTGGGTGGTGGTTGAGGTTCCACAAGGAATGTTAATTGCAATGATAAGAAAAGAATAGCTGAGGCTTATTCCAATGGAAAGGTCTTTTAGGGATAGTCTCTGTTTTGGCTTCTTCTCCTCGTAACATCTCCTGTTAAGGTTTTCATTCTTTCTCTGGGGCAAGGCCATTCCCTCATTGTCTAATTCCCCAAAAGGCAGGCTTTTGTTTCTGTTGTTTTTCCCAGATGTAGAGATTTCCAATGTAAAATTAAAATTCCAATATAGTAGTCTCGCCTGCAATTTTCAGAAGCAAATTAGGTCATTAAGTAAGCTTCTAGAGCAGGAAGTTAGGAACCTTTTACTCTAAGACACTATACCACCAGAATCTTACAATGTGCTACACTTGTGTAAGTGTAAGCCACACTTACAATATACCAGGCACTGTTTTAGTGCTGGAGACACAGAAGTAAACAAAATCAAAGTATTTATCCTTTATCACTACCAGTGGAGATAATATTTCCTGGCCAGTTTACTCTATCAGCATAACTTTCAGCAAGATTTGAAGCATCATGAATTGCAATTATATAATAATCTGAGGATTAATGTTGATTTCAAATGCAAAGGAAATGACACTCTCCTCCCTCACCAGCAAACACATACATTCTTTATACTTCCTGGCTTAGGTGGTTTTCAAACCAGAACTCACGATACCACTTATTTGTTTAAAGATAAAGATTAAACATCAAAACATTCACTGCAGTTTCAAGTAGCATACTTAATGCATATTTATTTTATTACAGGGCTTCGATGTTGAGAGAATTCTTTTTAGTGCCAAAACGGCAAAGGAAAATATGAAATACAATAAAAGAATGAAGTCTAAGCTTTGGCCTAAAATACCACACATTGACTCAGATTCTTTTGCTTTCATATGCCATAAGATTTTTTTTTTATTATTAAATTGACCTTCTCTGTCAAACCCAAAGACTCAAGGGGGCAAATACATTATGATGCCTTTGTTCTCATAACCCTTTTACTGTCTTATGTAGTTTTCAGGAAGCTAGACTTAAAAACAATCATAACACAGTATCACTTTACACAAAATATTTTTTCTTCATCCTAAGGGTTTTAAACTATTTCCTAATGAATCCAACTGGGATTCATTTGAGTTAGGGAGTAAAATAAAGATTGCTTAACTGATTCTTGTTGAAGAGAGAAGAAAGTCATAGTTGGAGAATTGATTTATTTAGGCTGCTTATATTTAAGGGAAATATCTCCTACCTCCTTTAACCCAGATGGGCTGTTCACTAGCTAGACTGAATCACAGAGCAAAAGAAGAAAGAATCTGGATGGAATGAGCTGCTACTTCTGCAACAAAGGCAGCAAATGTACATGAGGGGTTTAATTCACTTCCTGTGGTCTAGGGCTGAGTGGAGATGGCAATGGGACATCTGGAAAATAGATGAACACATTTTCCTGATGCAGGCTGGTAATGGTACAATTCCTCTCTGATAGAAGTCTCAGGTATGCAGGCTTTCTGCATTTTTCATTCAGCTAAGAGAAGGCTATCCCAGGTGTGAACATCAGGATTCTGGGGGGAATAAATGATTAAACGAGATGAAAGGGCCAATAAGAATTTTAGCTCAAAGCTCAAAGCTGCACTGAACCTAATCTGTTGAGAATATACCATTGGAGAACTTGTCTTGGCTCTGACCCTCTAATTTCAGTTGCTTCTCAGTCTCAGAACCTATAATAGTGCTGGGAGAGAGGTCTGTTCCTTCATAATTTCACTTTAACCCCTACCAAGTGGTGTTATAGAGCCTGAAAAAAAAAAAAAAAAAAAAAAAGCTAAACATCCCCCCCCCCCCCCATTTCTTGGACACTTCCATCTGGGAATCCAGATGGAAGAATTTCAGAAAGTCTGGAATGTGTAGACATTTCAAACTCAAATTCCCACTTCCCTTTGCTCAATTAAAAACTGAACATTGTTACTACTCACTTTGTTCATTCTTGCAAGTAGATGTTTTGGTCACCTGTCTAAAATAATGGCCCTGGCCTTCCTTACGATGGCAGGTGAGTGATAGCTGCTGGAAATGAGATAAATTTATCCTAAGGTATCCTTGGAAACAGAGAACCAATTTGGAACAGAGGGCTGAAAGTCAGAGATTACTAACTACATATCTTGTTTTTCTCCAATGGCTTCAACTTTCCCTTCTTTTGCCCCCTCTTCCAGATACCCAGCCCTTCCTATCTACCATACCCTCCATTACCCTTTCCAAGGGCTAATTTAATTTCCAACTTCTCCATGAAAATGTCCCCTGTTTTCTAACACAGTGACTTTGTTCTTACAAAGTTGCAGAATGGATTGATTACATGTTGAGCAAAACCTTCATTTCTTTCCCACAATGCTATTATGGCTGTGTACAATGACATCCAAGAGATATTTATTGAAAGAAGGAAGTACATCAGACCTAGATGTTGCCATTAAAAAGCTCATAATCCAGTAGAAAAGATAATTATAATACATGGCTTAAAGTACTAAGAAAAATAAAGAATGTTATGGTGTCATTTCAAACTGAACAAAATCAGGGCAAGCTTTGTGGAGGAAGTAGTGTGTAAGCAGTGAAGGATGAGTGGGTCTTGTGGTTCTAGAGATGGAAGAAAGATCATTCCAGATCTGTCTCCAGATATGGGAAACAACCTGAGTCCCAGTGCCAGAGGATGAAAAATATGGGTCATGTGTGAAAAGCATAAGTTTACTTTGGAGTGAGGGTAGATCCAAGGATATAGTAAAAATTGGACTGAATAGGAGGGTGTGGGGGAAAATGATGGAGACTAAAGAGTTTTACACATTTGCATAGAGAAATAATGAAGGTTTCCGAGCAGTGCAGCTCAATGCTTTAGTGCTGTACTTCAGGAAAACTGACCTGGCAACAGAATATACAAGCTGAAATGGACATTGTAGAGCTGGAACGTTCAGTTAAGAGGCAGCTGTATAGTTTAGAACAGAAGTAATGAGATTGTAGCTGTGAGAATAAAGTTGGCATATTGTACAAGCGGAATTAGGACTTAGAAATGAACTAGAATTTGAATAAAATTGGGGGTGGAGGAGATACAGATGTCTCCAAAGTTTTGAATTTGAATGACTTGGAAAGCATTAATGACATAAGAAATAGGAAACAGGAGGAAGAATAGAGGGAAAATAAAGAGAACAATAAGTTTACTTGACATATTGAGTTAGAAGTATGGGTAGTTTATCTTTGAGATGTCCAACATGCAATTGGTTTAGTATAATCTGGAACTCAGTACAGATAGTTTCTGCTATCGTTTGTGTCCCTCAAAATTCCTGTATTACGTTTACTTATGTAACAAACTTGTACATCTGGCACATGTATATCAGAACTTAAAATAAGAATTTAAAAAGTTAATGTGTTAAAAACTTAACGCCCAAAGCAACAGTGTTGGGAGGTGGGGCCAAGTATGGATTAATTGGGTCATGAGGAGGGAGCTCTCATGAACGGATTATTGCAATCATTTTAGGAATGTGTTAATTATCACTAGAGTGGGTGGTTATAAAAGCAAGCCCAGCCCTTGGTGCTTTCTCTCCCACAGTTGCTCTCAGATATGTGCACTTGCTTCTGCCCTCCACCTTTCCACTATAGGTCAGATGCCAGCACCATGCTCTTGGACTTCCCAGCCTCCAGAACCATTAGCCAAATAGACTTCTTTTATTTACAAGTTACTGAGCCTGTGGTATTCTGTCATAGAAGCAGAAAATGAACTAAGACAGAATCACTAATATAACTTAAAACTTAAGACTGTTAAGGTAGAGAGTATCGTGAGAGAAAGGAGAGAGCTATGGACAGTTCAACTTTGAATATGTGTGTTGAGGAGGCAGGTAATGAAAGAAGATCCAGAAAATAAGAAAGAAAGGAAAAAATGTTCAGAAATCAAAAAAGAAAATCAGAAGAATACAATATCATAGAAACCAATGTTGGAAAATTCTAATAAAAAAGACTTAGCCAACAATGTTCAATGCTCCAATGAGTTCCAGGAGAATGACAGAAAAGGGGTCATTGGAATTAATGGCAAATTATTGATTTTTAAGAAAGCTGTTATTGAAGAAGAAACCAAGCATTCTAATAGGTTAATGAGTATGTCAGGGAGTGATACAGAGAAAAGAGCCCTTACTGGAAACCAGAGGGCCTGAGTTCCAGCATGGCCCTGCTGTTAAGTAGCCATATGATCTTTTTAGCATGGTTTTGAACTTATTTTGTGGGGAGTGGAAGTCTTTACTTTAAAATAATTTTAATTGACATGTAATAATTGTACCTATCTATAGGACACAGAGTGATATTTCAATACATGCAAACAATGTATAATGATCAAATCAGGGTAATTAGCATATCCATCACCTCAAACATTTATCATTTCTTCGTGTTGGGTACATTCAAAATCCTCTCTTCTAGCTGTTTGAGAATACATTACAAATTATCATTAGCTATACTCACCCTACAGTGCTGTAGAACACCAGAACTTAGTCTTCCTATCTAGCTGCCATATGACTTTTTAACCTTTCTCAAACTGTTTCCTGGTCTTCAAAATTCTATAAAATACCTTCAAACTCTCACTTTCAAAGATTCATACAAGCTACCTGGGTGCCTGAATCATACAGAGATATTGAGCCACATGTCTTTATCAGAAATAGGCCAATTTCACCACTTGTAACTTGTGTGAAAGTGGGGCACTTTCTTAGTGTTTCCTAATATAGAGAAATTGAGACTACATTCATGAAGATTTTCTCAAAGCAAACCAAGTTGATGATGCTCCTTCCTTCAGTCTCCTCCCACTCCCAGTCTATTATCCTTTTACTTTTAAAAACTGAGGAAAGACATTATCCCTGGTATATCCGGTGATTTATTCTATTGCTTGAAATCAGAGGATGCCACCAAAAGCCTTTTTTGGTTTGTTGAATCAGTTGAGTAATATGAACAACCAATTCCCCTAAATCACGGCTCTCTAGCCACATGTGATAATATACTTGTACAGGAACACCACTTCCTGAAACTCAGTGTCTCATCTCACATGCTCCCAAAATTTAGCCAGAAATATGTTATTCAAGAAGAACCCAGATGCACTGAAGAAAGAACATTTTGCTTTATCCGAGGGGCTTATATCTACTTGGATCTCGTAGTAATACAAATTCAGAATCATTGAGATGTTAAATATTACAAATGTTTTAGTGGGGTCCAGGCACACAGTCTGGTGATATATTCCAAGTGTAGGTATGAAATAGTTCACTTTGACTGACTTCTCTGATTAAAGCTCAATAACATCATGCTTTATCCTTTTTCTTTTAAAAAAAAAAACCCACAAAGTAGTATATCTTTATCTTGCTGAGACACCAGTATATTTTCCTGAAGTTTTCGTCCCTTGTCTTTCCTCTTGGGAGGTTGGCCTGTTCCTTCTCAAGTATTCTTGCCTTATTTAATTCTAAAGAATATTGCAGAAAGTGAAGAATTTTCTTCAGTTTTGTTTTTAAAGGGACTTACATAATCCTGGTCTAAATTCAGTGGAGAAAAGGGGAAGAAAAGGATAATTATCATCTATTGTGCACTGGCTATATGCCAAACATGTTCACTTACATTATCTCACTCAAGGCTAACAACAATATTTTGTAGTAAATTTAGCTTTGATTTTAGAGATGAGGAAACTGAGGCGGGGAGAGGTTAAATCACTCTCTCAAGGTAAAGTGGCAATTCATAAAACTGGGACTGAAACTAAAGCTGTCTGGCTCCAAAGTTCAAGCCCTTTCTACACTACCATGCAGTTCAATCTAGTGAAAAAAAATCCACTCTTGAAAGCATCTTAGCATTTTAAGCATAAAAGTGTGTTAGTAAGGATCCTCTGGAGCTTCCAAATTCTGTTTTATCTGCACTGAATTTTACATACACACACACACACACGTCTCTTATTTCCCCCTTCCTATTGAAATTCAGCACCGAGGACAGTTCCCGATTCATGTTTGCAGGAAGCTGTCCTTGGATTCTGTTAGAGCTCACACTCCCATTCTTGACTTCCCAAGTGGCACTGAGAAAGACAGGAGGAAATGTAAGAAAGTATGAGATGGGATCCTCTCACACCATGGTGGAAATTAGCACATTTCCCAGAAGACCAAGATAAAAATGCATGTGAGAAGAACAAGAGAACCAAACAGATGGGGCAATAAAATGGAGGCGGAATGAGCTCATCAGGATTCCCAGCACACGGTTTAAGTCCATACTGGGCTCACAGCTGACCTGGGACCAGCCGACATAGTGAATGAGTGGGTGGTTACTATGCTGCAGCATCAGTTACACTAAGAGATTAGGTGGAGCTGATTCACTGCTGCAGATCTGCACGACTTTTCAAGTGGAGGAAAATCTGTGGGCCCTGGTCTCTGCCACTCACATAACCATCCTCATGGGTAGCATGAGTCATACATGCAGGATCTTTCAGGTAGACAAAGTTGTTGTGCTGTGAGTAAATCCAGTATGAGCTTTCATGTCGTCGAGAGCAGGTTTTAGCCACAGCTACAGCATCTCCGTGTATGAAGGTTTACCTGCTGTACTACACAACGACCCTGCCTTTCCACATTCACCTTTGGCTACAGGTGGTTCATAAAACACACAGAAAAAACAAGTTTCTGAAATGTTCCTCACACCAACAGTGATTCCTTCTTTTCCAAACTACCAAACTCTTGAGTACAGTTGAAGCACCTTTAGACAGTTGAGCCTAATCCCCTTATCTTTTCAAAATTATTATTATTATCATTATTATTATTCTGAGACAGAGTCACTGTCTGTCGCCAGGCTGGAGTGCAGTGGCGCGATCTCGGCTCACTGCAATCTCTGCCTCCCGGGCTCAAGCGATTCTTCTGCCTCAGCCTCCCAAGTAGCTGGGACTATAGGCGGGCGCCACCACGCCCAGTTAATTTTTGTATTTTTAGCAGAGACAGGGTTTCACCATGTTGGCCAGGATGGTCTCGATCTCTTGACCTTGTGACCTGCCCGCCTCGGCTTCCCAAAGTTTTGGGATTACAGGCATGAGCCACTGTGCTTGGCCCCCCACCCTCGCCCTTATCTTATATGCAAGGAAACTGAAGTCCAGAGAGGAGAAATGACTTGCCCCAAACCAATTAGCTAGTGACAGAGTTAGAATTAGCACTGGATCCCTCATTCCTAAGCCAGCAGGCTTTTCATTGCACCAAGAAGATAAAACTGTAAATAGCATGTACTCTGTTAACTAAGCCTCTAATTATACTGCCTCCAAAGAAAATAACATTTCAAATGTCTGGGTCTTTCCATTTGAGCTTTGGCAACTTCACTGATCACTTCTCATACTGGAATCTCTTTTAAGATGTTTAGGAGTAATTATATTGGGATATATGCTATTTTTACTCTTGTACACTGCTTTCTTTGTTCAGGAGGAAATTAGAATTCTGGAAATACACTTGATTTTGTTTAATTATTAAAGGAACAAGCTTCTATTTCAAGTAGTTGCAAATATGAATATATCAGTCTGTGTGTCAAGAAAGGATATATGGAACAATATAGGAATGATAATACTCTATTGTCACATCCAATTAAGGGCCACTAGGTCTACAAGTAAAGAGGAACATCAAAGCTATGAGTGAAAATGGAAAAGTCACATCGTTATCTGAATAATTTTGAAAACGTCTGGATGTGGTGCCTTATGAATCATCTGAAATGTAACAAGGCATAAAGCGCTTTGCAACCCTGTTGCCTTCATTATTGTAATTTGTGCATATGTAGGTTTATTTGAACTTTTTCAAGTTTTCATCCAGCTGAAAAAGGATGTGGGAAGAATGAGTCCAGTCAAGGTCATACTTACAAGGTGAAACTGACACCTCCTGGGGATGCAGGCTAACAGAAACATAAGCCCATTACTCACCCCAAATCTCCCATTCATACCTTTTTCTGCTAATGAATATTCTTACCTGGACCATCATTACTTCCATTGTCCTCTGCTTTGGATACCTTGTAGACCAGGTTCCTGTCTCTCATTTTTATCCACGAAGAGATTTTCATGAATAGAACTTTTCTTGTAATTTAGCAATAATGTCCTTGAAAACCCCACAACTATTTACATAACAGAAGCTATTGTTTAATGTGCAAAGCGGGTCAGAATTTGGTTTCTAGAGATTAATCACTGCAGTCTAGTTTATATTATCATAATAATTTCATTTATTTTGATACAATTTGCTTTCAGAATCAACCTCGGCTTCTGCGCACAAGTGACAAATCCATTTGTTTCTGGTATAATGGATAACGTGATTAATGACCTTGCAACAGGATTTCTTAAAAACATGGAAAGGAAAAGAAATAAAGATTTCCATTTATAAATGTGCAGTAAACCAGCTCAGTCTGTAGCTGTGCACCAAAATCCCTCTGAACTTGTTTTAAGCCACAGATTTGGAGAGATTCTGAAACAAATTTGCTCCTGACTTTTGGGGGTTTCTGCTAATATCTACTGTCTCCAAGAAGCTGAGGGCAGTGGCCTCACTTTGAGGAAGTGGTGACACTGCGGACCCCCTGGTTACAAGGACCGGGCACTGTTTGACCACGTGGCTCCATCGCCATGACTCCAGTTAGATGTCACCCCGCCCCCTGAGCTCAGGTCTTGCTGAATAAGGTCACCGCCCAGGGGGCAGTCGATGAACACGCGCGCGAGGACTCTGAGAGTGGCCTTGTGACTTTGTCCCCAACTCCGGGTGTCCCCTCCTTCCCGTCAGCGTCCGGCGCCTGGTCCTGGTCCCGGTCCCCGAGGCCCCGGGGATTCTTCCCGAGCGTTTTCCGAGTCGGCGCGGGGGATGGAGGCGGGGCCATGGAGCGCGTCCCGGGGACCGTTGCATCCGGAGGCGGCCGTCGTGCGGCTCCTTCCCGCCTCGAGAGTGAGGTGGCCGGGCCTTGACGAGGTGGCCCACGCCTGCCGCGGGGGTGGCTCGCGATGGCAGTAGGGGTTCGAGTCCCGCCTGGTGGGCTGCTCCTGCTGGAGAAAACGCCTCCCTGAGGGCCGCGGCGAACGCACAGAGAGGCCCAGTGCCTCGCCGGAAGCCACCCTGAGGAAGTGGCACCGGGCACCTAAGGGTTCCCACTTTCTCCTCAGCCTGTGATGCCCGCGTCCTCGGGTGGGTTCGAGGGGCGCCCGGGCAAAGCCAGCCGAGGCACTCGAGAGCCCCAAGGTCGTCTTCCATCTCAGGTCTCCTTTCCTGAGGTGGGGCGCCGGACCTCGCGCTCTTGCCTCAGGCTCCGGCCCACGCGCCCGCCCGGCCGCCAGGCGCGCAACGGGAAGCGCCCCCGCCCCGCCCCGCCCACTGCGTGACGCGCACCCGGCCGAGCCAATCAGAGCTCGTGGCGCGCGCCCCACGCGCCGGCCCCCTCCGCCCCCCAGCTTAAGAAAGGGCGCGCGGGCCGGGCAGGGCCAGAGCGCCCAGCAGCGCGGAGAGTGTGGTTGTGAGACGGCAGGAGACGTCGGCCCGGTGGTGCACGCGACCCTCGAGACAACAGCGCGGCTACTGGCAGCCGCTAAGGCGTCTCCCGCGGAGCGCCCCGACGGCGCCCGCCTGCCCTTGCGGGACTGAGCGCGGCGGCGGCAGCGGGATGCTGGCGCTCCTGGCCGCCAGCGTGGCTCTCGCCGTGGCCACCGGGGCCCAGGACAGCCCGGCGCCCGGCCGCCGCTTCGTGTGCACTGCACTGCCCCCGGAGGCGGTGCACGCCGGCTGCCCGCTGCCCGCGATGCCCATGCAGGGCGGCGCGCTGAGTCCCGAGGAGGAGCTGAGGGCCGCTGTGCTGCAGCTGCGCGAGACCGTCGTGCAGCAGAAAGAGACGCTGGGCGCGCAGCGCGAGGCCATCCGCGAGCTCACGGGCAAGCTAGCGCGCTGCGAGGGGCTGGCGGGTGGCAAGGCGCGCGGTACAGGGGCCACAGGCAAGGACACTATGGGCGACCTACCGCGGGACCCCGGCCACGTCGTGGAGCAGCTCAGCCGTTCGCTGCAGACCCTCAAGGACCGCCTGGAGAGCCTCGAGGTAGCGGCCCACGGGGAGTGCGGGGGACCTGGAATGGGGACGCTCCCGAGTCGGGGGCGGAAGACTCGGGAGGATGGGGAAAGGGGTCCTGGCCCTAGGGAGGGTGTGATCGTCCGTGGGGTGAGCTGGACTTGAAGGTGAAAGGCGGGGGTCTGGATCCAGCTCGGGAACTCCGCTGCGTGGTATCCCTTCCCACACCGCTGCTCTTGCTGGAAGGAAACGTTTAAATTCCACCCCCGCGCGCCGGGATTGCCGGCAGGATCCGCGGAGCACTTCCCGAGGTCCGGACTGGCGAACCCAGACGGCCAAGCCGCGGGCGCCAAATACCCGGGGACGCGGTAGCTTCTATCCTCTTGCAAATGTCCAAATCTCTGCGAGCTGGGATGCGCTGCCGCAGGCCGTGCGGGTTGCTGCGAGGCTGCCGCGGGGGGTCAGCTGCCCCGGATATCTGGTGTTTCTTTCTATAAATCAGGTCAGGCTGGACTAGAGGGGGCGGAAGGCCGGGGGTGGGGGTTGCAGGGAGGCGAGCGCAGGGGGTCACCGGAGACCCCAGAGCGCGCATTAGAGGTAACCTCTGGTTAACTTCCAAGACTCCCCTGCCTACGAGTTGGGTCACATTAAGGTGCTCTTCCGGATTGGTCCCTTCAGGGGAGGGGACCTTATTCCCTTCTCTCTCTCTCCCTCCACGGAGGGAAGATGCGTGCAGTTTGGAACTTTGAGAGAAAAATCTTCAATTATTTTTAATCTTTAGGCTCCACCCTTTTTAAGAAGTGTGGACATTGCTGCTAATAGCCTTTGTGAAAATACTTCTCAGCAAAACGAGGTTTAAATTACAGGTGGTAATTATTGCAAAAATGACTCGAGGGTTTCTTTTGGCGTGAGAGCTGAATACAGTATTTCCAGCATCTGTATATCCCCTGATTCATTGTGATTGCTAACAGCTAACATTTCTGGAGCACTAAATAAGTCAGGCACATTATTTAGTTTTTTAATCCTTGGAACAATGAATGGCACGAGGCAGATCCCATTATGTGCATTTCACAATTTGGAACACTTTGTGGAGAAGGGTAAGTAGCTTGCCATGAACTTATGGGCAGGCAGCCTGCCACAGCCTCCAGAACCACATGATGGTAGAGGAGAAAAAGAAATAGGAAGTGAGGATTTAGAAACAGCATTAAAAACAAAGATTGCTGGAGTTCAGAATAGCAATGTTTTAGATCTGTCATTTTCCAGAAACATCTCTGCATGCATAGTTCTTTACCTTCGTGCCAGACCGGAACTTGGGGGCTGTTTTCATTTGTAGGTGAAAACTCCTTGGCTTTGTGTAACCATCGATTTACTCTTAAAAAAGGAGAAAATCCTAGAGCTGCGTTTTGGTATCTACCCAGCATAGAATTATAGGTGTTGGTTAGAATGTTGACTTTTAGTAAGAGGAGAAAACGGCTTTTGAGAAGGGAAAATTAGATTCACAAGTTTCAAATATTGCAGCAAAGTAATTCTTGTCTGACTTTGAAATCTTTTCCATACCAAAAAAGCATCAGTGAGATGCTCCCCTGACTGCCAGTGGCACAATTCAGTTCTTAGTTTTGGAAGCTTCTCCCTATGTGGTCGGGCCATCACAGCCACATTTCACAATTTCTTTTTGACTCTTTCTGTGCTCCTCCCTTCTCCCCGGTGGCTGAAAGCACCAGCTCAGAGCAAACGTGTCCAATGCTGGGCTGCCCGGCGACTTCCGCGAAGTGCTCCAGCGGCGGCTGGGGGAGCTGGAGAGACAGCTTCTGCGCAAGGTGGCAGAGCTGGAGGACGAGAAGTCCCTGCTGCACAATGAGACGTCTGCTCACCGGCAGAAGACTGAGAGCACCCTGAACACGCTGCTGCAGAGGGTCACCGAGCTGGAGCGAGGTGTGTGCCTGGCCTGTTTCTCTGTCTGGGAGTGGCCTGATTTTCACCACTTGTGGTCAGACATGTGATTCCAGTTGATGGACAGCAGGGATTGTGACACCACATGGGCCTAGTTCCTGGGTGTGTAAGCAAATAATAAAGGTAACTGAGCATGGTCATCTCAGGAATGAGCTGCCAGCCCCCAGCCCCACCGGCATTATCCAGGGAAAAGTGAATGTGCCCAGGACCAACTTCGATAAGCAACTACAGGGGCATTTCAGTCCCTTCTTAACTAGTCCTGGCAGCAGACTCTGCATATCTTTCTCTTCTCTGCTCACACTGTGGTGAGTAAGTTTCTCCTACAGGAGACAGAGAGGGAGGGATCAGGGGATAATTCAGATCGCATCATCAACCCCCAAACCGCTGGGTGGCTTGGGTGTGAAGTTGTAGGTTTGCCCGTAGTGGGTGTTTATAGGACTGGCATTTTCCCAGAGGCACTAACCTGATGAAGCCACTTCCCCGTGACTCTGTTCCATGCACTGATAGGAGGATGCCCAATAGCAGAACATCCAATGACCTTGGCCGAGGTGGTGCAGATGGAGAAGGGGCTGATGTTACTGTTCCATTTTACAGCCAGCATCCACAAGCCACAGGTCTCTTTCATCCCTTTCCTAGTCTCTTCCTCCAGAAAAACCCATCTTTTCTTCCTTGCCCTTCTCAGAAAAAGGTGAGTATGGCTTACCTGTTAGATTCTTGAGTTTCCAAAACATCTTCCTCTCTGTCTCCCCTCTGTTGCTGGGTGGCCTCAGGAGCCATCCCTGAAGGTAAAGCAGTCGCCGCTGTGGCCCTCCTCCCATGACAGGAGGAGGGAGCATCTAGGCACAGGTGAGCGTGGCTCCGTGGACCCCGCCTGAGCCACAGTGGATCCTCAGGACGGCCAGGGCTTTGGAGCTGGCACACTAAAGGTAGTTCGTCTCTCGAAAGGGAGCTGTGGAATGAGAGGAGGGCTCTGTGAAAGACTTTGATGGCTGTAAATCTCCCTCTGCACAGTGGCCAAGTTGCCACAAGGGGTTGGGTAAACAGAATCCTGAGCCAGAGCCTTAGTCGTGCCAGGCGGGAGCTCAGACTCCTGGTATACCCGTTTCGTAGATGAGAAAAACAATCCGTTCTCAGCAGGACATGTATCTTTTGGGGAGAGGGGCCCAAAGTGGGGCCTGGGCCACTAGCTGGTAAACAGTGACAGTCATATCAACCTGCACCTCCTCCTTCTCTTTCTCTGACTCAAGGCCGATGTCATTTCACTGGGCTTACTCCTAAGGTAAGCAATCATCACAGCTTTGGCCACCCAGAAGCTGCCACTTCATGACTGTCCCTTTCGTCCCCAGCCTGTCCATTACCAGCCAGAAAGAAACAGTCCGGACTCAGGCCCCGCCAGCCTGACTCTTGATCCTTTAGTTTCCCAGAAAGCCCTCAGAGCTCGTCTGGCACAGAGGGGAAGCTCACCTCTACGAGGGCAAAAACCTGCTGGCCATTTATGCACCCCAGAGAGGCAGCTCAGTCTCTCTTCATCCTGCCATGGGAAATCTAGAATCCTTCTGTAAGCTCCACCAACTCAGCTCTGGGATGTGCTTTAAGGAAAGTGATCATCTGCAGACCAGTTTATCTTCTGGGCAATTCTGAGTTTATATTTGTCTTGTTTTTGACAACTGTAGAGAGATGTGTAAATGCCCAGTCCCCCAAATGTACTGTGATTGGAAACGAGGCCAAGTTTCTTAGACACATCCAGCTGAATCCCAAGTAGCTAGACCTCAACCTCATGACAGGCAGGGGGCCTTGGTGGGGAGACTCTGGCCTTTGGTCCATCAGCCTCCACCCCTTGGGGACCAGATGCTCAACTGTGAGTTCCACACTTGGCATTCTGTAACCCCTGGCACGACCCTGCAAGGTAGGTATTAGTTCAGACGAGGGACTCGTCAGAGAGCTGAAGTGATGCCTGCGTTCACGTCGCCAGCAGATTGCAGAGCTGGGAGTGAAGTTGGTGGAGCCCCCAGAGGGGTGATGGAGGCTGCAGCCTGGAGCGGTGTGTAGGCCTCAGCCCTGCTGGGTCGAGGCTCTTTGGAGCCCCGAGCAAACACCTGACCCCTGGCATATGGACGCCCCTGCCGCCCGGGGCCCAGGGTTGCTTGCTTTTCTGTGCTGCAAGACCTGCTCCTCTGCAAGGGCCTCCAGAGTCCGGGCCAGCTGTCCAGGCACCGCTTGGCTCAGTGTTGAAAGAAACGTTGCTGCTGAGAAAACCAAAGCTGCCTCTCTTCCAGCCCCAGGCTGCCCACCCCCTGCTGAACCTTTCTGCCACCTGCAGTGTTTGATTTATTGGTCAGGCCTTTTAATTCCTTAATTGGTTTTAACCAAGTTTCCTCCAAACCGCCAAGCTGTTTTATTTAAATAAAAGGCACTGGCTCTCAGGGTACAGACCCCCTCCTCTGCCCCTTGGCTCTCCCAGCTCTAATTAAACCTATCTGTTGTCACCAAGCTGACAGTATTACCCACACAGTCGTATCAGATTGGCAAGGCTGCCCTCCTACAAGTATAGCAGCCATTTCTCTTTATTAGACAATGATGCCTTCATTAAGAACATGGTCATTTGCCACTTGAAGATTAAGTGCGAGTGGCTACGTGTCTTGGAAAGAGAGACTTCTGGCCCCTGGCCTATCATTCACTAGCTGTGTGACCTTGGATACGTCACCTCACTTCGCTGAACCTCCGAGCCTCAACTATGCAACCTGCAAAAATGGGAGAGTAGGGACATTCTGGTTCTCTCTCTCAGTTTTGCTTTTCAGCCTAATGAGGGACTAGTCCCAGCTTTCACTCTGGCCTGGCCCCTTGGCTTCTTGGGTGAGCAGATCTTCCCCAGCCCTTGCCAGGTGCCCAGCAGCTCTGCAGTGGCATCGAGAGGTGCCCATCCTTAGGAGGTCAGGAGCAATCAGGAGACCACCACTGGCAGATGTGAGTACACGCAACACGTGAAGCCCAGATTCTAGAATGTACACACTGCCTGTTCCAGAGAAGTTAGAAAGGGGATAGTGGGTTCTGCTGTGCTCCTTTGCAGAAACCCTCCTTAGATAGATGTGAACTGCGGCCCCTGAGAGCCTTTCATGTGTATTACTTACTCTGAGGGAAAATGAGTTTGGGGGATTGTGGTGGAGAAAGGTTTATCCTGGCTCATGTTCTGCAGAAGGGACTGATTTAACTCCACAGTGACACAGGCAGTTCTGGCTTCAGAGAGCCCGCCTGTCTCTGATTGCCTCAAAGACTGTCTGAGCCCTTGTGGATGCTTAACCAACACTTGTTGAATGAGTGAAGGGCGTTTAGATTCCTTCAACGGCAGCGTCAGGTTCTCAAATAAGAGGGCAGCCTTTGCCATGACAGCTGGCACAATCAAACGGTGTCCTACAAACTTTGGAATCTGTGATGCCTGGATAAGGGCTGCTGCTGTGGTTTACTTAATTTTGAACTTCAACCATGGCTGCATTGGAAATTATGTAAACCCATTCTAGAGTTTGTTTTCAAGGATTTTAGAAGCGCCAACGACATAGGGGTGGCCGGTGGATTCTCACCAATTCCAGGAAGGTCTGGAAGGGCCAAGGCTCTGGCCAGGTGTGTTCCCCTAAATGAGGAGAGACACCCTGTGGTTCGGTTCCCCTGCCTCCCACTGGCTCCAGACGACGGGAAACGATCAATAAACTCAATCTTCTCTTGAGGAGGAAAAGAGCAAAGTGCTTTTCGTCAGGGATTTAGACCAAAAAGCCACTTCTGAGTTAAGTTGTGGAGTCAAGACCCGGGAGTCTGACTCCTTCGCCTCGGCAGTGGTAATTCTTTCCTGTGAGGAGTGACACAGACTCACTCACTCGACAAGTGTTCTTTGGGTTCCTGGATCCCTGTAAGACTTCCTTCTTCTAAGCCCAAGTCCAGAGTTCCTAGATCCTGCCAAGATTTCAAGGAAATAAGTGATAAGATATGGCTAAGGAAGCAGTTTCTGGCTTAACACAAGAAAATTAAATCTACCTTTCTTCTGCTCCTTCCTCAAGCTTTCTAGTCATCGAATATGACTTGTGAAAAGAGAGTATTAACTAGAAAGAACCAGAGCTTTTCTTTTCTTTCTTTCTTTCTTTACCTT
>NW_016804119.1:820604-830187 GCF_001698545.2 Rhinopithecus bieti | reverse complement strand
TTTTTTTGAGCAGAGCCTCTGTCACCCAGGCGGGAGCGCAGTGATGCAATCATAGCTCACTACAGCCTGGACCTCCTGGGCTCAAGCGATCCCTACCTCAGCCTCCCGAGTAGGTGGAACCACAGGTGTGTGCCACTCTGCCCAGCTAATTTATATATTTTTTGTAGAGATGAGGTCTTGCCGTGTTGCCCAGGCTATTCTCGAACTCCTGGGCTCAAGCAGTCCTCCCACCTCAGCTTCCCAAAGCACTGGGATTATAGGCATGAGCCACTGCACTTGGCTAATTTTTTAATTTTTTGTAGAGACGGAGTCTTGCTATGTTGCACAGGCTGGTCTCGAACTCTTGGCCGCAAGCAATCCTCCAGCCTCGGCCTCCCAAAATGCTGGTATTATATAGGTGTGAGCCACCACACCCGTCCAAGAACATTTTTTCTTCTAGGTTTCAAGAGGCCTCTTTTCCTGTCCTAAAAGACGGAGCTAAGTTCTCTAACGTGCCCCACGCAGTGCCCACCAAATCTTCCTTTTCCTCGCTCTCCTGGGTGTCCCGGGGTCCCGTACTTGCTGTCACCTGTATCTGGGGTTCTCTTCTGTAGGTCTTTCCGGGCCTTCCCTGCATCCTCTGCCTTCCCTCCCCTGGCCACTCCCCGTCTTAGCCGGAGCCACTGCCTGGCCTTCCCTCACATACCTGCTGCTGGTTTCATGTCACCTTCCCCTCCCGAATGTAAGCTCCCTAAGGACAAGGACTCCTTCTTGTGTCCTGAATCCTGCTGGACTTCAGCCTTTTATCAGTGGCTGGTGTGGAGCAGACTTTGGTCACTTGCTGGAGGGTCCAGCAAGGCTGTGTGAGGAACCTGCTTGAAGATCTAGCAAGACGTGGCTCTGGGCAGTGCTGGTGGGTGGGGCGAGGGGGTGGCCTAACACGCTACTGGCCTCTCTTCCTCCCCACCTCCAGGCAACAGCGCCTTTAAGTCACCAGATGCGTTCAAGGTGTCCCTCCCGCTCCGCACAAACTACCTATACGGCAAGATCAAGAAGACACTGCCCGAGCTGTATGCGTTCACCATCTGCCTGTGGCTGCGGTCCAGCGCCTCGCCGGGCATTGGCACCCCCTTCTCCTACGCGGTGCCGGGGCAGGCCAACGAGATCGTGCTGATCGAGTGGGGCAACAACCCCATCGAGCTGCTCATCAATGACAAGGTGAGGCCCGCCTGCACCACCACCCTCCCCGGAACCCATCGCGCGGTAGAGGGAGCCACAGTCCCCACCCCGGCGGTCCTCGCCACACCAAAGGGGCCCAGACATGGGACTGCGGGGCTGTCCTCCTGGAGGTGGGGATAGCTTTGTACATGCTGGGTGGCTTGCAGGAGCGGGGCAGGGAGGGGCAGCAGCAGCTTGTGGGGGTCTGAGCTGTGAGTCCAACCACGAAGCAGCAGAAGGTCCAGGCACCTAGGCCGTGTGTGGAAGGGCAGAAGGAGCAGGTCTCCGTGTGCGGCCTGGATTGAGAGAGGACCTCAGGCCGGTCAGTGAGGGCTGTTCCCCAGGTCCACACTGATTAAGGGGGCGTGTGTGTCTCAGTGTAAGACATTCCTCACGAGCATATTTTGGTGGGGATCAGGTTTCTAGAGATATGATTTACCTACAGCAAAATGTACCCATTTTAGTGTACAATTCAGGAAGTTTTAACAAAGGCACACAGTTGTGTAACCACCACCAGGATGAAAAAATATAAAACAGTTCCATTGCCCCCCAAAACCCCCTTATACCCCTTCATAGTTAGCTCTGATCCCAGCCCCAGCCCATGGCCACTGCTGACCTGGTATATGTACCCTTAGTATCGCCCTTTCCAGAGCAAATGCCCCTTCTTAATAGACTGCTTGGTTTTGGCATTCAGGAGCGGTCTTCTCAAGAGATCTGCTCCAAGAGCCGGGCATGGGAGCTCATGCCTGTAATCCCAGTGTGTTGGGAGGCTGAGGCAGGAGGATCACTTGAGCCCAGGAGTTCGAGAGCAGCCTGGACAACATAGCAAGACCCCTTCTCTACAAAAACTTAAAAAGTTAGCTAGGTGTGGTGGTGTGCACCTGTAGTTCCAGCTACTCGGGAAGCTGAGGCAGAAGGATGAGTTTGAGCCCAGGATGTCGAGGCTGCAGTGAGCTATGATCGCACCACTGTACTCCAGCCTGGGTGACAGAGTGATACCCTGTCTCTTAAAAAAAAAAACAAACAAACAGTCCACTTTGGGCCTCCTGGGTACCTCTCACAGCCCTGCTCCCAAACTTTCATTCTAACGGCAGACTTCATATAACAAAAAGAGCATTCTCAGAACTTGGCCTGATTTGGGCATTTGAGTGACTATGCAAACTCCCTGCCACCCGGACCACACCTGGTGGAGGCAGGGGCAGTTCAGTCCCTCACTCTATCTTCACTGAACTGCCCTGGGTGGAGTTTGTCGAAGTTTAAGAAATGCTGTGGCATCAGCCTGCTGGGCTCCTCCTAGATAGACCCCGTTGCCTGAACCAGGAGTTAATTGTTCTAAATAACATCCTAGGACACAGTGGGGCTGAGAGCCTTGTTGTCCTCTGGGTTTGGACGGCTTGTAAACATCAAATTCCTGGGAGGGAGGCTTCAGGTTGCTAGGAGACCAGCAGCAACAGTGCGGTGGTTCACAGGCTGGTTCATAGGCGAGCCTGCATGGAAAGTGCTTGCAGGACCGCCAGGGATCCGGCCGGTGGCAGCGTCCTCCCCCCATTCCTCGTGCTGTCTGTGAGCTCCCTGCCCACACAGATACTCACACACGTGCCGCTGTGCAGGGAGGACAGGGCACACCCCCAGCACACAGACAGATCCCTGCGTGCCACCACGGAGGTTTGGGACTTGGCGTGAGAAATGAGGATCTCTGGTCTGTTTTCCAAGGAGACTGGCCCAGTGGAGCCCTGACTTCCCGAGGTTCTCTGGCATGGAGAGCTCGGGGCCAGTGTGGGGGTGTTGACCCTCACACCTGCTTGGTCATCAGCCACGCCAGACACCAAAGGTATCCCATTAATGTGAGGGCTGCTCTGGGGTCAGGGTTTCCACCGAGGCTGCCCCCTTTCATGTTCTCCACGTATGACCCCAGGTGACAGGAGGAGCAGTGTGGCCCAGGGGGATTGTGGTGTGTCCTTCCTGTTTCCTGCCCTGGGGAACCCCGAGGGCATGGGCCCAGCAGGTCCTTACCTGCACATTGCTGCCCGCAGGTTGCGCAGCTGCCCCTGTTTGTCAGTGATGGCAAGTGGCACCACATCTGTGTCACCTGGACGACACGGGATGGCATGTGGGAGGCGTTCCAGGATGGAGAGAAGCTGGGCACTGGGGAGAACCTGGCTCCCTGGCACCCTATCAAGCCTGGGGGAGTGCTGATCCTTGGGCAAGAGCAGGTGGGTGCAGGTGGGCACAGGGCAGGTGCAGAGCAGGTGCAGGTGGGTGCAAGGTGGGTGCGGGTGGACACAGGTGGGCGCAGGGTGGGTGCAGGTGGGCGCAGGTGGGTGCAGGGTGGCCGTGCACCCTTCCAGGAATGGTGCAAGGAGGGGCTAACCGAGCCGCACGAGGCCAGGCCTGCAGCTGTTCCTGCTCCTGGCCCCAGCTGTTGGCCCCACAGACCTGGCCACGGTGTCCTGACAGCCAGGTTGGGGGAGTGAGAACCCCAGCAGCCTGGCCCTTGCTGTCCTGTGGTTAAGAGTTTGGGCATGGGGACATGGCCTGCATGGCAGGGACCAGGTGGGTGTGGTTCAAACAGATTCCAAATAGAACCTGGCACAGAGGGGTGAGAGTGTCCCTGTGGTCATGGGTCATCTTGTGACACAGGCTCCAGCTTCTGTCTGGGAGGAGGCTGAGTGAGGGAGTCTCCTGGAGTGCTCATGGTACTGACTCAGGATTGTGGGGCTGGTGTCTTCCAGGAGTACCTGCTCAGGGTCTCAACCCTGATACCCAGCAAGGGGCACTTAGGTAATCCATGGTGGGTGCTCAGCCCATGTGGGAGACAGGGAGGAAAGGGTGGCACCTCAAAGCGCCCTCAAGAAACTTACCATCTAGGGGAGGGAATGGCTAAGCTGGCTGTCTGGTCTAGGAGAGATAAGCGTTGGCATTTCAGTCTGTGTGTGGGTTTTTGATGATGGACAGTGGGGAGTAGATGCCAGGTGCACTGGGGGGCTTTGAGTCTGGTTCCTCCTTGGCCCACTCCTCCCTCAATTTCCCCTACTACATCTCCTCTGGGAGGGACTAGGAGTCATGAGACCTGGCTATGATCCTAGCTTTGGGACTTTGAGCAATGTCTCCCCTTACCAGCCTCAGTTTCCCCTGTGTAAAATGGGGAGATTTGAGCAATGCCACCTCCCCATTAAAAGGCCAGTTCTGACATGCCTGGGAGCTTCGGAACCTGCAGAAACAGGTAGTGTTGGTCAGAGCTGGGGGGGCATCAGAGAAATGCCCAAATTTCCTGTCTGTACCCCGTGTGCAGGGGGACTTGTGAACCGGCCCTGACGCAGCTGTCTTGTTCCCATTCCTCAGGACACCGTGGGGGGTAGGTTTGATGCCACTCAGGCGTTTGTCGGGGAGCTCAGCCAGTTCAACATATGGGACCGCGTCCTTCGCGCACAAGAAATTGTCAACATCGCCAACTGCTCCACAAACATGCCGGGCAACATCATCCCGTGGGTGGACAATAACGTCGATGTCTTCGGGGGGGCCTCCAAGTGGCCCGTGGAGACGTGCGAGGAGCGTCTCCTTGACTTGTAGCCGCCTTCTCTGTCCAGGAGGCCGGGATCAGGCTGTTGCCATGGAAGTTCAGGGCCATTGACTCCCCCACTTAAACTCTTGCCAGTCTGGGCTCAGGGTCTCTGAGCTCATTCCCCAGGAATCTCTAAGACCGGGGCTAGGGCAGTGTCTATCACTGGCTGATTTGTTCCCTACCAAGATTCTGTTGCTGTTTGAAGTAGTGCCGGGGTCCCCTGGGAAGATGCCCCAAGCCACGAGTGGGTGGATCTCTGCCCTCCTGCTACAAGTGGAGGCAGTTCCAGCAGCCCCTCTTCAGAGCCCATATAAAGCTATCGCAGCCTGAGCCCTGTTGCCCTCCAGTTCCTTGGTGTCCCGTGCACCCCTTCTGTCTGTCCCCTTTCACGGCTGTGCAGCCATCCCGCTGGAGTGGCCGTGTCCCTTGTGCATTGAGTGCGTCCCTGCTGGTGACTAAGCTCTCAGCAAGCGGCTACCCCCTGATCTGCAAAACGGCCTCTCCCTTTGTGTTCCATACATTGTGAATCTTCCCATCTGAAGAACGCCCAGCCTGCCCAGACAAAGCCCTGCCCTCCCCAAAGCAGAGGGGCTGTCTGTGTCTCTGGAAAGGGGGCATGGGGGGGTGGGGCTCAGAAAGGAGAAGGACTGTGACCTCCAGCCCCTTCCCCCATCATCTCTTCCTTAGACCGATGCTTTGACTGAATCATCACTAGCTATGGCATTAAAAGGCCTCTCTTCTCATCTGGTGCCAAAGGTTCCATTGCAGCTTTTTACAACCATCCGGTGTGGTTTGGAGGATTTTTTTTTTTTTTTTTTTTCCAACAGAAAAGAACAGCCATTAGAAGAAGCCTCCCCTTTTCTGATGTTCCGCCCACTGTGAAGAGTGTGCTTGTTTTAAATTCATGTTGATTCTTGTAAGCAGTGGACTGCTGTCTTCATCAACTATTTCCCTACAGAACTCCTCAAGAAAACAGAGATCATTTGCCTGGAGACTGACTGAGTGACTCCAAGCTACTCACTGTATTGGACAGGGGTAGTCATTTATTTTAAAGATAAAGTGACAAAGTGGGGAAATTTATAAAGCTAAATATTATATATTTTATTTTTCATACATGTTTGAAGTGCAAATCTGTGGATATTCCATTTGTAGGATCAAGTCGACATGCCCATCCTGACATTGTATGCTACGAGAACTCTTCTGATGACGGAATTTTGATTAAAGTGCACTGAAAGATGCTTCTGTGTTTGTCTTCCTCATGTTCTGGGGGTGAAGGTGGGAAGGGGTAGGGCTTTGCAACTTCTGGCAGAAGGATGATGGCTCTGGTTTGCCGGAGCCTACATCTGGTGGGTTTGGGGGTGCTGAGGATGGTTAGAGGAGGGTGTGGTCCGGCCGTCCATCCTATTTCAATGCCTGGCTCAGGCTGTGGGTGCCTGGCAGGCTCTGCCCAGGCTTCTTGTCCCCAGCCCACCCCTGTCTTCTCAACCAGGAGAGCCAGCTTAGCTAGAAGAACTGCAGCCGCCTTCCAGGTGTGGTACCCCCTTAGCGTCTACTCTGTAGGTGTTCTTTAGACATCATCTCATTGAATCCTCCCGGAATGAGCTAATCCCATTTTACAGGTGAATACACAACAATTAAAGCTATTTTGGGATCATGCAGCCGGTAGAGGATGGAGCTGGGCTCAAAGCTGGCCCATGGCTCCAAGGGCTCTGTCCCTTCCACTGCTCACTCCAAGGCGCCCAGTGCCATTGTGTCCTCCCAGATAGGCCTCTCTGTGCCCACCTGGCCCTGGCAGGTGTGTTGACGGTCTTTCCCCCTCCACAAGCATTAGATTCCCCCTTGCCCCACCACCACCTCTTTCCACTTTTGTAGCTTTACTCTGTCTTGGTAGCTGCAGAATGTAACTTAGTTTGTCCTTTTTCCAAGTAGCAATGTCAATTTCTATTATACTCTGCTATTATATTTCTGCTCTATCACGGAGCAGAGCCTAATCTTGGAGCCAACTGACACCGTGCGCCAGATGTACTTGATACCAAGGCTGAAATGGAAGCCATAACCTCCGAAACCAAGACCGGGAGGTCACGGAGGTTCCTGGAGTCTATTTTTGATGTTGTGAAGTATAACTTGGCAAGAACTGAAAACCACTGGTGTTGGGTAGAGCATGAAATGAAGCCAGATATCCTGCTCAGGGACCTTTGAAACTCAAAAGTGCTGAGACCTGGTGGAGAGCAGTTTGTGTTGAATCCCCTTCATGCTGGAAACACCAGCTACTCAGATCTCCCCCTGAAAGGTGCTGAGGGGTTTCCTCATTTCATATGCATGCCAGGCGCTGAGCCGGCCCAACTCGCTTCCCAGGCGCAGCCTCCCCAAAGAGCATCGCTTTGCATCAGGGCTTTGGAAACCCTGCTGAACCAGATAACTTCCTCCCTGCAACTGGAAAAGCTCTGAGCCCACAACAGGGGATCAAAATGTTCCTTGCTGATCTGACCCGAAGATGGGAGAACCAGCTCTCCGTATCATAGCTACACACTGGTCCTCCTGTTGGCAGTTTGGTCCTCCTGACATACAAGCAGAAACAAGAATCATTTATGCAATCCAGCAAGTTCCTTATGCCTTGATCCTCCCATGTGAAGGAGACCTGTGGCCTCAGTTTCCCCCACTCAAGACTTTTTTTTTTTGAGACGGAGTCTCGCTCTGTTGCCCAGGCTGGAGTGCAGTGGCGCGATCTTGGCTCATTGCAACCTTGCCTCCCAGGTTCATGCCATTCTCCTGCCTCAGCCTCCCGAGTAGCTGGGACTACAGGCACCCGCTGCCATGCCCAGCTAATTTTTTGTATTTTTAGTAGAGACGGGGTTTCACTGTGTTAGCCAGGATGATCTCGATCTTCTGACCTCGTGATCCGCCCGCCATGGACTCCCAAAGTGCTGGGATTACAGGCGTGAGCCACCACGCTCGGCCTCAAAACTCTTATCCTTTGTGCAAGGCTGGAAAAATACTGATAGCAAACTGGGTTCTCCAAGAAGGGTGGGGTAGAGATTGTCCTAGATGATGGAATATTCAGGTTGGTTAAGGGTTGTCATGGAAACTGTAGCCAAATGATCAATGATTAATGAATTGAAAAGTAATAAAATGCAGCTAAATCAAAGGCAGCCTGGGACCACGTCTCCACCAATAGGAAAGGCAGACCAAGATCCTGCCCAGCCTCTGGGGGCTTTGACATCAGCTCTCCTTATACAGAAGCTCTCAGAAAGAAAAGATGACTTCCTTTTGAGCACAGATGTTATAATTTATTCTATCAACAAATATTTGGGGCACCTACTTTGTGTCAGCAACTATTCCAGGCACTCAAGATGCAATGGTGAGCAACATAGCAAAGTTCTCCTTTTAAATGGAGATTAATTTCAGTGGGAAGTGCGGATAGAAGGCAAATATATAAACAAGAAAAACGCTGGTGATGTGATATGGAGTAACTGGGGAACTACTTTCTGGGGTCACATTTAAGCTGGGACCTAATTGAAGAGAGGGAACCAATCGTGGGCAGAACCCCACAGACAAAGGGAACAGGAAGTGTGAAGACCTAAGGTACAGCTGAGCTTGGATGTTCAAGAGAAGAAATAGCCAGGGTGGCTGCATTCACTAGAGAGGGGAGGGGTGGATGGGATGAAGAGATTGTAGGGTCAGATCACAAAGAGCCTGTGTTGACATCTCAGTGAAATGGGAAGTCTGGAAGTTTTAAGCAGAGGAATGTGATAATGTGATTAACATTGTTAGTCCACTACTCTTCCTGGTGGATGGAGAATAAACTGTAGAGCATTGTAAAGGGAAGTAGAGAGACTCGTAAGGAGGTTACTGTACTAGTCGTGTTAAGAGGTCATGATGGCTTGGACTAGGGAAGTAGCAGGGGAGACAGAAAAAATAGTGGAAGGATTTAGGATATACTTGGAAGTAGTCATCCTGACTTGCTGATATTTGGAAATTTGGGGAGAGAAATAACATACAATTTTTAAAAACCTAAACTCCAAGTAGGATAAACAGAGAAATTCACACCTAGAAATATCATAAACTGTTGAAAACCAACTAAAGACAGACAATTTTGAAAGCAGCAAGAGAGAAGAGATTCGAGATGTACAAGGAATCCTCAATAAAATTTACAACTGAATTCTCATCAGAATCTATGGATGCCAGAAGGCAGAGGGATGGACACATTCAAAGTGCTGAAAGAAAAAGACTGTCAGCCAAGAATCCTATATCTGACAAAGCTATCCTTCAAAAATGAAGGCAAAACTAAGACATTCCAAATAAACAAAAACTGACAATTTGACACTAGTAGATCTGCTCTACAAAAAAATACTAACGGGAGTCCTTTAGGCCAAAGTGAAAGGATACTAGATGGTAACTCAAATCTACTTGAAGAAATAAAGGGCACTGTTAAAGGTAGCTGTGTGTGTAATTATAAAAGTGTAAGTGCATTTTTTTGTTTATAAGTCTTTTCTTCTTCTATCTGATTTAAAAGACAACTGTAGAATGAACTCCCATTCACAATAGCTTCAAAGAGAATAAAATACCTAGGAATCCAACTTACAAGGGATGTAAAGGACCTTTTCAAGGAGAACTATAAACCACTGCTCAGTGAAATAAAAGAGGACACAAACAAATGGAAGAACATACCATGCTCATGGATAGGAAGAGTCAATATTGTGAAAATGGCCATACTGCCCAAGGTAATTTATGGATTCAATGCCATCCCCATTAAGCTACCAATGACTTTCTTCACAGAATTGGAAAAAAACTGCTTTAAAGTTTATATGGAACCAAAAAAGAGCC